>NW_022589711.1:78168427-78378706 GCF_004348235.1 Phoca vitulina | reverse complement strand
TTTCCCCCCCTTCATTTTTCCCTTCCTACTATCTTTTTTTTTTTTTTCATATGTATTATTTGTTTCAGAGGTACAGGTCTGTGATTCATCAGTCTTACACAATTTATAGCACTCACCATAGCATATACCCTCCCCAATGTCCATTATGCAGCCACCCAATCCCTCCCACCCCCACCACTCCAGCAACCCTCAGTTTGTTTCCTGAGATTAAGAATTCCTCATATCAGTGAGATCATATGATACATGTCTTTCTCTGATTGACTTATTTCGCTTAGCATAATATCCTCTATTTCCATCCACATCATTGCAAATGGCAAGATTTCATTTTTTGGTTTTTTTTTTTTTATGGCTGCATAATATTCCATTGTACATATATACCACATTTTCTTTATCCATTCATCTGTTGATGGACATCTTGGCTCTTTCCATAGTTTGGCTATTATGGACATTGCTGCTATAGACATTGTGGTGCATGTACCCCTTAGGATCACTACATTTGTATCTTTGGGGTAAATACCCAGTAGTGCAACTGCTGGGTTGTAGGGTAGCTCTATTTTCAACTTTTTGAGGAACCTCCATATTGTTTTTCAGCTTTTTAAAAAATTTTTTTTATTTCACATGTAACTTATACCATGTAGTACTTGTCTTTCTCTGACTTGTTTCACTTAGCAGAATGCCCTGAAGATCCATCCATGTTGCTGCAAAAGGCAGCATTTTCTTATCATGACTGAATAAGATTCCATTGTATATATGAATCACATCTTCATTATTCATTAATGGACATTCAGGTTGTTTCCATATCTTTGCTATTGTGTGTAGCTTTTAAAAAATGAATTATATTACTTATTTTATATATTGATACTAAACCATCTCAAATATGTGGAAAGAAATGCTTGACAGTGTATGCATATTCTGTTATTTATATAACAAGAAATAGTTTGTATATACACAAGAATTGATAAAGTATTCGGGAATCGATGGTATGACTTTGGATATACAGGAAACTCAAAGGATGCATAAGAAAGTATATAGTCTTATGGAAATACACATAACTTATCACATGACTTGTAAAGGAAAATAAGCTTGTCTGAGAGTCATTAATGGGTGGAAAAATACGCTGGATATGGTTTTGTACTTTAAAATTTTTGTACCACAGGGGTGTATTATCAAGTTAATTTTTATTTAAGGATAATATTTTATCATTCCTTGTCACTGGGCCATAAGATTTTCTCATAACATTATTAAAAATTCAGTTTAAATCTCTAATGAACAAAAAGTTAATTTATATATAAGGTAGGGATCTGATTATATTTTTTCACTATAGATCATAAATTATTCCAGCACCATTTATTGAACAGTTGATTCTTTAGTGACAAGAAATGCTACCAGTTTCCACACATACATGGGTCAGTTTCTGGAACCTTTATTCTATTAGGTATAGTAAATCTACACACCATATTATTCTTCAGAATGTCCTCACTCATCTTAGTTCTGTGCTTTTCCTTTATAAGTTTTAGAATAACTTTTTCAAGTTTAATAAAAATTAATCTCAGGGTATTCATTAGACTTGCCTTGATTCTATGTAACAATTTGAGGAAAAATTAACTGCTTTATACATTGGAACTTCCCAACAGTGAATGTAGTAAATCTCTTATATAAATGTTTAATGTCAGTGGTTTTGTAATTTTCTTTATTAAGGCTCACATATCTTATGTTAAATTTAGTCCAAGGTACCTTACAATTATTGCTGCTATTCTAAATTTCAGCTCCCATTTAATATCTTATTTTTAGCATTTGTGTAGTACAGGAACATGCTTGCAATTTATTTGTAGATTCTCTTGGGATATTGACAGTCATATAGTATATGCATGCTGATATTATTTCTTTTGTTTTAATCCTTATAACTTTGATTATTTCTCCTGTATTGTTGTACAGGCCAGGACCTTTGATACAATCTGGACTAGAAGTAGCAAAATATAGAAGGAATCATGTGTTACTCCTGACTTTAATGGGAATATTTCTAAAGCTTCACTGTAAATATGCTGTTTGTGGTTGCCTTTTCCAACTTAACCTTTATCATGTTAAGAAAGTTCCCTTTTTATAATTTATATTTTTCATGAACAAGTATTGAATTTTTATTACATACATTTTATCTGTTGAGATAATTGTATATCGTTCTTCATTTGGTTTAACTTAGTGAAATATATTAATCAAGTTTCTAATACTAAATTATCTTCATATTTTCCTAGAGAGATTTTGTTTTTGCTTTCTCTAGAGCCTCAAAAATGTTACCAATCAGGGAACAATTTATTCTAGAGTTCTTTTTGAGATATAGTTGACATATAACATTATATTAGTTTCAGGTGTTCTATGTAATGACTTTATATTTGTATATATTGTGAAGTGATCACCACAATAAGTCTAGTTAATATCCATCACCACACATAATTACAAATTTTTTTCTTGTGATGAGAACTTTTAAGATCTACTCTTATCAGCTTTCAAATACACAGGACAGTATTGCTAATCATAGTCACCATGCCGTACATTACATCCCCAGGACTCCTTTATTTTACCTTTTGGTCCCCTGCACCCATTTGCTCACCCTCTACCCCCTGCCTCCAGCAACCATCAATTTGTTTTCTGTATCTCTCTGTTTTTGTTTTGTTTTTAGATTCCATATATATTTGTCTTTCTCTGACTTATTTCACTTAGCACAATGCCCTCAAGATCCATCCATGTTGTCACAAATGATATGATTTTCTGAATAATATTCTATAGTATATATATTATATTTTCTTTATCCATTCAACTATCGGTAGACACTTATGTTGTTTCCATATCTTGGTCATAGTAAATAGTGCTGCAGGGAACATTAAGGTGCATATATCTTTTCAAGTTTGTGTTTTATTTTCCTTTGGATAAATACCCAGAAGTGGAATTGCTGGGTCATATGGTAGTTCAATTTTTAATTTTTTAAGGAATCTCTGTACTGTTTTCCATGGTGGTTGCACCAACTTACATTCCCACTAGCAGTATGCAGGGGGTTCCCTTTTCTCCACATCCTTTCCAGCATTTGTTATTTCTTGTCTTTTTGATCATAGCTGCTCTGACAAGTGTAAGGTGATACCTCATTGTGATTATGATTTGCATTTCCCTGATGATGAGTGATTGTGAGCACCTTTTCATGTACCAGTTGGCCACCCATATGTCTTATCAGGGAATGTTTTAATGATAATTTCTCAGCTTGGGGCTTCTAGGACAAAGTGAGTCATATAAATCTGAACCCCTAAACCTATATGATGGTACCTTTCTGCTTATTAATTCTCTGTGGTGTCTCTCTTTATTTCCTTTTCCTCTTTTTACTTTCTCCTTTTTCTTCCTTCCTTCCTTTTCACTCGGAACATACTGGTCTTAACAGATAAACTTCCTCTGTCCTTTGTTTATTGATCAGTTTATTCTTCTCCACCCTGTCACTGAGTATGTTGCCCTTTGGGTTCCTCACATAGAGTGACAATTTGATTCCTCACTTCCTTCTTTCCAAAGGCCCTAGATCTAGTCATCTCCTTTCCTGTAGTATTTAAACTCAAACCTTCTGGTTAACTCTCAGGGCATCCAAAATGCTTAAATGCCAACTTTGCTCTATTATTCAGCTTCTACTTAACTTGGGGGCTCTGGAAATTTTCCTTCTTTTTGAGCTTCACTTTTCAGAGCATGCTTTTTATACTTTAACCAGTATTTCCAGGTTTTTTGATAGAAGGAGTTTTTTGGCTATTTAGTTTGCCATATAGTGAGAAATGGTTGTCCACATGAGATCTTTGAAGTCAGTTAATGCTGTTAGCCTTGAGTCTAGCACTCCAGAAATGTTTGTGTGTTCTCTTTTTAAAACAGTCTTAACTACTTTACAATTTATTTTATTCAACTTCATTTCAATTCTGGATTCTTCGGTATCATGTTTATTTACACATATTGTTTTGATCTCATATAAAATTCTTGACTTTCTGTTAACGTGTGTACCTAGTCCTTGACATAGTTTTCAATTAATAATTTGATATAATCACAAGTTTTGAGCTATGCAAATATCTTAGTTCCTCCCTGAAACTGTTGCTCTGCTATATTAAACAATGAGTTCAAGTTGTTGACTTTTTTCTCTTCTTGGAAATGTTCATACTGATAACTCTTTTGTTTTATGCCAAAGTATAATAGTTTTAATGAGAGAATCTTAATTTGAATTAGCTTAATGTTGTTAATGTACTTAGACTTACAAAGGGTCAGTGAAAAAGAATTAAACTATTATTTCATGATGCATAATTTACAGCTTTTGATAGTACTGAAAAATAACATTAAGTTAAATTTCTTTAGATCTAATTTTATAGTTGTGCTGTATATCAAAGCTATCTGAATTAGATGGAGAAGGAATTTACTTTTAATACAAATTCAGTGCATAATAACAGCAAACTAATATTGCATTAACTATATGCAGGCATTGTTCCAAGTACTTTATATGTTCACTTACTTAATTCTCATAACAGCTACCCTATGGAGCAGATATCATTAATCTTCTCCGTTTCGGTTGTGGACACTAAGGCACAGTGAGGCAAAGTAGCTTGGCTAAGGTCACACCACTGGTTAGAGTAGAGTTGAGAGAGTCAAACTCAGATAGTCTGCAACCATAGTCTAGTCCTTTAACTGCCTTATATTCTTTCCTTTCCCCTGCTGCAAAACACATTTTCTGTGATTTCTATGATTTAGACTATATTAGATAATGTATTTGAATGGGTGTAACCAATTTTAATACTTGGCCTATTTTCGGGGAACGCTTATATTCATTCCCACAGCAATTTCATGTTCAAAATTGTTATGTAATATTCACTTCCTTAAATCCTTGATACCCATATTTTCATATTAAGAGCTTCATATAATTATTTCAAAACATGAATTGTAACTTGGCTTACTTTTCTTGATAAGTTTTTGAAAATTTCTTGGTTTATTCAGTTTTTATAAATTACCTATGGAAAATGCAGATTATAATATTTTAGATGTATAAGCTTAGTATAATAGAGTCAGAATGAACATCAGAGATTATCATGCACAAGTTTTTCATCTCAATAAATGAGGAAACTGAGTCCCAGAGAAGTGGAGACCACGCATGGCAGAGCTGAGGGGAAAGCCTCTATCATCTTTTCAGCACATTGGAATCATGTCTTAGGTAGGTATTAGGTGCTAAGTTGGTTAGTAAGGAGAAAAGTTAAAGCTATCCTTTAAAATCCCATAGGAAGGAACATACTATTATAGTTTTTTCAACATTAAGACATTTGGTTATTTCTTTTGGGGAGCTCCAGTTTATTGAGTTGGCCCATGTTTTCATTAGACCAGGCCATATATTCTTTTGTCATAAAGGCCATAAAAAATGGCCTTAAAATCTTAGTGCCTTCATGTAATAAAAGTTTATTTTTTTGCTTGTGCTTTTTGGGTTGGTGGCTCTATTCTGAGTGGTCACTCAGGTGAACCAGATTACTTCCATCCTGTGGCAATCCCATCTCATTATTCTGTGGTGTCCAGGTCACTGGGACATTATCCTTTCAGCAGAATGGGAGAAGAAAGCACAAAATGTTGAGGGGATTGTTTCAGAGGTCAGGCCTGGAATCGGCCTTCTTCCCTTCTACTCAGATTACACTGTCCAGAACTCAGTCACATAATTCTATTTACATGCAGTAGGTGGGAAATGTAGTCCTACCACCTACTCAGGAAGATACTTAAGTGATTTCATGAATATGTAACTTTATCTTAGCTAATGCTTACATTTAGGGACCATGTTATACCATAAAACATAGGTTTTAGCACTAGAAGAGCCCACTGCACTGAGAGATGCTCCTAGTTTTAAAGGTATGCAGAGATGGCCGTCATATTTTCCATCTTATACTCACTGCAAGGCATAACTGTTTTGAGTGGAATATTTACTATTACTCTCATGATTCTCTCTCTCTCTTTTTTGTTTCTTTTTTAGAGTGAGCGAGAGCGTGAGTGGGGAGAGGCAGAGGGAAAAAGAGAGACTCTTAAACAGCGGAGCCCGATGTGGGGCTTGATCCTACTACCTTGAAACCATGACCCAAGCTGAAATCAAGAGCTGGATGCTTAACCAATTGAGCCACCCAGATGTCCCATATGATTCTCTTGTTTAAATGAAAAATTTCTATTTTTTCAGTTAACTATTAAGGGAAGCATTAGGAACAAAAACTTTTTTTTTTTTTAAAGGTGTAAGCCCAGGTGATAAGAGGTTAAGAGAACAGTAGCAGAAACAGACACAAAATAAGCAATTTCTAAGCCAAGGAGCTTGTGTTTTCAAAAAGAGACTGATTAAAGACAAAACCTAGTGGCCATGCTTGCCTATTCATGCATGCTCTTATATGTGAAATGCTCCCTACCTGAAAGAAGGATATTAATTTATAATTATTTAGATGTTAGGAAGAAAAAAGAAATAGACATAATCCATGCACGTTCAATATAAAGAGAAGGCCCTTGTTGGGTGAAAGTAAAAGTCTTCAACTGTAATTGCACCTGTAAAAGGACAACTTTTATGATGAAATTAAAATGGATTAGGCAGAGATTTTGAAAGTGGAGATGATTCAAAAGAGAGATTAGAATCTATCAGAAGCTTCTCCCCTAACCCCAGCTGGACATAGAGAACTTAAGGGTAGATCTGCATATTTTAAATCTGGGAGCTTTGATCATCCATAAGAAGTTCTTAGTAATTAGATTCTGAGTAGAATTTCATACATAGGCCTGATGTAATAATCTATGCTTTCCTTCAACAATCTTACATTGCTATGTGCAAAACAGAGTTGAATTGAGATTTTCATTAGCCACCTATCATAAATTACTGTATGCCTGTACATATATATTTTGGATTTTGCTTCTCTTTGTGCTTACAGCTATTACTGTTTTTATCTTACAGATGAAAAAGCTGTGGTTCAGAGAATTCAAATGATTTCTGGGTAGTCAGAGAATTAAAAAGTAGAAAATTGGGACCAGATATTAGATGTCCTGATTCCCAGTTGAGCTCTTGAATCTTCTATTTACATATTGAAAATGTGAGGGACGTCTATACTTTAGCTCTAAATGCTCTTGGTGCAGAATGAATTTGTGTGGTGGTACCTTCCTTATCACGACCTTGAGTCATGATAATGAACTCCACTTCATATCCAATGGACCTGTGGTTATCTGTGCCTAGAAAGTAAGCTCTATTCTTTATTCTTTAAGTACTCCAAGGGTATTTCTAGATTAGAAAAATGCCATGGAGTGTGGTAGATAAATAAGTGCTTGTTGATTAAAAGACACGTTATCAAATGTCAAATATTTTCACATTAATCCTATTACATATGTAAAGTACGTTTATCTAGGTATATAACCCTGTCTGGGACATTTCAACATTGGCAATGTATATTTGTTTGGGGAATCAAAATTCCCTTGTCATTTTAGAAATTGTCTTCCTTAACTTAAATGTCCACTGATAGGATATGGCCCATTAAACACACCATTTCTTGAATTAGGTAGTCATTAAACAGGTTGATGATAAAATCTTCTTGAAATCTTGAGTGATGCAGGACATAACTGTATAGGTACCTATAGTACAACTATTTAAATAGCATAAGGATGTAGAAATGACTTCAAAGAAACACTATTGATGAGTAGTGAGAGGAAGATTGCTGTTTTTGTTTTTACTTGATGTTTTTTATTGCATACTCTATTAGTAAAAGCGACACTTATTTTTATCTATTTCCTTTTGCCTTTATTTCATTTTTTCTTCATACTGGTCTATGTTTTAATTATGGTGAGGAAAAAGGAAGTTTCTCTTTTTTACTTGTAGTGATAAACATTTAATATACAATAAATGGACTACGAAGCAAACAGTGCATTTAAAAATGCTGTTGTTTTTCAGGTCTGTGTTATTCCTAATGGATTGCTCTGTTGATCCAATTTAACTAAAAGGCTCATTTCCTTTGTGCACCTCTTCTGTGTCAATCCCTGTTCAATGCAGCATGTTTTTGAGTCTCGTTTCTCTTTTTAAATAAACTGTGGATGCTTTTATTTTCTTACTTACCTGGAGATTAAAATAAATTTTAGCAGAAATGGAGAGAAATTCTTTGTTGCAGTTGAGGGTATATAGAAGATAGGGCATATATTTTCATGACATTTAAGGCTAGCTTTTACCATTAGTTGGTTTTAGGAAAAAATTTTCTACACATTTTAGTTTATTCTCATCCCTTTTATGTAGGAGATTCTGTTCAAGAATAATATGACCTGTAGTTTCTTTTGCTATTTCCTGGTGTGTCTTTTCTATGTCTGCCACTTTAAAATCAAGATTCAGATGTTGTACTGTCCAATGTGAATCCAATTTCAGATGATCTAATATCTGATCTGCTGTAAAATCGAGACAACTGAGTATTTCTTTTAAAGCATGCCAGGCAAATCAGTTGAGCCAAAGAAAAAATTTTCTGAAACTAAACCAAACATTTTTTGGACATATTTGTAGATGAGTTGTGCTTCTCTGTTTTCATTTAAACTGAATGGTCATCCATGTGTGAGGAAATAAATTTGAAAGCTAACTGAATGCCCTGGCCCATCTTTTCCAAGTATCTCTTGCATCATCTGGACTTTAAAATTTATTCCATCACACATGGCTGGCTGGGTGCTCCAAATAAAGTTGGCAAGAGGCGATTCTTTTATGTTTGTGTTAATCTCAACTCACTGAGGAGGCAACTGCTTTTGTGTAGAGTATTATTGCACTTAAAAACTTTCGGTGTCAGCAATTTCTTCTTTATTCTCAAGTTCTTATCCAGATACTTCTTGATAGAAACAGTTACTCTTCTTTAAGACTTAGAAGAAGCAAATGAATGATCAACTATCAGATGACATTAGGGAGAAAAGTGAAGCTTTGACACGTTCACCAACAAAATAACTTCAGAAATATTACGTTTGAAGAATTACCCTTTCCTCTGCCCCCTAACACACACACACACACACACACACACACACGTGCGTGCGCGCGTCTGAAACACTAGCATTGGTTGGCTTAAAACAAATCTATTTTGTTATTTTACCATCTAAGTAGGACACTAACAAACTATTAAACTTGCTCATACCAATTAGCAAGTTATGTTTGGGAAAATACCTATAGAATTAGTACAATGCTTATTGATCATCCTCTTTTTATTTTTATTTATTTTTTAAAAAGATTTTATTTATTTGAGAGAGAGAGTGAGCACGGGGAGGGGCAGAGGGAGAGGAGGGAGCTGAGCTCAGCTCTGCTGAGGAGGGAGCACAATGCAGGGCTCCATCCCAGGAGCCTGGGATCATGACCTGAACCGAAGGCAGACGCTTAACCGACTGAACCACCCAGGCACCCCTTTCCATCCTCTTTTTAAGCAAACATTTTCCTTGTGGTAAGAACACTTAATATAAAATTTATCCTCCTAACAAATTAAATATATAATACAGTATTGTTGACTATAGGTACAGCAGATCTCTAGAGTTTATTTATCTTGCTTTTACTGAGATTGTATGCCTGTTGATTAGTAACTCCCTGCTTCCCCTTCTCCTCAGCCGCTGGAAACCCCCATTCCATGTTTTGATTCTATGAATTTGACTATTTGAAATCCCTCATGTAAGTGAAATCATCCATTACTTGTCCTTCTGTGACTGGTTTATATTACTTAGTGTAAGGTCCTCCAGGTTCACCAAAAATGTGGCATATACATACAGTGGAATACTAGTCAACCTTAAAAAATGAAAATTTACAGTCTGTGACAACATGGTGCACCCTCTACAAATAGCAATATTTATACATTGTGTTTTTATTTGTAGGTCTTGTGCCTTTTATTATAAGTAAAGCCTGTGGGCAGAGCATATATTTCCATCCCACCTATTGAACTGAACTGACCCACCTAGTGTACTGTGGAGTTTTTACATTGAAATTATGTTGAGTGATGGAAGTGAGCTTCATAGGTGTGTTAAACATAGAGAAATGTACATTACTTATAATTTGAGATTTGGGATATTGTGGCATTTTCCTCTAGAGTAAAGTTATTAAAAATATATGGTCAAGTTTACAAAAAAAGAAATTCTTAATTTTATTAAGTAAAACCTACATCTTAGAAGATTTAATAGTGGTTTCCAATTACTGAATAATAAAAATAGATATATTGACACAAAAACAGGATATAAAATACATGATATAAAAAGCCAACTTTCTAGTGAGGAATAACACAGCAAAAACTGATTGTGATAATAGATTGTCTAACATTATGTTAAATTAGTTTTAAGAAGTTAATCTTGGTGCACCTTT
Organism: Phoca vitulina; assembly: GCF_004348235.1. Classification (NCBI taxonomy): domain Eukaryota; kingdom Metazoa; phylum Chordata; class Mammalia; order Carnivora; family Phocidae; genus Phoca; species Phoca vitulina. Next base: position 78,368,361 of record NW_022589711.1, on the reverse strand, counting down.
TGAACTGCATGTAATTCTAATTAACCCTGATGCTTAAAAAAGTCCGCTTATAAATCTGTCTTCACAAATGAGTCAAGCCCTTTCTGTATTTTGCACAGTGCCACAAGAGTTGCCTTGATTCCATAGAAATGACTGTGCTCAAAACATTTTGGCCCTAGCATAGGATTTCTTCCTTCAAGTAGGTTTGTAAAAATATTGAAAGGAGGTCAATTATGATAAATTTCTATTTGTAGCATAATAAAAACATAGCATTCTATCAGTGCACATTTTCTCCCAGGAAGCTCTATACCATATTTTGTTTCAATGTTTTCCATATTTTTCTAAGAACTTTAAGAGGCCTTGTGAAAATAACATGATTTATAACACTGAGAAATCAAAAGATAGAGGAAATTGACTAAAAATCTTAAATTTCAATCTCGTAGCTAAGAAATTAAAGCATGTTTCCTGTCGTGAAGCTAAGATGCAACACTTAGCGTGCTACAATTTTGGGGAGGGGGAGGGGGTGGGGAGGGGGAGGGGGTGGGGTGGGGGGGATTTAAGGAAAGAGGGTAAGAGTAATTGCTCTTTTTCATTTTGAAATGTTTAAATTACAATGTTTTTAATTTTGAAAATCTCAAATTTTCAGAGAAGCTCCAAGTACAGTACAAAGAACTTTTATCTCCTGAACCATTTGAGACTAAGTTGCTGACATGATGTCACATCCTTCCTAAATATTTTAGTATTTCTTATGAAGACATTTGCCCACATATTGCAATAAAACCACCAAAATCAGTATATTAGGATTGATACGTGATGCCACCTAATTGTGGACCCTGTTTGAGTTTCAGTAATCATCCCCACTATATCTTTTATAAGAAAATGACGCAGTCCAGAATCACACTTTGCACCTAGTCTCTCTAGAACAGTCACTCAGCCTTTCTTTGACTTTCATGACCTTGATACTTTTGAAATATACATCCAGTTATTTTAGAGAATGTCCTGCAAATTTGGGTTGATCTGACTTTCATATAATTAGATTCAGGTTATTCATTTTGGCAGGAACATTTTAGAAGTGATACTGTATTCTTACTGTGTCTATCAGGAGATGCACAATTTCCATTTGTCCTATTACTGATGATGTTTACTTTGATCATTTGATTACAGTGTTGTCTACCTTGATTCTCCTCTGCAAAATTGTACTTTCTCCCCTTTGTAATTATTATATATTTTGTAGGGAAGTCCTTTGAAACTATAAATATTCTTTGTCATCAAATTCTCAATTTACTCATTTATCAAAATGAATGATTTCCTGTTTTAATCAATGGTTTATAATCTGTTACTATCATCATGTATGTTGAAGCAAAAATTGATCTAATCTGGCCAGTGGGTGCTCCTGCAAATTGGATTTTTTTTGGTCTTATGGACATGTCTCCTTAGTTGTTGAAGCACTTTTCTGCTTTTTGGCCCAACACCATAGTCCTTTTGTATTTTTCATACCCCAGACTAAGGATCAGTCTTTTTTTCCTGAGGAGCTCTGATTTTCTTTAGTGGAAAGTGGTGTTTAAATATCAAGATGTTTATTGCTTTCGGAGTCTCATTGCTCACAGAGCTAGATGGAAAAATCAACGCACACACATATACACACATGAATGCATATACATATGTATACAAACATATATATAAATGTATTTACATTTATATTTCTCCATATATGATTGTATATTAAAAGTCATGAGTTCCAACCAATATATCCAATTCCATTTTAATAGCACAGAGTTCATTCTGAATTTCTCCTTTTCCATATTTGTAACTATCTTTTCCAGCAATGAGAAACTGCTTCCATTTTGTTTAATATATTGACTTATTTGATCAACTTTGCATGTGTTCCATCTCCTATTCTACCACCACACCTTCACTTGGACAGAACCCCTCCCTATCTGGTTCTGACTCCAGGGATGCCCCTGGTGGAGGCTCTCCCAACCAGCTGGGACTCTGACAACTCACTACCAGTTTACTCCTCCCACTTTAATTACATGTCTTCCTCACCCTGTTTTGGCTCTGATACCTCAAATTTGTTCATCCTGACTTGTTTGGATACCCTCCTCACCCTGCTTAATCTCTGAAACTCAGTGCTGGGCTGCCCTCCTATGCAGAAGCCTTCCTTTGCCCTTTCTGGGCTCTGTCAGTCCCACTCAGAGCCTCTGAGTAGGTAGATGACCTGCTCACAGCCTTGAGCTCTAAACCATACCCCAAGTCATTCTGGCTGCACTCCTGTCTCTGCCAGGTGTGGATGTCTGTGTTGCTTGGCCCCACCTACTGGCCTGGGTTTACATTTTTCGTGAAGTAAAGAAAGAGGAAGAAGAGGTTTGCATTGTTTCTAAATTCTTTCTTACATGTGTTTAGTATGTTTTACTTCCCAACTGGAAGCCTCACAATATTTCCAACAAATCAGCAGCAGAACCTTTTACTATGTAGCTGTGAGTTAGTACTTTTAATATAATCTGTAAATCACTTGTAAAGAAATATTAAACGAAGTAGCTCCCATTGTGTCAGGTACCAACTTCTGCCCTAAAATGATGTATGAATATTATACAATTGCTATCAAGTACAAACTTGATTTTTGAGTTTAATCTTTTGATCTCAAACAATTTCTGAACTGTCCTAATGCCAAATCATATATCTAAACAAATGTACTAATAGGGTAATTGGAGGGAAAATTATTCAAAATAGCTGAAATGAATAACATAATACACTTAGATCCTTACAATTTTATGGGCTCATTAAGAGACTAGAATGTATGGCTTTTAGTATAGTTTTTCCGTAACTGTGAACTTGAGTTTGTCCATTGAATTTAATATTAAAATTAAAAAAAGGACTTTTTAAAAAAAGAGGTAGCTAAAAAACAACTGACAATAAAAACAACCCTCACATCACATGAACAAATATTAATGAGTATTAGACGAATCTCAATTGAAAATGTCATTGCTAGTGATTAGTTTCTTTACAGTTTTGATTTTATATTTTTGCACTCATGAATATACTTCCAGTTGTTTGATCATGGCTATTGTGTTTCATGTATCTGAAGTTTAAAATAAAGTGAAAGCCAAGGTCCACTTGATTGGCAATGAATCTCAGAGTCACCATACTAACTTTGGCCATGTGATAGATAGCACTTTAAGTATTTGTGATTTCCTTCTGGGGTATCCTATGTTTTCATCTTCATCTCTTCTGTGTCTAATGGCATGTTGTGAAACAAAATTGTGTTTTCATTTTCATAAAGATAAAAATAACAGATTATCACTTTAAGATATCACTGTACTCTCCAGTAAACTGTAAAATGTCATTTTTTCATTTCTTTCAGTAATTATGGTTTCTAAGATCAGTTCATATCCAGCATGTATTTGGTTATCTGCATTATATATAGGAGGTTATCTGCATTATATAATTGTGGATTCTGGTTGCTTTGGCAACAAAATACTTGCTTTAAATTTAGAAACTCATTTATTTTCTGTCACTTTATTCTTTATCATTAAGAAGACAAGCTGTTTTCTGTTAAATAAAAAAAATAAAAAGAGATACTATTATAATGGGTGAATTGTCAGGATTTGCTCTTTGTTTCAGTTTAAGCTGAGGGGAGAAGGAACAGCCAATTTGACAGGAATTAAAAGACATGTATATATATGAAGTAAGTAGAGGGAGAAACTAAATTGCTTAGATACGGAGCACATGGAAATGTGATAGGTAGTGCCACCTATTAAATTTAACAAGATGGAGCTTTAAAATGTAGAGAACTGGCCTAGAGGGGCTCTGACTGTGCTTCCTTAAAGGAAGTTTCTCTGTCCAGGAGTATCCCACTACTGAAAGCTCAGTTTTCAAACTGCTTAAAACATAGTCTTGTACAAATAGATAACCAGCATGGGTTAAAGTTTTATTTAGCTCATTAATTAGGTAATGAGCAGAACAGCCAGAATTGATTTGAAGGGGTTGTAAGGAACTGAGATTTATAGTCTGGGAGGAAAGGAATGATGAAATGAGGTTTATGTCCCATAGGACAATGTGACCATAAACTTTGGGGTTGCTTTCTCTACCAGGTAAAAGAAAAAGATCACCTCTTATTAGTTTTATATAAACTAACTCCTGACTTTATAGGGTTGTAAAATGCTCAGGTGTGAACCCCTTCTGGATAGTACGTCATACAAAGTTACGTTTCCTGAAGGGAATAAAAGTAATTAGTAAGGTGGGATTATTAGAAAGTACTCTCTTATATCACCATCTTCATTATTCTACCTTATTCCCAGCTTTTGGATAATTTTTGCTACCACATTTCTACCCTTTAGAACTTTCAAAAAAAATGTAGTTGAATGTATCACTTGGGGAAATGAAGTTATTAAAAAAATAGAAATAATGTTGAGCTCCTCAGATTCTTTGGAGGATCACTCACATATTGGAGAACAAAGGTATTCTCATGTCATGAGATGAACAGATTTCACTTTATCCTCACTTTCTAAGACTTCTTTTGCAGAGCTTCTTAGAGTAGGTGGGTTTGTTTGATTACTGTATAATCAGAGAATTTGAGTATAAAATCTGGAAGGGATGTTAGTAAACCTATATTCACTTTTGGTACAGTGGGGAGAACTGAGGTCAGGAAATTGCAACTTGCCTAAGACCTCATTGCAAATTAGTGACTAAATGGTTCTCTTGTAATAACTAGCAATACGTCTTTCTTCCATTAACTCATTTATCAATTTGAATAGCATAAATAAATGCACCAGAGCACTTGCTCAAGGCCCAGGAAAAAGAAAATAAATGCATCTCCTAGGGAACTAACAAAGTAGAACTAACTAACGAAGTTGAGTGTAACAGTGATCTTAGATCAGAAGAGTCTCAGTGTGCAGCATTGCTTTCCAAATTTGAATTGGCTCCTCCCAGTAGTTTCTACAGAGCATTGTGGATTTCTTAGCAGAAATCCATGATCACTTAAATAAAATCTTTTTCACTGTGCCTTCAAAAGAGGAACTTTTCCTTGACTTATCAGAATAATAATAAATACTAATTCCAAAATGGCTAAAGATGGCAAATTGGAGTTTCTTGCATCTGTCTGTTGCAAGTGAGAATGGGTGGTAGAAAGCACAAAAACATAACTAAGTACATTCTAATGGTCAGAATTTGCAAAATAAAAGCCATTATTTTTAGGAAAATAAAGGGATTTTTGAATATTTTGGGTCCCAAATGTTAGATGAGAGATAAATGCCAACGTACTATTTCAAAGTCCTGCAGCGTCAAAACCCTACAACTCTGGATTAAAATTATTATATTCAATTAGGAATATGGTAGTGCATTTGTGCTACATGATGCACATGCTCAAAAGCAGGTACAAATTGTATTGAGGAAGTAAATGTACAAGAAACATCACAGTATTCTATATAGTAGTGTATGTTTGTATGTATAAAATCTGATTTTTCAGCTTTCATTTAAGCTGTCATGGGATTGATGGGAAATTCACTTTCGGTCATTACTGGGCTTCTCCCTCTCCCCTTCTGCAAGTAGTCTTGCAAACTCCAGGTCTTGGAAAGGTCGGGAGGATCTAATCCAGAGTGAGGTATTTCAGTCACTGTGGATTTGGAGGTCATATTGTCTAAGCTCACAGGGTGTCATGAGGCAAACTTTGCTGAGGCTGAGGCCTTTGATACCTGGCATCCAGACTCCCTAGATTTGTTGAACAGGCATTTCCTTCTGAGACACTGCCAGTTCTCACCTCTGGGAAGGCAGAAGGCTTTGGTAATGATACTTTCAAAACTCTAAGACCGTCTCCTCTCTCTAGCCTAGGAGCTAATGTCTAACACTTGTCTTCACCTCAGGTACTTTCCTGTCTTTCTTCCCTGTAGGGTAATTTGACATACTTCCTTAAAAAAAAAAAACAACCTGTGTTTTCAGAAACAAAAGAATAGAGATTGTTCTTCAGACAACTACCGAGTTCAAACCCAGCTATTTTTTTTTTTTTAAATGGATGGAAGGGAATGGAAAAATGCAAGGAGAATTAAACACAATAACTCAATAGATTATCCTTTCATAATAACTGTAAAAAATTGTATATGACTCAGGAAATGTTTTATAAATGTAAAATGTTGCTGTTGCTGTAGCAAAACAAGATGTCACAGATGAGTTTTCAATAATAATGTTAAGTAGTAGTACCCAAGTGACTCAGAAATTAGGTTATGCCACTGTCAAAATAGCTTCTCCATGGAGGAAAACTCAAGTATTTGACTTCCTTCCGACTGCTATATCTCTGTATGGTTTCACTATATTTATCTTATTCACTGAGCATGATTTTGTTTTGACCATGATAAAATGGTAAAGCGTGATTATGACTTTATATTACTGACTTATGCCTTCTGGGTCTCATCATTGTCTCAGAAAATCACAGTATTTCTGTGTTTGAGGTGTGGGAAGGAAACCCAAATCACCTTAAAATTCATGGGTAGTTTTTATTCTGTCTATTCTGATTAGAGAGACTTTCCAGATTTATCCAGGAGAAACTCTCAAAGCCTCTTTCCGCAACACAATGTTGTTTGATTTTAGTTCTCTTCTTTATGACTTCATGCAAATATGACAGAATAGATTTCCTCTGGCTTTGTCATCCCCTCTTTTCACATCTTTCTGGACCTGATGCAGGAAGCACAGATATATCTGGCCTGTTTTCTGGATTTTTCCCATGGCTGCCTGCAAACCCATCATGTTTTACTTCTGTATCCACCTCACTTCTTTCTGTACTCAATCTTTACATAAATTCCTTTTCAAAACCAGTTTATAGGACAGATTTTAATTTGTTGCAACACCAAAACTGGGTGACAAAGAATGGAATGCCTCATGTGCATGTCCTTTTTAATTTCTGCATGTGCGCACCAAGGGTAATAAATCAGTTGTCACCCCATGTGTTACAAATCAGATCATCAGCACCTCTCTACTGTGATAGATCTATGTATAAAATATTCTCAGGGTATTGTAGCAATATTATTACTGGACAACTGGGGAAAATTGTGTTTGTATTGTGAAATCATTTTGTGCAAGCAGTGAGGTTCCTTTGTACTGAAAATACTTAGTTTCTCTGTATGATGCAATGTCCATTTCATGGTTTGTGTCTAATAAACTCTATAGAGATGTTCTAATTATAGTGGAATTAAGGAACCGATCTGCACCAATTCACATTCAGACCTGTACTAAGCTCTTCATTTTCTTAATCAGACTCAGACTTCTTATTTTAACTGGATTTATTAGGGACCTTGATTTTTAGCCTCACCTTCCAATTTCTTTTTTAAGGTGTTTATTTACTCTGCATTGCTTCCACAAACAATTCTTAGGGTTTTTGCCTTCTCTACCTTTGCCCGTTCTTTTTTTTTTTTTTTAAGATTTTATCTATTTGAGTGGGGGGACAGAGAGGGGGAGAGAGAGAGAAGGAGCCGGGGTAGGGGCAGAGGGAGAAGGAGAAGCAGACTCCCCACCACAGAGGGAGCCCTACACGGGGCTCTGGGGTCATGACCTGAGGTGAAGGCAGACACTTAACTAACTGAAACACCCAGGCGCCCCACATATCCCATAATTAATTTCTTATTAGATTGTCAAAACTTTGCCAGTAAAGCCTCTTCTCCTAACCTGGGGAGCAAACATTCCCAGGAAGACATATAGACACGATTATTGTAAAGCACTTAGGCAGTCCCAGTGCCTCTTTCAGTCATCTCAACTGAAGGCAATATTACTTCAGATACTCATATAGAAACTCAAAAAACCTAGCAATTTAACCGTTTTTAGTTAAAATTATTTCTAATTGTTGCAGGCTAAAATATTTTAATTTTCTCTACCTAAATTGATAAGGGTACAGGGGGTTCGACACATGGTTCTTAAATGCCACTGGGCAAGTTACTAAAGCTCCTGAGGCTCATTGATATCACCTATTAAATCTGTTTCAGGGTGTAATTCCCATTTTTCTGACTGACCCGTCTTTCTCACTTTTCTCAGCTTCTCACCCTCACACTGGTAAATTTGAAGCAGAAGCAGCAATACTCAGCTTGTCAAGTAGGGGAAGAGCAGGTGGAAGGCATGTTCTGAGAGAAGTCGTGGGAAAGGAAGGAGGAGCTCAATTCACAGCCTGGGGGTAAATAACTTTCTACCGTCAAGAGGAGATGAAGATTAATAATATCTATCAAGGAGGAAAGGAGTAGCAGCAATTAAAGGTCAAGAAAAGCAGGAGTGAGAAATGCAAATGTGTAAGTAGCTTGATGCAGGACACTAGGCAGTTGAAAAACCCTAGCTGATCTGGATATGGAGACATTTACTCTTTGTCCTGGACCTTCCTGCATACTTCTTGCCTAAGGTGGGAAGAATGAGAAAAGAGTCAGAGTCAAGAGAGTATAGATTAAGTGGGAAAAGCAGCCACAGCAAGAAAGAGGAGAAACTTGTTGTGTAATGATCCGTCTTCAACACACTTTTATTTGTCTTTGTTTTGATTATGTACTTGGGTCTACTGTGAGACTACAGATGACCTTGAGAGCAGTAGCTATATCTAGTCTTTACCATTCATTCCACAAATGAATATTGAATGACTATCATATTCATAGAACTGGAATAGAATCTGTTCCAAAATACCCAATAGAGTGTCTTGCTCACCAAGACTCTTAGAATCTAATAAGGAAGATATCCCTTGTATTCAAATAACTTCCAATTAAGTAAGCATAAAAGAGCAACTAAAGTGCTGTAAGAATTCAAAGGCGACAGAGCATATCCCAGCTGAGATACTGAGATGCCTGACTCAAGGAAGCAAGACTAAAACTGACGCATAAAGGATGGGCAAGATTTTAGTAGGTAGAAATGAAGGAGAAGATGGATAAAAAAATGTGCAGGGGCATCTGAGTGGCTCAGTCGGTTAACTGTCTGCCTTCAGCTCCCGTCATGATCCCAGAGCCCCGTGTCGGGCTCCCTGCGTGGTGTGGAGTTGGCTTCTCCCTCTGCCTTCCACTCCCCCTGCTTGTGCTCGCTCGCTCTCTCTGGCGAATAAATAAAATCTTTAAAACTATTGTAGGATATGCACAGTGGTAGTTTAAAACAAAATTTCAAAAATCACTTTTTTTTTTTTTTTTTCCAAGTGATGGAGTTTTATCTGGAGATCATGGATCTTCAGTCTGGAGGGTGATAAAGGAAGTTTGTGTGTCTAATCATAGAAATGTGCCATTTAATCGTCTTTGCTATGTGTTTTGGCACAGCTACCACATTTCAAGCCTAATAGGGTATATTTTTAGGAGGTTTGAGGGTAAACCTTCATGTAGTCACATATAGGAAAATGGGCAGATGGTTTATTATATGGATGTCACGATGGGTGTTTTTTGTTTTGATATGTTATGGCAAAGGCTTGGAAGATAAACCGCCAACAGCCAAAAGCTAGAAAAGCTTGCTTTTCACATTTATTCTCTCTGATTTTCTTGGTGTTGATAGTGAGTTTACAGTGCTGAACTCACCCTTGCTAGCATATAATTTTCTTATTCAGTGCTAAATTCCATTGGTTGAAAGATGGCCAAGTAGAAAAAATATTCCATTTCTATTTGTAAAATGTTTTACAATCCCCCCAAAATTATTTCAAAAACACCATTTCTTTTATTATGTAAAAAAGCTGGCAAGTTAGGAAAGGCAGGGAAAGCTGCTGCTTTTACATATCAAGAAACTGAGGCCCAGACAATTATGTGACCGGCTTTAGATACCACAGTCAATGCGTGAAAACCGAGAAGAAAAGAAACCACTGCCCATTAAGACATTCTTGACTCCTTCCTGCTTCTACTAGACCATAGACTCCACCAGGAGCGAGATCTTATCTAACTTTTAAAAATTTTATTTTATGTTTTTATTGAAATGGAGCTGACAAACAATGCTACATTCATTTCAGGTGTACAACATAGTGAGTTGACAATTCTATATGTTATGCTATATTCACAAGTGCAGCTACTCTGTTACTATATAACACTATTACAATACCATTGACTATGTTCCCTATGCTGTACCTTTTATTCCTATGACTTATTTATTCCATAACTGGAAACCTGTATCTCCCACTCCCCTTTACCCATTTGCCTACTGCCTTCCCCTACACCTCTCATCTGGCAACTGTAGTTTGTATTTATGAGTCTGTTTCTGCTTGCTTAATTCTTGGTTTTGCCTTTTATATTCCACATATAAATGAAATCATATGGCATTTGTCTTTTTATGCCTGACTTATTTCACTTAGCATAATACCCTCTAGGTCCATTCATGGTGTCCATCCATGTTGTCACAAATGGCGAGATCTCATTCTTTTTATGGTCATCCATCTTGTCACATGAAGTCCATGGCAAGATCTCATTCTTTTTATAGCTCAGTGATATTCTATTACACACACACACACACACACACACCACATCTTCTTTATTTATCTATTGATGGACATGGGTTGCTTCCATATCTTGGCTATTATAGATCATGCTGCAACAAACATAGGGGTGCATCTATCTTTTTAAATTAGTGTTTTTGTTTTCTTTTTTTTGTGTGTGTGTTTTTGTGTTTTTGTTTTCTTTAGGTAAATACCTAGTAGTAGAATTACTGAATCATATGGTAATTCTATTTGTAACTTTTTGAGGAACTTCCAGACTATTATCCATAATGGTTGCACCAATTTACATTTCCACCAACAGTGCACAAGGATTCCTTTTTCTCTATACTCCTACCAACACTTGTTATTTATTGTCTTACTGATGTTAGCCATTCTGTCAGGTGTAAGGTGATATCTCATTGTGGTTTTGATTTGCATTTTCCTGATGGTTAGTGATACTGAGTATCTTTTTTTTCCTTGTTCAATTTTTTATTTAAATTCCAGTTAGTTAACGTATAGTGCAATAGTTTCAAGTGTATGTTGAGCATCTTTTCATGTGTCTGTTGGTATCTAATATTTTTAAGATAGTACTTCCAGCCCTGATTTTTTAAAAATTCTTTGTTGAATAAATAAATTAACAAATTAATCCACTCCCCACCATAAAAAAAAGTCTGGATAGAGTTGACCATTCATTTATATTTGTTCCATATAAAATATTTTTCTCTCACATTTTCTTACTTTCCTTTCTCCCTTTTTTCCTTTTTTCCCTTCCTCCTCTTTCCTTTCTCCCCTCCCCCTTCCCTTCCTTCTCCTTCACCTCTCTCCCTCCTTCATTTCTTGTTCCTCATCCCTTTCATTCTTTCTTATTTTTTTTTTCCCCAAAAGTACAGGTCTCAATTGTTTCTGAATGCCCAGATTTTAGCACTGTGTCTCCTATAAAAGACAGTGCTTATTGAATGAGGAAACAAATCCGGTACCATGTTCACAAACTTTCACACTGGAAGATATGGTGTCCTGAGCAAATTTAATTCTTAATTATCTGCATTTATTTAATAACTGTCATTCATTTTGTGAAGCATGCTGCCACAAATTCCAGAGCCTTTTATTATAAGATGTAATGCAGGTCACCTTGGGATGAGTGGTATGCAAACACCCACAGGCAAAAGATCATGGAGGCGCACTGTTCCCAACTTGTCCAGCAACTCTGCTCTCTGTTCCTTGGGTTCCTGCAGCTTGAATAATCTCTCCGGTGAATCAGTCTCAAGTAGCCTGAAAAGGGTTGAATAATCTGTTTATTCTGTGACTGTGATGCTCGCTAGAGAACTACTCAAAGGACAACATGAGCCGTGACAAACAGTTGGAATCTTAGTCAGGAAAATAATTATGACTCATTTTATTGTTGATTGTTAAGTATTGAAACAATCTTCCTTTTGACATTTATTCTCCCTCTGAGTTCCTAGGGTAACTTACTGTATTACTCATTTGGCACTTACTTGCTGCATTAAAAGTCATTTAACTCTTCCTGTTATTTTTTTCTTTTCAATTGTAATTTAGTTAGAAGCAGATTTAGTTAGTATGCCAGCCAATAGAGGAAATGAAATAAAGTGGAAAAATAAAGTGTTTTGGGTCATATATGTCATTTAATCCTGTCTTCTCCAATTACCAGCTGCTTGAATTTAGGCATGTTAATTTTTTTTTTTTTCAGAATGGGTGTAACAGTTCAAATCCTACAAGATTTATGTGTGATTAAACAATGAATTTTAGATTTAAAGATGACCTCAAAACAAAGGTGGATATAGCATCTCTGAATATCTAGCTCTTAGTGTGTGTGTGTGTGTGTGTTGTGTGTATTTCCATAGAAGTGGCAGCTACCTTGGAATGGTGAGGAAGGGAAGGGTATCCCTCACATGGATGGAATTATAGAAACTATGATACACAAGCATCTGGTTTTCTATGTTACTTGGTTCACACAGAAAAGGAAAGCAGCAATAAGTGTCACAATTTCCGAAGAGGTAAAGATGTGTTTTTCTACATGTCTAGATCAGTATTTGAGCAACACCCGTCTTACTGAAAGCCTGCTGATACCAGAACAGCAGGTCAGCCCACGGCAACCCTGATGGTGGTCACTGTGGTGGGGGAGGCAGAAGAAACTCTGAGGGTAGCCTGGGAAGGAAGTGGTGACATGGAGATGCAGTCTCTGGAACAAACAGAGCACAATGATTTTAGTAGATCCTGGGGTTGACGTAATAGCCAGAAGAGCTTTTGAAGCCAGGTATCTACCTGTTCACTTAAGAAAGTATTCAGCTTCAAGCCACAGAGAAGATGACAAGGAGTAACTTGAATACTGAATATTTATTTTTTTACACAATAAGAATTCCAAAATAGGCAGTCAGAGAGGTTGGCACAGCTATTCAAAGTGTCATCAGGAACCTAGGTATTTTGTTTTTCCCTAGACATTCTTAGTTGGTGACTTTTTCCCTTATGGTTTCAAAATGGCTGCTGAGCCCCATAGACTTTGCATTAAGGTTCTGGAAAGATAGAATATAGGAAAGCCAAACTCCTTCTCTTCCAAAGGACTTTTTTTTTTTTAATTCAGCAAGAGAAGCCGTTCCGAGAGAAAAACTGGCTGGGAATAAGTGTTGAGTGAAGAGATTGCCACTTTGACCACACAACCCAAACATTATTGATTTACATAGGACAAAATAATGAGTGGGAGCTGGTGCAGGTCAGGTGGGTTTCTCCTCATTGTATTAGTGTGGAACCGAAAATGAAAAACTGATCTCATTACCATTGGAAATAGGTTACATTCACGCATGGATTGCTTTGCTTATTAATGACTCAATAGATGATATTTCTGTATACACTTTAACATAAATAAACTGACATACCTAATAACAAAGCAAATACTGAAAAAAATATCAGCTCTCTTTCTCCCTATTTTTGTGTCTCTGTTAGCTTGTTCTGCTCATTGTCCTTTTGGTGGCTAAGAACAGAAGCACACTAAATTAGCTCAAGGAAAAGAAGTTACCATTCTTTTCTCTCCACTCCTTTTATTTCCCTCTTTGTTTCACTGTGGGCCAGCTTTCTCTATATATGGGTAATACTGATTACCAACCAGGTCCCCACTACATCAATTTCCTAGGACTCAATTCAATTGTATCAATGAAATGAAAGTAATATAAGCTCTTTCTTCTTCACATGTGTTAATGTGTGCTTTTTAAAAAGCATAAAGTTGATACAAACGTCTGCTTGGTGTTCTTAGCTGTCTCCCACTATCCATTCTTGTTTTTCCTCCTTAGTAATAACCTCTATTTTTAGTTGGGCATATTGTCAATGAGGTAAAAGCCTACACTCCCCATTTTGTCTTACAATCAAGGCTCAGTCATGTGACAAGGTTTTGGCCATTGGGTTTTAGGTGAAACTATTGTGTGTGACATTTGGAAAATCTTGAAGAGGGAGGCCATGTGAGACCTGGAATAAGGACAGGGTGCCTGGAGTTCTGGCAGTCATCTTGGACTAAGAGAATGGGGGCTTTATTTAAGGGATGGGGAAGAGAGCAGCTAGGGATGGGGAGAGTTGCTGAGGAACTAGTGGAGATGCCATTTCAGCCCATACATAGGAAATAAAGGGGATTGTTATTTAAGTCCAGCTGGAAATTCTCATTACTAATCAAGCTGACAGCCTAATAAGTAGTACAGAAATTATAGGATGGTCAGCATCTAAACTCTGAAGCTGGAGAATTTTTCTCTGAGGCAGGAGCAGCTGGTGCTATTACATTTGACGTTGATAGTGATGAGTGGTGTATAATGACAGTTTAAGACAAGATGCTCCAGCACAGTGAAAAGAAATTCTCTAAATGTGAATCTCTTGGCACAAAAAAAGAGCTTATAAACTCAACCTTTATGGCTGAGTGAAAAGAAGGTAAAAATCCTGGCCTGTCATTAATCCTAGAGATGGACCGTAAACTTAGGATTCATTGAGTATTGGATGCTTTATTTTTAGAAATGTTTATCTACCATCATCAGCATTATTTTTGAAGTAACATATAATTTAGTAGAGATTGAATTCATATCTTATTCATTAAGGCTTATGTAATTTAAATACGTATTTTGCATAAAACACTTCAATGCACAAGAAATACTTTTATCTTTAAATCCTCTAAAGCTTTATATCTTAAGACATATACTGTGATTTTTTAAGAAAAATGAATAAAAGAAACCATATTTTAAAACATGATATTTAAGTATATTTTAAATGTGGCAAAACATTATTTTTAATTGAACTGACATATCCTTCAACTGCTGACTTGAGAGGTTTTTTTTTAAATTTTATTTTATTATGTTAACCACCATACATTACATCATTAGTTTTTGATGTAGTGTTCCATGATTCATTGTTTGTGTATATCACCCAGTGCTCCATTCAATATGTGCCCTCTTTAATACCCATCACCAGGCTAACCCACCCCCTCACCCCTCTCCCCTCTAGAACCCTCAGTTTCTTTCTCAGAGTCCATAGTCTCTCATGATTCATCTCCCCCTCCGATTTCCCCCCCTTCATTTTTCCCTTCCTACAATCTTTTTTTTTTTTTTTTAACATATAATGTAGTATTTGTTTCAGAGGTACAGGTCTGTGATTCAACAGTCTTACATAATTCACAGTGCTCACCATAGCACATACCCTCCCCAATGTCTATCACCCAGCTACCCCATCCCTCCTACTCCCCACCACTCCAGCAACCCTCATTTTGTTTCCTGAGATTAAGAATTCCTCATATCAGTGAGATCATATGATACATATCTTTCTCTGATTGACTTATTTCGCTTAGCATAATACCCTCTAGTTCCATCCACAACGATGCAAATGGCAAGATTTCATTTTTTTGATGGCTGCATAATATTCCATTGTATATATATACCACAACTTCTTTATCCATTCATCTGTTGATGGGCATCTTGGCTCTTTCCATAGTTTGGCTATTGTGGACATTGCTGCTATAAGCATTGGGGTGCATGTGCCCCTTTGGGTCACTACATTTGTATCTTTGGGGTAAGTACCCAGTAGTGCAATTGCTGGGTCATAGGGTAGCTCTATTTTCAACTTTTTGAGGAACAGCCATACTGTTTTCCAGAGTGGCTGTACCAGCTTGCCTTCCCACCAACAGTGTAGGAGGGTTCCCCTTTGTCCACATCCTCACCAACATCTATAGTTTCCTGACTTATTAATTTTAGCCATTCTGACTAGTGTGAAGTGGTATCTCATTGAGGTTTTGATTTGGATTTCCCTGATGCCGAACGATGTTGAGCACTTTTGCATGTGTCTGTTGGCCATTTGGATGTCTACTTTGGAAAAATGTCTGTTCATGTCTTAGGCCTATTTCTTGGTTGGATTATTTGTTCTTTGCGTGTTGAGTTTGATAAGTGCCTTATAGATTTTGGATACTAGCCCTTTATCTGATATGTCATTTGCAAATATCTTCTCCCATTCTGTCGGGTGTCTTTTGGTTTTGTGGACTGTTTCCTTTGCTGTGCAAAAGCTTTTTATCTTGATGAAGTCCCAATAGTTCATTTTTGCCCTTGCTTCCCTTGCCTTTGGTGATGTTTCTAGGAAGAAGTTGCTGCGGCTAAGGTCAAAGAGGTTGCTGCCTGTGTTCTCCTCTAGGATTTTGATGGACTCCTGTCTCACATTTAGGTCTTTCATCCATTTTGAGTCTGTTTTTGTGTGTGGTGTAAGGAAATGGTCCAGTTTCATTCCTTTGCATGTGGCTGTCCAATTTTCCCAACACCGTTTGTTGAAGAGACTTTTTTCCATTGGCCATTCTTTCCCGCTTTCTCAAAGATTAGTTGACCATAGAATGGAGGGTCCATTTCTGGGCTCTCTATTCTGTTCCATTGATCTATGTGTCTGTTTTTGTGTCAGTACCATATTCTCTTGATGATGACAGCTTTGTAATAGAGCTGGAAGTCCAGAATTGTGAAGCCACCAGCTTTGCTTTTCTTTTTCAACCTTCCTCTGGCTCTGCAGGGTCTTTTCTGGTTCCATACAACTTTAGGATTATTTGTTCCATTTCTTTGGAAAAAGTGGATGGTATTTTGATAGGGATTGTTTTAATGTGTAGATTGGTCTAGGTAGCATTGACATCTTCACAATATTTGTTCTTCAAATCCATGAGCCTGGAACGTTTTTCCATTTCTTTGCATCTTCCTCAATTTCTTTCATGAGTATTTTATAGTTTTCTGAGTACAGATTCTTTGCCTCTTTGGTTAGATTTATTCCTAGGTATCTTATGGTTTTGGGTGCAATTGTAAATGGGATCGGCTCCTTAATTTCTCTTTCTTGTCTTGTTGTTGGTGTATAGGAATGCCACTGATTTCTGTGCATTGGTTTTATATCCCGCCACTTTACTGAATTTCTGTATGAGTTCTAGCAGTTTTGGGGTGGAGTCTTTTGGGTTTTCCACATAAAGTATCATATCATCTGCAAAGAGTGAGTTTGACTTCTTCTTTGCCGATTCGGATACCTATTTCTTTTTGTTGTCTGATTGCTGTGGCTAGGACTTCTGGTACTATGTTGAATAGCAGTGGTGATAGTGGACATCCCTGCCATGTTCCTGACCTTAGGGGGAAAGCTCTCAGTTTTTCCCCATTGAGAATGATATTCGCTGTTGGTTTTTCATAGATGGCTTTAGGATATTGAGGTATGTACCCTCACCCTCTATCCCTACACTCTGAAGAGTTTTAATCAAGAAAGGATGCTATACACTGTCAAATACTTTTTCTGCATCTATTGAGAGGATCATATGATTCTTGTTCTTTCTTTTATTAATGTATTGTATCACACTGATTGATTTGCGGATGTTGAACCAAACTTGCAGCCCAGGAATAAATCCCACTTGATCATGGTGAATAATCCTTTTAATGTACTGTTGGATCCTATTGGCTAGTATTTTGGTGAGAACTTTTGCATCCATGTTCATCAGGGTTATTGGTCTGTAATTCTCCTTTTTGATGAGGACTTTGTCTGATTTTGGGATCAAGGCAATGCTGGCCTCATAAAATGAGTTTGGAAGTTTTCCTTCCATTTCTATTTTTTGGAACAGTTTCAGAAGAATAGGTATTAATTCTTCAAATGTTTGGTAGAATTCCCCTGGGAAGCCATCTGGCTCTTGTTTGTTGGGAGATTTTTGATGACTGCTTCAATTTCCTTGGTGGTTATGGGTCTGTTCAGGTTTTCCATTTCTTCCTGGTTCACTTTTGGTAGTTTATACATCTCTAGGAATGCATCCATTTCTTTCAGATTATCTAATTTGCTGGCATATAGTTGCTCATAATATGTTCTTATAATTGTTTGTATTTCTTTGGTGTTGATTGTGGTCTCCTCTTTCATTTATGATTTTATTTATTTGGGTCATTTCTCTTTTCTTTTTGATAAGTCTGGCCAGGGGTTTATCAATCTTACTAATTCTTTCAAAGAACCAGCTCCTAGTTTCTTGTTGATCTGTTCTACTGTTCTTTTGGTTTTTATTTCATTGATCTCTGCTCTGCTTTTTATTATTTCTCTTCTCCTGCTGGGTTTAGGCTTTATTTGCTGTTCTTTCTCCAGCACCTTTAGGTGTAGGGTTAGATTGTGTGTTTGAGACCTTTCTTGTTTCTTGAGAAAGCCTTGTATTAGTATATACTTTCCTCTTAGGATTGCCTTTGCTGAATCCCAAAGATTTTGAACAGTTGTGTTTTCATTTGTTTCCATGAATTTTTAAAATTTTTCTTTAATTTTCTGGTTGACCCATTCATTCTTTAGTAGGATGCTCTTTAGCCTCCATGTATTTGAGTTCTTTCTGACTTTCCTCTTGTGATTGAGTTCTAGTTTCAAAGCATTGTGGTCCAAAAATATGCAGGGAATGATCCCAATCTCTTGATACTGGTTGAGACCTGATTTGTGACCTAAGATGTGATCTATCTGGAGAATGTTCCATGGGCACTAGAGAAGAATGTGTATTCTGTTGCTTTGGGATGGAATGTTCTGAATATATCTGTGAAGTCCTTTTGGTCCAGTGTGTCATTTACAGTCTTTATTTCCTTGTTGATCTTTTGCTTAGATGATCTGTCCATTTCAGTGTGGGGGGTGTTAAAGTTCCCTACTATTATTGTATTGTTGTCAATGTATTTCTTCACATCTTTAGGGGCTTTCTTTATATTCATACACATACAAGGTAGTTCTTTACTCCTGAGGACCTTAATCAGGCTATTTAGGAAAATGTTCATTATTTAAAAAGAAATAATTTAGGAGAGAAGAGCTGTGACTGATAGCCTTTTTGATCCTCCCTTCCTCAATCCCCATCCCATCTTGGAACTTGAGCATAGTGCTGGCAATAATTATGGCAGGCATTCTATGTATTACAAAGGAATATAAACATTATACTGCCAGTATTCAAGAGAACTATGGAATATTATGTTTTGCTTTTATCATTCAGGGATTTTTTTTGTGTGTGTGTTTGTGTGTGTGTGTATTTTATGTGACATGGCTGCCTAATTCTCTTTTAATTAATACATGGCTCTAATTCTGTCTAACCAGATCCATGTAAAAATATTTTCTCCTTGTTTCTTGAGGCTCATTATATAGGAAGAGTTACACAGTGGACATTTATTCATTCAGTTATTCAGTTATTCAACACTAAATTTCAAATACTGAAGAGTGGACTGAAATCACTTTACATAGTATAAACTGGTGGATTTATGACTGTTTTCACAGAAATCATGCTTTTCTGTAAATTCCATAGCAACAGTCTATTTTGTGCACTACTCTATCCCCAACACTTAGAGTATTCTCTTGTCCATTGTGAGTGCTTAATAAATATTTATTAAATGAATCAATTAATCAAATATTTTTGGCTGGAAATAAGAGAAATCTAATGGTAATAAGAGAAATCTAAAAGGCAAAAGAGGTTTGGCCAAGGGATCCAACCAAGACTGCAAATTGGCCCCAGGTATGGTTAATATTAACAATAATAGATTCCAGCAGATAACAGATACTGACCAGTCAGTATGGATGCTGACCCAATCAGATTAGGGTTGAGCCATCAACACGTGGTAAGGCTATGCTGAGTATTAATTAGCCCATGCCCCAGTAAACCACTGGAAATAGAACTGTAGACACTGACAATTTCTGTCTCTTGTCTTTTATTATATCTTTGTCTCTGTATTTCCTTCCCAATGAAGAGTGGCTGAAACCTAATGGCTACTGACAGCTGGAGAAGCTCACATATATAAAATGTCATTGGACAGATATCATTTCACTCTGTTTTAGTGAAAATTTCTAGGGAAGGAAGGAAGTTTTATTGAGCAGATCAAATGATAGGTGTCCATTATAATATATTTGCCATTAAAATTTTGGTAGTGTGCTTCTCCAAAATACAAAACTCTACTTGATTGAAGACATCAAAGAATTCAAATATTAAGCAGTGGTTTAGTTTGACATAGACAAAGTTCATGAAATATCTAGTTGTTACTCTGAGATCTTCAGCCTCCCTTGCAATCAAGTTTGGGTCATGTGACTAATTTGGACCAGTGGGTTTTATATGGATGTGTTTGTGTGACTCTGGCTGAGCCATTTAGTAACTCTGCACCTTCTCCATCTCTCTTGTGCCCTGCCATGGTGACTGTGGAGTCCATGTGTTCCATTTGGTATAGCTTCAGACTAGAGGAGGACACCTGTTCTATCTATATTAGATCTGATTAGGCTGTCTAGTGGCATCAACCCTCTACTTAAGTCCCTAAAATTCTTTATTTTCCCTTTGTGGCACCTGCCATTAATTATCCTGACACATCTGTTTTAAACATGGAATAGAAAAGAATGGAGATGCTGGATTTCAGAGAATTTAAATGAAAATCCAAGCTTTGCTATTTACTGTGGTGTGATCTTTGGCCAGTTCTTTGGTTTCTTTGAACTTCAGTTTTCTTATCAGTAAGATGGGGATGATGATATTGACCATCTCCTGAGCTTGCTCTAAACAGTAGATGTAGTCATGATTATAAAACATCTAGCTCTGTGCCTGGTGTAACAGTAGCTAGCGTTTACATGACCAGGCACTGGCAGGTAAATATTTTACTTATATTAACATATTTAACCCTCAGAATAGCCTTATGGTGTAGGCAGTATCATCATCTCCATTACAACTGAGGTATAGTGAGGTTGAGTGACGTCCCCTAGGTCGTGAAGTTGAGATTTGATCCCAAGCTTCTGGTGCCCTCTAAACTAGTGCCTCTTGTGGAGTGTTTTAGAATTAGCGTTCTTAAGTGTGGGTAAGGGTAGAGGTATAGGGAGGAAGGGGCTTTTGGAATAAAATTAGCATTCAAGTCTTGCTTCTGGCATGTACTAATCAAGTGGCAGTTGAATAAGTTACTCTAACTTAGTCTGAATTGCTTTCTTTATAAAATGTCTAATATCAAAATAGTACTTACCTTAGACGGTTGTTTTGAGGGTTCAGTGAGTTTATGTATGTTATCTATGTAAAGCACCAGGAACATTGAATGGTAGCAGTGGATATTCTTCTCTGGTTCTTCTCTGATCAGTGCAGTAAAAATACAGATTGTATTGACTTCTCTCTGGAAGAATCAGTCACATTAAGAAGAAAAATTAATGTATGGGCTTTTACTCATTAAATGCACATGTACTAAAACATAATGTTAATACTCATTTCTATTAGAATTCTCACTCCATCCATGTTGTTGCATATTTAAGCAGCCCTTTAATTGCCTTAAAGAGTCATCAGAGACACAGAAAATGCTTTTTGAACAAGCCTAAGCAATGCAAGGGAGGCAGCTATCTCTGATGGACAAGTAGCTCTTCAGGTGAAGAGCCTCTCAACTTTCTCTGTGTCCTTGTTCTTTTATACTTAATTTTCTTCATAAGTTATGGCACTGTTGCCTTAGTACAATGGAATTTGATTGAAACAAGAATGAGAAATAGAAGGAATGTTCTAGATTATCTGACCTTAGGTTGCTGTTTCCCAGGTGGGGAACAGAGGCCTGGCAACTTGTGAGTTGCCTATGAAGACGCAGTTAATGAGCACTGCTGCAAATACCTGTTGTCTTCTCTAGTCTAGCCTTCTCTCTGGAACCACACCTCCCCTTTACTGGTAGCTATTTTAAATGCTTCTTATGAGTAAATATTCATTGAAATAATGGTCCTTAAAGGTATTTTAGAGCTCAGAAATTTGTCTGTTTTTCTTTGATTCAAAGGACTCATATGGATTCATCTTAGATATTAATCAAAATGTTATCAAAATGTATTAAATGCTAAAAAGCAGGCCTTCACTCAATGTATATATACTATCTGAAACTGAAAATGGTTGCTTGTATCTTCCAGGGAGGCTGGAAAGGTTTCTGTTCTAATGTCCAGTCCTATCCTTCTACCTTCTTGGTAGATGTTTCTACAAAGTACTTTTTTTTTTTTTCCTTAACAGCTTTATTGAGGTGCTTTAATAGCACCCCAGAGTCAATAAGTCTAAATTAGAATTCTTTCCTTTCTAAAACAGCTTCCCTCTGATCTGTCCTGACTTCCTCATATCTGTCAATAATATCCTCATTGCTCCAGCTGCCCCATATGGAAACCTCAGTGCTGTCTTTCATGTCTTTCTTCTTCAGCCATATCTAATCAGTCAATATATTCTGCTAGTTTTCATTACCATTCCTAATCCTTATATTATGTTAACCATATTCTCACTGGATTCACCGCCCTCAGTAGTATCTCCTTTCTTGCGAGCAATCTTAAAACCTTCTTACAAATTGATCTTTCTTCTCTTTAATAATTACAAAACCCACAGTTGCTCCCTGCTGCTTTAAAAGAGATTCTGAACTTAAGGATGAAAAATAGCTATCTTCTAGGACAAGGTCCTGACTTCTCTTTCTCATTTTGCCTTTTCCATTTTTTTTTTCTTGGACACTGATCTTGTACTTTCACAAATTGTTCTTCTCATTAGTCCTTGAAATTTACCATACCTTTCTAGTTCTGGACCCTAGCTCATACTTGTTATTCCAGCAAGATATTCCTTGTCCTTCTTTTCTGTCCTAGCCTTGATATTTAGCTTAAATTCTGCCTTTTCTAAGAAATGTTCTCCAGTGACTTTTGCACATGCTAATCTTTCTTTCCTTTGAACTGCCTTGATATTTTTAATATATTCTGTATATATGGCACTTATTTTGATATTTTTAAATTATATTATTCAATAATTAACTTGTCAATTCCACAAAGGTAGGATTTTTATAATAGCTACTAAAGGTCTTGTCTATAGTTGATGCTACAAAATGAGTTTTTAAAAAGCAAAAAAACCCACAAATCATAAATCAACTATACTGAAAGAGAGATTCTGCATCAGAACACAAAAGATTTCAGAAAGCAGGGCAACTGCAAATTGAAGGTATGATTTTAACGTTTATTGAGAATCTGCAATTTTCTAGCCACTTCGCTGGGTGCTGAGGATAGAGAGATAAATTAGACAGTCTTGATATAAATGAAAAGAATGAGAACAAGTAGAATGCAAAGCTTCTGAACGTGAAACAGTTTTGTGTGGGGGTGGAGGTGGGTGGCAGGGTGAGGTCACATAGGGTGCTGGCAGACACAAAGGATACAGGATGGGGGACATTTTCCTTTCAAAAGGTAGTCAACGCAGGTTCAGGTTGGTTTCAACATGGAGTAAAATGATGCTGTGTGAGGGCATTACATTCATCTTTATCAAGCCCTGAGCTATGCCTGCAGTTGGGGGCAGCAAGCCTAGTTTTCCATTGTTTATAACAAAAAATGATTTACAATGAATAAAAATTCCCTAAGTTCTGTTGTAAGATGATAGTAATAAGAATAACAACACCAAAAATTTGACACATCAAAATTATCATTAGGTTCAATGTACTTGCCCATCTGTAACTGTGGCCATATTTCAGCATTTTATTGCTTAATTTAGAAAGAGGTAACCTCAACTGCCAAAAACAATTGAGAATGTCGAGTGTAGAGGGACCAAACATAGCATATGGGCCATAGCCGTGCATCCTAGAGAGTGACCTTAGGTGCTATGCTCCTTTTTACTGCCTGAGAGTTAAAGGTCTCCAGCAACTTACAGTAGTGAATAATTTATCTGCAAGGAAAGAAACTTTATTCATTTTGTATATTCTAAGAACAAATATTACACATTAAGACGCAAATAATATCAATAGTGATTAAGCAAATAATAACAAGAATAGTAATATGCCAACAGAATGGTGGTTCTGTTTTATAATAGAACTTTTATAGTACAGAAATTTACATCATTCTAGCACTCTTGTAAAAGATATTTTTAAGCCCTGATTTCCTTTTTGCTTCATCTGGAGATTCGTTCTTGGTTTTCTTTGCTGACTTTTCTTTCTCCTATATATGTCCTTAACGTTGTTCTATCCCAGATTTCGTTGTTCAGTTCTTGGCTCCTTTTGCTAGTTAATGTGTCAGTACCAAGGCTTTAAATGTCACCTGTATGCCAGTGATGCCCAAATTTCTATTCCCAGCTCCAATTTTAGTACTGAACTCTGTAGAGTCCGCTCTCAAACTGCATTCTAGACCTCCAGCAGAATTCATGATTTTTTTCATCCGGAACTATTTTTCCTCCAGTATAACTCTCTGTCAAATGACTCCAGCCACCTAAGAGGTACCCCCGATTCCTCTGTTTTGCTTGCCTTTCACAAGTGCTGTCAGCATCCGGAATCCAGTTGTGTCGCTCCATCCCTAGAGTTATGTTCTTGTGCCACCACCATCTCTCCTCTGGATCTTGCCATCACCCCTTACCAGCTCTTTCTGTTTTCTTCCTGGAGGGCTGCATTTCATTCCTTACATCACTGCCAAAGGGAGGTTTAAAAATGTATATCAGATCATATCATTTGCTCACTTAGACTTCTCATATGGCTTCTATTTATACTTAAAGTAAAAATTGCCTACCAGGGCCCCAAACCCCTGCCTCCCTCCCTGCCCCCCCATCACTAAACAGTGTTCCAGCCACACTGGCCTTTTATTCTCTTGGAATATACCAAGCCTAATTTTCCTTAAGGTTTTTATGTTTACTCTCTCTGCGTGGAATCCTCTGCCTCTTCTATTTTTTCATGGCTGGCTTCTTCTGGATATTCAGGGCTTGGCACAAACGCTACAACATCCAAGAGGACCTTTCTGACCATCTAATCTTAAGTGGTCTCATTCCACCCAGTAATCTTCCTTTTTCTTCATAGAATTTAATATTTGAAATCACCCAGTTTATTAATGCTTTTATTTGCTTGTTATGTGTCTTTTTAAAAAAAGATTTATTTGAGAGAGAGAAAGAGAGAGAGAAGGACAGGGGAAGAGGGAGAGAGAGAGTCCTCTAGCAGACTCCTCACTGAGTGTGGAGCCTGACATGGGGCTCGATCCCAGGACCCTGAGGTCATGACCTGAGCCTGTCAAGAGTTGGCTGCTTAACCTACTGAGCCACCTATGTGGCCTGTTATGTGTCTTTTTTCATCTACAACAGTTCTTCACAACTTTTTTACATGATAGCACACCTAAGAAATAAATTCAGTTGATTTTTGTTATTCATGGTAGTTATATTTAATAAAGCCACTATAAACACGGACTTAGTGAATACTGACCCATTGCTCCTACAGAAAATATAGGGTTAGGTTCCTGTGAACCTCTGGTCACACCATTCTCAACCCATCATACATAATTTTGTTTTATTTGTTTCTGTTTAAAGAGCCATATTTAAAATATATTGTTGGGCGCCTGGGTGGCTCAGTTGGTTAAATGACTGCCTTCGGCTCGGGTCGTGATCCTGGAGTCCTGGGATCAAGTCCCACATTGGGCTCCCTGCTTAGCGAGGAGTCTGCTTCTCCCTCTGACTCTCTTCCCTCTCGTGCTGTCTCTCATTCTCAAATAAATAAAATCTTAAAAAAATATATATTGTTGATTTATAATGTTCAACTCATGTCCAACAGCACTATAATGCCTGAATGAAGCTTTTCTAATACATCATTTTTTTTCCCCTCTGTAAAGCATAATGTACTGAATTAGACAGCACTGTGAGACTGTGCTCGGGAGCCATATTAAACAGCAGACCACCAACTGAAAGCACAAAAGTGTGGAAGATGTGCCACTAAAACTACAGAAAAAGCACTTATTTACAGTATGAGTAAAAAAAAAAAAAAAAAGACTATCACCTTGTTCAGCCTTAGTCTGGAGTGTTCATGTCACATAACTCAAAATCTTGACTGCTCTGTGCATATTTGTGAATGACTATAAGAAGCTAGGAGTATTTATTTTGGTGTTAAGAATTTTGATGAGTAAATATGGAATTATTGAATAATGTGGGTAGACTGTATTTGGTATATGGTGATAAATGTACTAGTGGTTTGCATGCCTACTAAACACCAAGTAATGATGTCTACTATGCAATTTGGTATGTGATTCTAGAGTTCAGTGCTCCAATCCCCAGACTCCCCCTAACCACCCAAAAGACTGAGAGGATTGATCTTTGGTACAACTCTAGTTCCTTGGTATACCAAACTGGAAAGGAAAGGTCTGCTCTCAAATGTCATTCTCAGGAGATCTTGCCTATCTTCTTTACTATTGTAATCCTACTTCCCAGGATAAAGCTTGGAACATAATATTTACTGAACAAATGGAATGGTGTTGGTTTTTACTCTGTGATGTTGAAATAAAAATAAAGGAGAGAAGAGGAGGAGAGAGAAAGAGGACACTTTTTTTTGTGCATATATTGATGTATTTATTTGTGTTCTATTTCCCCAAAAGGATTGAGGCAGTTTACAATAAATTATTGACATTATAAATCAAATACTTAATTCTAAATGAAAGACAAAAGCCAGGTAGCAAAAGGGGAAGCAGGAAGAGGGAACTTACCCATCCAACCATCTGTCCATCCATCTATATAGCAGACTGCCCAGGGCTCAGTTCCGATTACATCAACACCCTACTGACTCTCTTTCTCTGAGTTCGAGGACAAGAAATTCCTTTTTAATTTTATTTTTATTTTTTTTAAAGATTTTATTTATTTATTTGACAGAGAGATAGACAGAAGAGCACAAGCAGAGGGAGTGGCAGAGGGAGAGAGAGAAGCAGGGAACCCGATGCGGGACTCGATCCCAGGACCCTGAGATCATGACCTGAGCCGAAGGCAGACGCTTAACCATCTGAGCCACCCAGGCGCCCAAGAAATTCCTTTTTTAAAATTGTATTTATTTTATATAGATTATTTCCTATTAAATTCATGCTTCTATAATATGCTGCTTCATATTGCTTTGAAAAGAGAGGTAGGCATACTTAAATGAATGAAAAAATAAAATAACCTCTATTTGGTTCAAGGAAGAGTAATTTAGCAGAAACAACACTGAGATTTCAGGTAGCTAGGATAAAGAGGGAAGTGCAGTGGATTGCACAGCCTCCACTGTTTGGCAGAAGTGAATATCTAATTTACAAGGAGAGGAAGCTTTCCTGAAATCTTTTTATTTTTTATTTCTTATTTAATAATGTTATGTTAGTCACCATACAGTACATCATTAGTTTTTGATGTAGTGATCCGCGATTCATTGTTTTCTTCATATAACACCCAGTGCTCCATGCAGTACCTGCCCTCCTTAATACCCATCACTGGGCTAACCCATCCCCCACCCCTCTCCCCTCTAAAATCCTCAGTTTGTTTCTCAGAGTCCATAGTCTCTCATGGGTCATCTCTTCCTCTGATTCCCCCCCTTCATTTTTCCCCTCCTTCTCCTAATGTCCTCCATGCTATTCCTTATGTTCCACAAATAAGTGAAACCATATGAAAATTAAAACTGACTTTCTCTGCTTGACTTATTTCACTTAGCATAATCTCCTCCAGTCCCATCCATGTTGATGTAAAAGTTGGGTATTCATCCTTTCTGATGGCTGAATAATATTCCATTGTATATATGGACCACATCTTCTTTATCCATTCATCTGTTGAAGGGCATCTCAGCTCTTTCCACAGTTTGGCTATTGTGGACATTGCTGCTATGAACATTGGGGTGCATATGGCCCTTCTTTTCACTACATCTGTGTCTTTGGGGTAAATATCCAGTAGTGCAATTGCTGTGTCATAGGGTAGCTCTATTTTTAATTTTCTGAGGCACCTCCACACTGTTTTCCAAGGTGGCTGTACCAACTTGCATTCCCACCAACAGTGTAAGAGGGTTCCCCTTTCTCTACAACCTCTCCAACATTTGTTGTTTCTTGCCTTATCCATTTTTGCCATTCTAACTGGTATAAGGTGGTATCTCAATGTGGTTTTGATTTGAATTTCCCTGATGCTAATGATGAACATTTTTTCATATGTCTGTTAGCCATTTATATGTCATCTTTGGAGAAGTGTCTGTTCATGTCTTCTGCCCATTTTTTGACTTGATTATTTGTTTTTTGGGTGTTGAGTTTGAGAAGTTCTTTATAGATCATGGATACCAGCCCTTTATCTGTAGTGTCATTTGCAAATATCTTCTCCCATTCTGTGGGTTGCCTCCTAGTTTTGTTGACTGTTTCTTTTGCTGTGCAGAAGCTTTTTATCTTGATGAAGTCCCAAAAGTTCATTTTTGCTTTTGTTTCACTAGCCTTTGGAGATGTATCTTGAAAGAAGTTGCTGTGGCCGATGTTGAAGTTGTTACTGCCTATGTTCTCCTCTAGGATTTTGATGGATTCCTGTCTCACATTGAGGTCTTTCATCCCTTTTGAGTTTATCTTTGTGTAGGGTGTTAGATAATGGTCAAGTTTCATTCTTCTGCATGTGGCTGTCCAATTTTCCCAGCACCATTTATTGAAGAGACTTTTTTCCATTGCATGTTTTTTCCTGCTTTGTCGAAGATTATTTGACCATAGAGTTGAGGGTCCATATCTGGGTTCTCTGTTCTGTTCCATTGGTCTATATGTCTGTTTTTGTGCCAGTACCATGCTGTCTTGGTGATCACTGCTTTGCAATATAGCTTGAAATCGGGCAACGTGATGCCCCCACCTTTGTTTTTCTTTTTCAACATTTCCTTGACAATTAAGGGTCTTTTCTGATTCCATACAAATTTTAGGATTGTTTGTTCCAGCACTTTGAAAAATATCTTTGGAATTTTGATCGGGATGGCATTGCTCTGGGTAGCATAGTCATTTTAAGAATGTTTATTCTTCCGATCCATGAGAATGGAATATTTTTCCATCTTTTTGTGTCTTCTTCAATTTCTTTCATGGGTATTCTGTAGTTCCTAGAGTATAGATCCTTTACCTCTTTGGTTAGGTTTATTCTGAGGTATCTTATGGTTTTTGATGCTATTGTAAATGGAGTCGTTTCTCTAATTTCTCTTTCTACAGTTGCGTTGTTAGTATATAAGAAAGCAACTGATTTCTGTGCATTGATTTTGTATCCTGCCACATTACTGATTGCTGTATGAGTTCTAGTAATTTGGGGGTCTAGTCTTTTGGGATTTCCACATAAAGTAGCATGTCGTCTGTGAAAAGAGAGAGTTTGACTTCTTCTTTGCCAATTTGAATACTTTTTATTTCTTTTTGTCGTCTGATTGCTGTTGCTAGGACTTCTAGTACTATGTTGAACAATAATGGCAAGAGTGGGCACCCTTGACGTGTTCCTGATCTTAAGGGAAAGGCTCTCAGCTTTTCCCCATTGAGGATGATATTCGCTGTGGGTTTTTCATAGATGGATTTTATGAGCTTGAGGAATGTTCCCTCTATCCCTATACTCTGAAGAGTTTTAATCAGGAAAGGATGTGGTATTTTGTCAAATGCTTTTCTGCATCAATTGAGAGGACCATATGGTTCTTCTCTCTCCTCTTATTAATGTGTTCTATCACATTGATTGATTTGCGAGTGTTGAACCACCCTTGTATCCCGGGGATAAATCCCACTTGGTCATGGTGGATGGTCCTTTTAATGTATTGTTGGATCCTATTAGCTAGGATTTTGTTGAGTATTTTGTAATCCATATTCATCAGGGATATCGGCCTGAAATTCTTTTTGATGGGGTCTTTGCCTGGTTTGGGGATTAAGGTAATCCTGGCCTCATAGAATGAGTCTGGAAGCTTTCCTTCTGTTTCTATTTTTTGAAACAGCTTCAGTAGAATAGGTATTATTCCTTCTTTGAATGTTTGGTAGAATTCCCCAGGGAATCCATCAGGCCCTGGACTCTTGTTTTTTGGGAGGTTTTTGATCACTGCTTCAGTCTTGTTACTGGTTATTGGCCTATTCAGGTTGTCAGTTTCTTCCTGTTTCAGTCTTGGGAGTTTATAGGCTTCCAGGAAGGCATCCATTTCATCCAGATTGGTCAGCTTATTGGCATATAGTTGTTGATAATAATTTCTAATAATTGTTTCTATTTCCTTGGTGTTAGTCATGATATCTCCCCTTTCATTCATAATTTTATTAATTTGCGTCCTTTTTCTTTTCTTTTGGATAAGTCTGGCCAGTGGTTTATTGATTAATTCTTATTAATTCTTTCAAAGAACCAGCTTCTAGTTTCGCTGATCTGATCTACTGTGTTTCTGGTTTCTAATTCATTGATCTCTGCTCTAATCTTAATTATTTCTCTTTTAATGCGTGGCTTAGGCATCGTTTGTTGCTTTTTCTCTAGTTCTTTAAGGTGTAAAGTTAGTTGGTGAATTCGGGATTTTTCTATTTTTTTGAGTGAGTCTTGGATGGCTATGTATTTCCCCCTTAGGACCGCCTTTGCAGTATCCCATAGGTTTTGGACCAATGTGTTTTCATTCTCATCGGTTTCCATGAATTGTTTAAGTTCTTCTTTGATTTCCTGGTTGACCCAAACATTCTTGAGCAGATTGGTCTTTAGCTTCCAAGTGTTTGAATTTCTGCCAATTTTTTTCTTGTGATTGAGTTCCAGTTTTAAAGCATTATGGTCTGAGAATATGCAGGGAATAATCTCAGTCTTTTGATATCAGTTGAGACCTGATTTGTGACCCAGTATGTGGTCTAGTCTGGAGAAAGTTCCATGTGTGCTTGAGAAGAATGAGTATTCTGTTGTTTTAGGGTAGAATGTTCTGTATATATTTATGAGGTCCTTCTGGTCCAGTGTGTCATTCAAAGCTCTTGTTTCTTTGTTGATTTTCTGCTTAGATGATCTGTCTATTGCTGAGAGTGGAGTATTGAGGTCTCCTACAATTAACGTATTGTTATCAATATGACTCTTTATTTTGGTTAACAGTTGGTTTATGTAGATGGCTGCTCCCATGATGGAGGTGTAGATATTTACAATTGTTAGATCTTCTTGTTGGATAGACCCTTTAAGAATGATATAGTGTCCTTCTGTGTCTCTAACTACAGTCTTTAGTTTAAAATCTAATTTGTCTGATATAAGAATTGCTATCCCAGCTTTCTTTTGAGGTCCGTTGGCATGGAAGATGGATCTCCATCCCTTCACTTTCAGTCTGGATGTATCTTTAGGTTCAAAATGAGTCTCTTGTAGACAGCATATGGATGGGTCCTGTCTTTTTATCCAATCTGCAACCATGTGCCGTTTTATGGGAGCATTTAGGCCGTTCACGTTGAGAGTGATTACTGAAAGATATGAATTAATTGTCATCATGTTGCCTGTGAAGACCTTGTTTTTATAGATTGTCCCTGTAAATTTCTGTTGTAGATCACTCTTGGGGTCTTTCTCCTTTTATAGAACCCCCCTTAATATTTCTTGCAGGGCCGGCTTAGTGGTCACATATTCTTTCAGTTTCTGCCGGTCTTGGAAGCTCTGCATCTCTCCATCCATTCTGAATGACAGCCTTGCTGGATAAAGTATTCTTGGCTGCATGTTCTTCTTGTTTAGTACCCTGAATATGTCTTGCCAGGCCTTTCTGGCTTGACAGGTCTCTGGATAGGTCTGATGTTATTCTGATGTTCCTCCCTCTGTATGTAAGAAATCTCTTCCCCCTAACTGCCCTTAAGATGGTTTCCTTGGTTCTAAGATTTGCGAGTTTTACTATTACATGCTGGGGTGTTGGCCTGTTTTCCTTGATCTTGGGAGGACACAAATATTTGTTTCATTCCCCAGATTAGGTAAGTTCTCAGCTATGATTTGCTCAATATATCTTCTAGTCCTCTTTCTCCACATCCTCAGGGATTCCAATAATTCTGACATTGGAATGTTTCATGGTGTCACTTATTTCTCTGATTCTATTTTCATGGATTCTGAGTTGTTTTTCCCTGGCCTCCTCTTTTCCCTTTTTATCTATTATTTGGTCTTCTAGGTCACTAATTAGTTCTTCTGCTTCGCTTCCCCTAGCTGTTAAATTATCTAGATTAGATTGGATCTCATTGATAGCATTTTTAAGTTCTGCCAATTCAGCTTTCATTTCTGCCCTTAGAGACTATGTTGCCATTAATCGATTTCTCAGTTCTAGTTACTGTCTTCACAATTGCTAGCCTGAATTCCATCTCCAACATCTTGGTTATATCTGAATCCATTTATAAATCTATGGCATAAATCATAGTCTCTGAGTCTTTCCTATTTTGGGGGTTCCTCCTCCTAGTCATTCTTTTGAGGGGTGGTTGAGGGAATGTATAGAGTTCAAATTATTGACCACAACCCAAGCAAGATGCACCTGTTTTTTGTAGGGACCTTAGGGTTGCTGGCCTCTTGTTTTCCCAGCCTGTATTCTGGGGGAGGGGCCTGCCCCACTCTTACTTAGGCAACCCTATTTGGGCAGAGTTGCCCTGCCCTCCTGTGGGGGGGATGGGCTCAGTGAAAACCGTTTTTTTGGGGCTTTTTTCTCTGGCGGCTTTCCATTGTCTCTTCTGAGATTCAGAGCAGAAAAGACCAATTCCAACCCTCTGCCTCAGAGCAGAGACTGCAGTCTATTCTTTAGTGAGCTCTCCTGGCCACACTATCTCCATTTCTGTCTGTGCTGCTATAAACTGCAGCATCCTGGGTTGTGCTCCCCTCAGCAGCGCTCCCAGTCCTCACCTCCAGGTCGGGGCACGTCTCCGCCCTTTTTGCTTCTAAACCTGCAGCCACCCCCAGTTCACACGCAGGCCCCACCGCTCTGGTTTCCCTCCAGGGGGCTGCCCTGAAGTCCTTTCCCTGCTGCTACCGGTCTGTGAGTCTGTGCTCGTTCCCAGTGCGCGAGGCTATCGCTCATCAGCAGTGTAGGATCCCCATGGCCAGGTCCCTCCCGCTGCCGTTTATCCTCCGATATCTGCCTGCGGAATCATGGCTCCCTGCTTCGTACCTCGAAACCAACTGCCTGCGATATTCTGTTTGTAGAGATCCAGATCTATCTTCTTATATGTCAGCCTGATTTTGTGGGTGTTCAGAGTGGTCTGGTAGATATCCAGCTCAATTCCGAGGACCAGTTGGAACAGGGTCTTCTACTCCTCCGCCATCTTTTCAAAATCCCTGACCTGAAATCATTTCTTGAATGAAATTTGTTCTTAGGCTCTTTAAATAAGGGAACTTCAGTAACATAAAAAATTGAGGGAATAACGCTAATACATATTGAGTTTTACTAAATTCCATATGATTTATTAAACTGCCCTTAATTTCTCTCATCCCTCATTTTAATCTGAATAGCAAATCTATGAAATATATAGTAATTCTCTCCCGAATGTACAGATAGTGAAAGGACAAAAGACTTGGTAGATCTTCATTGGCCCTTACTGAATATTGAAAAAGTAGTTATATATCTTAGATCTGCAAAGAGTTCTTTGAGAAGCCAGAGTGATATAGTCAAGGTGTATAGCTTACTGGGCTTTGTTAAACTATGGGGTTAAAGCTTTAAAATGAGTATTTTCCAAGGAAAATACTCTTCTATCTTTCCATGCCAGAAATAGTTTCATTGGTACTAAGGCTGCATTAAAGAGACTAATGGCACTGGAACTTATCTTTGTAAGAAAGGTGAGACCTTGCCATTCAGAATTGGTGTCAACTTGAGTGGGCGATTCTAAAATATCACTCCATTGAAAGCAGATGATTCATGGATGCACTGAAATGCATTTAGGAATCCTTTTCATCCAGCTCTCTTTTAAAGGCTGTTAAATTTTGCCATCATTGATATGCTGCTGAGCTGACCATGCTGAGGTGCATGTGTCGTAGGGTAAAATTGAAATTGAAGTGGACGTGACATGAGAAACTTGGTACTGATGTGCCAGGGAGCCTGCAAAAGAAAGGAATTATTTTCTGTTACCAGAATGTCAGAGACAGAGGGCCTGGTTGATTGAATGGCTGTTCTGAGTAAAATAGAATTCTCTGTGTGTTTAGAACTCCTTCACTTCTTCATTTCCCTTCCTAGAGAATTTTCAGGAGCCAGATATGAAATCTGATGACAGGGAGCCTGAAATGAGACAGGATTTGCAGTAGGGTTGGGTGTTGCCTCTGTTTTGCAGTGCAGTGGAGGCATTATGCAGCACAGAAGAGCATGGGCTGTGGAGCATTATGGTCCTGGGGTAGAATCTTAGTTTGGTCATCTTTGGGTGAGTTATTAGAGTCAGCTTTTTCATCTATAAAATGGAGACCTAATATCTATCTCAAAGACTTAGGTAGGATCCAGTGAAACAATGTATCTTCAGATTCTGTCATATTCCAGCATTCATTCAACCAATGCTAATACAGTTCTACCTTCCTTAGTAAAAGGTCTGGACTAATTAACCATGGGCACAATCTTCCTTTCCAAAGGTTTGAGGTTTTTATATCAGATGGCTGCTTTGCTGTGCCCCAAAATACTGGTTCTCAAATGTAGCTGCACACTGGGATCACTTGGGCGAGTTTTAGAAACTTCTGATGCTCCCATCTGACTTAGTCTGAAGTATATTCTAACATCAGAATTAAAAAAAAATCTCACCACATGATATTAATATGCAGCTCAGGCTGATAAGCTGAGGTCTGAAAGATTGTAATAAGGGGTATCCTACTTGTCATCCAACATATACTTATTATTTTTTATCCCAGGGTTGTGTATCCAAAGGGTCATGGTATTTTGCTTTTTCTTTCAGAGTCATAACTTCCATGAAAGCTCCTATTCATTTCCTCTCCAGCCCAAAGTCACTAGGTTAAACAGTTGGTACAATCTTTGTTGTGGGGAACTGACAGGACCCAAAAGATCTGCTCTATTTCATACTCAGGTGAAGACAAAATAAAGAATATACACTCTCTCAAATACTGAACAGATACAACAAAAGGAGATACTAAAGTTCAGATATTTGAAGTGAAGAAAAATACCTGAAAGGCAAACAAATGAATAGTAATGTTTACGAGTTACCAAAATAATTCACGTCTGGTATTCACCTAAGGCAATCATCAGTAAGTGGGAAAAGATGTATGTAGCTGCAGAGATTTTATAAGTTTATATAGTATATATATAATAAAATCATATATATGAAATAAAGTGGCCCAAAACAATAAATTATCAATTATCCAAAGACTTATTTAAAAGTTTATAGATGTTCTCTAAAGACTTTTAAATGTAGTGCATTTGTGAAAGAAAAGTTGCTATGACTCAGGGAGTCATCTATATATTGGCAGGCAGCTCAAGTTTGGACTCGTAGTAACCAGTTGACTCTACTGGGTACTTACTACAATTCAGGAGTGCTGTTGCCCTTTGATTAATAGATGGAGAGCTCACAGGAGTGAGGAGTGCCTTTTGTCAATGAATTTGTCTGACTGACAATGGAAATTTGGGAGGGGTACAAGTTGAGTGTCATAAGATGCCTGAAGAACATAAAGAGATAAGGAGAGGAACTTTCAAGACAAAAGTCATTGAATTAAAGCCATTGAGTTAAAGACAACGGCCAGCTAATTTTCCTCAATATCCCCTTATAATGTTTCTACTATAAATATCAGAAATTTTTGGTTAAAGAAAGACTTGTAAATTGAAGGGGCATTGTGAAATTGAAGAAAAATATTTTCAAGTTTTTATTTAAAGTTGATTTTGCAACTAGGCTGGGTACATTCATGCTCTCGTTTTCCTGATGTCTTGAGAACTTCAATGTCTCCAAAGATTCTGTGAGCCAGACTACTTTTTGTCTTCTTTTAGGCTTTCCCAACATCAAAGGGACATACAAGAGGTTTAGGGACAAAAAATATGTATTACAAGCATAATAAAAATACCCCATAAGTCTATTTGAATATGTGTGAATATATATATTTCCCTCTATATCTGTCTACCTAGCTGTCTATTTATATGGAAAGACAGAGGGAAAAGAGGGAGAGAAAGACAGACAGACAGATATACACACTCACCTGCAAAGAGAGCAGCTCTGTGAAACTTCATATATTCTTGCCTTAAATAGCCATCAAATTCCCTCATTCATAGATGTAACTGACTACAATGAGACCATCAAAGGGCATAAATGAACATTTGGGAGTAATCTCTATGAGCCTGTCTTTGTGCTAGGAGTGAGGCTGATTGAAGTAATCATGACACTAGAAGTTCTTCTGGCCCTCCTCACTTGAAGGCACTTGGGTAATTTCCTCAGTTTCTCAAAGAAACTCATTCCATTTTTGAGTAAATGCTATTAGAAAGTCACTCTTTTGTTCATTGCGGCATTGTTGCCGCAGCTAAAAACAGGAAATGAAATGAGCATCCATTAGAGAACATTTAAATAAATTATGGTATACCCATATGCGTCTGCTAAACAGAATGAAGATCTATCTTCACATGAAAATATAAAAAGCTTTCAAAAATACATACTTAAAAACAGCAAGATGCAGCACAATGAGTATGGTATCATTCATAAGGTAGACATTCAAATTTCTGGAGAGATACACACAATGTTCGCTACTTATCTCTGGAGAATGAGAACGTGGAGCTGAGGGGAGTGCTGTTATTTCATTTCACATCTTTTTGATAGTTGATTTTTTTAAAACCACACATGCAAAATATTTTTAAAGAAAAAAAAATGAATAAAAACAGGAAGTTTTTTTCTTTTTAATGTTGAAACAAAAGTTTATGGGCTCGAGTTTTAACAAGTAAGTCCCTAAAGAGGTTCAATTCCGAAATATAATCTCTAAATTTGCCTAGAAAGAATGTCTTTAAGAGCAGAAATTGTATTTCTGGTCAAGTACAGTGACTTGATCCTAATATATTTTAGTAAATACTAGTCTCCATTGAAATTGCTGTTGGCCTAGCAAGTATCATTTCTTCATCATCTATTTGCCCAGTGGTTCAGGATTGAAAGAATTGTAGTATTCTAACCCTGAGTATTTGCACATGGGAAATAAGGTGGGTTTCAGATGTTTATTTATTAATATTAAATTTATTTTTGTATATTTTGGCAAGACTCTGATTACAGTGTTCATATAACTCTGTCATGAATGTAAAAGGCAACTGTGTGCGTTCTGACAAGCTATTTGCAGCCCTCCAGTCTTGAAGTCAGATTCAATTGCATAATTACTCTAAAGATAACTCTGCTTTTACAGTGATCTGATATGTCAATCAATGAACTGAAAACTACCTCTGATTTTTCATACAGTGCAAAATGAAAAGCTTATTAGATGATTAATATATACCCACAAAGTGGAGAGCAGACTATGTCTGTTTTGGAACATTTGACCTCTTTTTCAGATAGGTAACAGAGACCACATCTGTTTGTCGTGGTGAGGTATCATTGGCAAGTGATCTTTCCAGGTTAGTTATCGGATGATGTGCGGTCCATCAGTAATTTGACAGTGCTTCATTATGAGAGATTCAAGTAGGCAGATGTTTCCCTGAAGAAATCAGGAAAGTGCAGCGACAACTTTATTGTAGAATGACAAGAACTCAGATATCTTCTTTAGATGGAATTGCTAGATAAGCTGAAATGCTAGCAGTTCAGTTTCTTGAGTGTATTATTGGTAATTGATCACTTGATGGACATAGGAAGGAATCATAGTAGAGAGTGTCACTAATCTTGCTATTAATTAGAACATCAAAATATCACCAGCTTAAAATATATCCCCCAAGGATAATGCTGGAAGTAATGCATTGAAAAGAAAGGAGATGGAAAATAAAATATATAGCATTAGTTTAACTATACCTTGGAGAATATTCAGGATTTCTACTGCAATAGATTTTAACTGTATTCCCACTCAGATATATCATTACCATCAGCTGGTTGCCAGTAGCTGCAGGAATAATTTTCTTTTTTTACTGCTCACTGGACCCAAGCCTATTCAATTTAGTGTAGTTGGCTATGGCACCTCTCACTTTCTTAAAACACAAGGCTTTCCAATTTCCAACAATGTTTATAGTATCAGAATAATTTGAAACAGGTGTTTAAGCCTTACGCCTATGCTGTGCAACAGAAGGTTTATATATTTTTCATTATATATTGAGACAGACCACAACACTTGGAATGACCATCTGTCACCAAATGCATGTTATGTGCTGAGTGTAAGAGAAATGGGATTTTTCACTGCAAACTCCTCTGAAAGTAATGGGATGCATTCTCCTGCCTTTTGAGTCCTCGCTCACTGCTTTGGATAAAACCAAAAATATTTTTGTTTCTTTTCTCACAGAATGTCACCAGTGAGAGATCCTTAGAATACTGTATAGCATTTCTATTTGGTTTGGTCACAAAAATTGTAGCCTTCAAACTTGAGAGAGCATCTAGCCAGTGGATTTCCCCCAGACGAGTCTCATTTCAGCCTCTATATTCTCTGTTTCACCACATCAAGCAGTCTGGGTCTTAAGTATTAGTTCTCTTTGCGAGAATCTGGGCACTGAGTCCTAGTTGCCAACCTAAGTCCTCATAGAGACCAGGAAGGTAGTGTGAATTGGCGAATCCGGCAGGATACCAATTGTGGCCACCTGGAGAGAGCATCTTGTGTCAGGAGGGAGCAGGTGATAGATATGCTCACTTGTTGTGCAGAAATTCAGGCCCAGCACCATCTGATTTCTCTGTCATTGAGAATAAACTGGAAATCTGGATTTTTACATGCTTTCTCCTAATATTTAAATATTGGCATTGCATTGAAGGAACTAAAAGACCATGTAGGCCAAACAAATATGTATGTAGTTTGAGATTTGCCAGTTTTGAGCCTCTTGCTCAGACTAAAAATCTTGTAGTTTAAATAGATCTTCTTTTGGAGTTAGTAAGACATTCTGTGCTTGGGTCATACACCTATAATTTGTTATGGCAAAAATTTTCCAAACCAGGTATTATCAACACCTTGATAGTGATGGTAGTAGTGATGCTGATAATGTTTGGTAATATTGGTAATCAATTATTTGATGGACTTAGGAAGGAATAATAGTAGAGCGTTATCTACTTCTCTTGTTGCCTGACAGGTAGACTCAGGTCATTCACATTTGCTCTCTTATAGACTTCCACACTGCAGCCTCACTGGGACTTGGAAAACAAATAAGATAGTCTGGAGGTAATCCTGGAACTGCAGGGTGGTGACACTGCTCAGAAATTTGGGAGATTGCAAAGGAATCTGTTTTATGGATTATTAGGTAAAAATTCATTATTTGCCACCAAATATTTATTAAGTGCCTACTGTGTGTTAGGCACTGCTCCATTTATTCAACACAAGTTTACTGAGTGCTTACTGTGTACCAAGCATTATTCTAGAAAATGAGGGTGTAATCAGTGAGGAAACAAAAATCCAACAGAATCTTTATCTTTCTAATGGGGCTGTGGGTGACAAATATTTGGCAGAATAAATAGGTAAAATATATTGTGTTCTATGATGATAAGGACTGTGGAGAAAATATAGCAGAGAAAGGTATAAGGAATGTAGGAGAGGGAGGGAATTAGAAGTAAAAGATGATGCCACACTTGGGCTCAAGTAACCGGGTTGTCAAGTTGCCAGTGCTGAGATTGGAAAAGATTGAAGGAGGAGTATGTTTGAAGATGAAACTCAGGAACTCAGTTTTGGATATATTATGTGTTGGATGCCTAATAGATATTCAGTGGAGATGTCAAGTGGGCAGTTGAATTTCAAGGGTGATGTCCAAGCTGGAGCTATAAATACGGGAGTAACCAGATGGTATTTAAAATCATGAGACTATGGGGAAATGAATGTCGATAGAAAGAGAGGAATTTTAAGGACCAGGTCCTGTGGTATTTACAGTGACTTACTAGTCAGCAGATAAAAAAGAACCAGCAAACAAGACCGGCAAAGAATAAACAATTGAGGTAAGAGGGAAACCAGGAGAATTTGGAATCCTGTAAAATGTAAAAATCACCTTGAGGGCACTTGATGAAATTCAGACTCTGACATTCCACCCTAGAACTCATTCTGTCTCTCTCTCCCTCACCCTCTATACCACCTGACACACTTTGATTCTGCTGGTCTAGATGGGGCCCAGCAATCAAGTGATTCGGATGCAGGCATTCATCAACCATACTTTATCAAACTTCAAATAGATGAACAATTCTGGGGGTGTTCTGGCTTGTCTAGATGTTTCAGTGATAGGAAACAAAGAATAGGGAGCTGAAGGAGAGGTGAGGGAAGTGAATCTCAAGAGATCAGTACTTATCAAGCAGTAAGTCAATGGCATTGCTGATTTGAGGGAACTAATTTAATTGGGCCCTTTATTTATTCCAGGTATTGGGAGACACCCCAGTCTATAGGTGGGGGTTGAATAATTACACATGCCAAGGTAGAGAATATGGGACTGGGAGTCATGCAGACCATGCTACAGGATTTGTCTGCCAAATCAATATAAAACCAATCCCAGATCAATGGAACAACAGTCAAACTGTGTGCTCTACTAGCTCAACAATCTGCTCAGACTGGTTTATACACCCGCTGAGTTGTATGAAGAGGACACTGAACCTTTTTCATCCGTGCTGTCCAGCTCTTAGCATGGTGTCTGACACTTTGCAGGCTCAGAGTCAGCATTTGCCAAGTGCATGAAGGTGGACTCAGCCAAAGAGAAGTGGACATATGATGTATTTATGGAGATAGCTCACTCTCAAGTGCTATTTTGTGTATATGTCAAAAATTCTTTGTTTTTTGTGTGCTGCATAAATATGGTTGAACTAGGAGTTCTGGAAGAACACTGATTTGATTTTTAGTTATGATTTTTAAAGTTATCAATAACTCTTTACAAAGATGGTTAGTTACTGAGGCCACGTCAACTCCAACAGTAAATCCTTGACAGCCCTTTGATTATAACGGGCTTTTCCAACTTCAGTGTCACCTTGGGCTAGAAGCCTACTTAGCCTGAGGCAGAGGAAACTTTTGTAGAAGACAAAAATCGTTATTAATGAGATTGATGTTCATCTGGACATCAGCAAAAGATATTCCCATTTGCGCCTCCCACACAATCTGCTCAGATTGGATATTTTATAATTCTAAAACAAACATTTTTTTCTCATCTTCAGGCCTCATGCATGATTTGAATTTTTGAGCTATTTCTGTGCATCTTGTAAAATGACATAGTTTTGACTCTCCTGCTTAGAAGATCTACTTTAGTGCTTAGAACAACAGAGCCACTCTTCATTTCATGTGGGCGTGCAGGGTATTCTCTCTGGCTCTCTTCCCTTCTTCTCAGAGGCTTTCTTCTCCTCAGAAGTTTTCCCTCTATTGGTTTGACAGACCAGTTTTCTAATTACTAAATGAGGACTTTCATTGAATATACTAGGTTGTATATCCTGAATTCTTATATTTTTCTATGTAATGGTATACTATCTTGACTATAATTTTAATTTTGCTCTTCTCCTTAACATGTGTCTTCTATAAGCACATTTTTGTTTTCTGCATCCCTGAAATTACAACATTTTATAGAAAAGAAAGTTATTGTAACCAGAAATTTAGTATGAACTGACAAGCTTTAGTATAAAAATTGGTTCTCACTCAAATGTCCCTTTTTGCTCAATGTTAGTATCTCTGGCCCACTGTTCCAACATCTTTGAGGATCACTCTTGTTAGAACTGAGGACAGTACAACAATGAATGAAATCCAAATGATTATAAGGTGAAATTATAATTTTCATAAGAGTTACTGGATAAAGCACTTGCAGGTAATACTGGTAAATTACTTATATCAGAACAAAGCTATTGACAAGCAAGGATGTGGAGGTTAAACCAGAAACAATAAGATAAAAATTGGCAAAGGTGAGAACAAGATAATTATTTTAAAGAGGATGATTTGACTTTGAAAGTATTATAAAGAGGATCTTAAAAATTAATGAAGCCCTTGAATACATCTGTGAAACTGACCCTTATTTGTAGTCATGCT
This sequence comes from Phoca vitulina, assembly GCF_004348235.1. Lineage (NCBI taxonomy): Eukaryota > Metazoa > Chordata > Mammalia > Carnivora > Phocidae > Phoca > Phoca vitulina. The sequence continues at coordinate 78,326,815 of NW_022589711.1, read as the reverse complement.
ATGAAAGTTAAATGTGAAGGTGAAGTTCTGTGGTGCAATCAATTAAAAAAAAAAATCAACCCTGCCCCATTGGTATATTCATAGTTTCTTTTAAGAATACAGGATAGTTTTAATTATAATGTAAATCTTTTAAACACAAGATAAAAATTAACATGGTATTTTGGTATTACTTGCTCAATATAAAATCTTCATTAAACATGTAAAAATTGTTATGAAGTTTTGGTTTTTCATTTTCTATGGATTCACGTTAAGTAGTCTTTCTCAGTTCCAATTATCCTTGGGAAACAGACTTCCTGTACTTCCTTTCACTATTTTGCTGCTCATCAGGGTGTATTTCCCTTCCTTGCTCCCTCCCATTTTTATCACACAAGTAAAATCAATTTTAATAATATATTTTATTTAACCCAATATATGCAAATACAATTTCAAAATTTAAACATTTTTTAGGAATGGAGAACCAGGGAGCTCACTTGTGTTTCTCAGACACATAAGCAGGTTGTTGGGAAATAGGGGCCAGAGGGGCCTTCTGCTGAGAAAGAGTAAGCTGAGTTAGTAAGAGCATATGTGAACGGGAATGCGGAAGAGGCCGAGGTGATGGGTGCAGGTGTTTCCTTAGATGTGTTCACTCTGAGTACAAACAGCTTCTTACAGTTTTCCAACGTGTGTACACATTAGCACTACATTCAAGACCTGGAAAAGTAATAGGTCAAGAACCTCTTTAATGCAGCCTTTCTAAAATGTATATATTTTCTTCGAGAAAACAGCCCCTCTTGCCTCCTGTTTATATTTCTTGGATTCTATCTCTTCACGTGTTGCTATTTTTTTTAATTATTATTTAATATCTAGTTTTATTTGTTACTCTTAGAAAATCTCATTTTGACTGGACCAAATTTAGAGGTGGAAGCTCTCAGAAAGGACAACCTCATTGTCTTGGAAATTTGTTCTGATGCTCTTCTTTGGCCTCCTTTATTCTCCTGAACAAAAGTTCATCATATTCTGTAGCTTCTTTCTTATTTTTCTCAGTATGCTGTTTCTTTAGAGCAATACACCGACATTTGTGTTGTAGGACCTGTGGAGTAACGAGTTGCTGAATCTTGGGTGCTTTGGTCCTAGGTTTCTTACCTTTTTTGTTTAGGGGCTTTCTCACAAAATACTGGAAGATATCTTCTTTAGAGGGCTTGAAAAATTTGCAGATTCTGCTAGCTCATTTGCGCCTCAAGCAACAAGGTACAGTAACGTGTAATCAAAGGGAAAACTGAGATATTTTACATTTTTTTTTCATATTAAGTCTTTGAAATCTGGTGTGTATGTTATACTTAGAACACATCTCAATTTGGCCCAGACATATTTTAAGTGTCTAATAACTGTGTTCAATGCCACACTGGCATCAATGTGGACAAAAGCATTGTTCTGGGAAGGGGAGATAGTGTAGTCAGGGAAAATGATTAGAGCCCTTGCAAGAATCTAGTCCAGAGAAGATGAGTCCTTGAACTAAATAAAGCCAAGGCAGTAGGGTTAGTAAGGAGGAGACAGAATTGGCAGATAGTTAGGGGATGGTGAAAGGTAATGGAGAAGAATATGGACTCTGAAGCCAGACATGCTGCTTAAAATCTTGGTTTTATACATTTACAGTTGTGTTTCATGCAGTTACTCAATCCATATATCTCTTATTGGGTCAGATATAAAGTGAGGATAATAATGGTAATGTGCCTACAAAGTAGGGAGGTTATGAGGATTCAATGAGTTAACAGATATAAAACTCTTAGATGGCTAACTGGCACTTTTAAGCATTTAGGTATATTAGTTATCATTATTTAAATTAATAAGACTTGGTGATCAACTGAGTGTGGCTAGTGGGTTTAGAATTGGAGTCAAGAACTCCTCCAAAGCCTAGACTGTTCCTCTTGTTATATCCCAAAACTGATTCATAATAATCCTTTATAGGAATTCTAAACCAGTGCTCCATATCCTTGCTTAGTTAATGGATCTTGATGACCAACACACCAATGCCTTTCTCCTCCCAGGACCTTTGTCTCTACTGGTCCCTGCAGGGGAGGAAGAAATTTTCATTTACTCAAGATTCTTCTAGCTGGACTAAGAACTAATTTGCATGAGATAGAATAACAGGAAAAAAACTCCCAAGTTTCATTACATATGCATGGAGGCCCAATAATGAAATTGATGACTAAAGAAATGACCAAGGCAGACAGTTTTTATACTTTGTAGACAAAGAGACAATAAATCTGTGAGGTACTGAAAGGACAAAGGAAACAACTTTGGGAGCTTCAATTAGTAAGGAATTCTAGGTGGAATTTGGGCTGAGATAGTAGATTAGTAAAAAGTAACAAGCTTTGTTTATACAGCTTTCTCAGCTTTAACATCCCTATCTCTGGTGATAAAGAGGTCTATTTACTCTTTAGTACAAGGAGGGTACTTTTCTAGAGAAGATTTATTTCTTGCATTCAGGGGGATAGAGGAGGGTCTGAGAGTCCTTGCACAGGCTGTCTCTTGAGTAATTTTTATTTAAAAAATAATCAGTATTGTCAGAGTGGCACATTTTAGGTGGTCTGCCCTTGCCTTTACATCCCTCTGCTGAGAATGCACATTCCCCAGCTCTTTACATTGTTGGCTTATGGCCTATTCTCAAGTGTCAGCTTGAAATCTCAAGTCTTTAAAGAGGACTTTCTTGATCACCCAGCTATATCTCAGCCACCTTCACACCTCTTACCATACTCCATATCTATCTTACCTTATTTATTATCTGTCTCTCCCACTAGATATAAGATCTGTGATATTTATGATAGCTTGTCTATATTGTTTATTACTGCATCCTACTGCCTAGGAACAGTCCCTGGCATAAAATTGATGATATAAAATGATGTGTTCAATGAATAAACAAATGCTTAATTTTTTGTGCTTTTGAAAGGTATGAAATAGAATGAATATTAGAACACCAAAGGCAACTGGTAGGATGTAGGGAAAATCTTATTTTATTGTTTGGACATTATTTTATTCTTATTTTATTAAAGTACTGGTGCTAAGAAGAATACATTTAACACCCTTGTGGTTAAGGTGTAGATTATCTTAGCACTATAGACCTTCATCATATAAGATCATAAAGGCAAGACTGTTAATACTGGAAGCCCACATCCAAACTTCATGTAGTCCAAGCATCTGTCTTTTCTACATCTGACATCAATTCTAAAGAGGTAGAGTGACTATAATGCGTAAAGTGAGTTAAAGTCAGAATGATGAATTTAAAATCAGATCTCTGGGCTCTCAAGCATCTGTTATTTATATAGTATTACATTGACATTAGTGTGTGCATATATGTGTATATATATGTATATATGTATGTATATTCAGATATATGTAATAAAGTATGGTGGTGGGGAATTGTTACTATATTTTGTAATGCATATTTGTGTCAATTAATTTTGATAAAATAGATATCCCATTGAAGTGAATGTAGAAGGTTTCTAAAAACTCTTGTTCAAACTAGAATTTTACCATTTGATTGTTGCTTAAGAAGAACATATGGTTAAGTTACTTAAGCAAATTTTTATTTTTTATTTTTGCAGTAATAGTGTTTGGTAAAATATATTTGACTACAGGTAAATTTACTATATTGGTTCTAGGAAAAAAATTGAAATTTTCACTTAGAAGTTTTTCCCAACTTAAATTGTATTTCAGAAATCATGATGGAAGCACATAAATAATTTGCGGCTCAAGTGCTGAGCTTCTTCTTTTCTCTAACTTAAGTTGTTTTTTATTGGAGTCCTTTGGGGAATCAATTGCCTACTGCAAGTAGTTTTTATCTAGTGCAGGTAGAGTTAGGCTCACCAGGGTTACTCCAGGTCAAATCATTTTGAAATGATTTAGTGACCAGAGGACTGGTTAAGTAATTTGCTATTTTGGCCCAAATCTACTTTGGCATCTGTAGCCACTAAAGGTTTTGCATCATTTCTGAAATCAGACTCCATTTACCCTGGTGATGCCCTACAGTTGAAAGAGTTGATTAGCTTTTGTTAGGTTGTTATTCATGATCATAGTAACTAGAAATGAAAATCCTAAGGAGCTAGAAATGGTTATGGAAGCCCATTAGACTGATTAATCTCATTTTTAAAATTTGAGTGAGAAGAGGCACATTTTTATTGCTATTCCTTCTCAATGCAAGATTGTTTATGAAATATTTTCTTATTCACTCTTATTTTTACTCTTAAGCCTACTCCTAATTTGTGTCGACTCTAGATGCCACCTTTTTCTAGTTTTCACATAGAAGTTTCAAGTTTGAGGTATAATATTAATTTGTTCATTAACAAAGAATTCCCAAGTGAGAAACATTGTGTTAGGTATTAGGTAGAGGCGACCTATGAGTAGGGAATTAGCAATTGATGAATACCTTAAGGCTGATGTATTCATATATTACCATGAGAATTCAGTAGGAAAAACTTATTTCCAAAAAAGTTGGGTAATGAAGGTGGTGATGATGGCAAGTTTTATGGAGGAGATGGTTGTGTTGGACATTAAAGGATTAGGAGAATCTTACTGGGCAAAGTTAGAATCTCATGAATGGAAGAGTCAAGAGAGTGAGGAGAAGACTTGAGGTAAGACATCCTGTGAAATTCAGTTAATAGACACAGTCTTTTTGGCTAATAGTGTAGCATAGAGGATGAAGATCAAGGTGAGGTGAGCCTGAAAAGAGAGGTTGAAAGCTGGTAGTGAGATACTTGAATATCATGTCCTTGGACATTATTTAGTGGACTCTGTTGAAAGCCAATACACTCTGGGCTGATCCATTCAGTTATTTATGATGCTGTTCCATTTACCTGACATGTCCTTATGATTTCATCTTGCTCAGAGGATCTCAGAAGTATAAATATCTCTTAATAATGATTGGGAGAAAGATTAAAAGGAAAGATAGAGGTTGTATCAGGCTTGTACAGGAATTTACATCTAGCCTTATCACCAGTTTGATTATTTGGTTTATATAGAATGGATGTTTGGGTTGAATCAAGATAAATTTGGCAGCAATAACTGTGCACTCTTGTATTTAGTTCATAAAAGTCAGCACAGTGCAGGATAGGTTTGACAGTAGACCATGGGAAAGGGGAATTTATCTGACCAGAAGCTAGATAAGGAGTCATGTGACTGCTAAAAAAAACAACAACAAAAACATATAATTCAGCTTTCAGGGAAGATGGGACATTCACTGACATGACTACTGTATTGGTAAATTACTTGATGGAAAAAAATCCAAAAATTCAGTCAAAAAACTTTGCACGTGTTCACATATAATTTTAGTGATAAGTGTACTTAAGAGTATAGAACTCCTTAATGCCCAATTTATAGTGAACTGATCTGTTTGATCCAGTTATACCTGCTGAAGGAAAGAGGTATGTGGGTCATGAAAAAAAAAAAAACCAACAAACTTTTACATATGAAAAATCCCAAGCTTTGAATTCTGGTGGATTTTAGGTGTATAATTTTAAATAAGACAACCCTGAATCTATTTTCTCTAGGGATGCCATGCAGTTGAAAGAGTTGATTAGCTTTTGTTGTGCTGTTATTCATGATCAGAAACTAGAAATATAAACCCTAATGAGGTAGAAATGGTTATGGAAGCCAATTTGTAAAATATCTTTCCTATCTCCCTCAGAGGATTGTTGGAAGAATCTAGAACTCATGAAAACATTCTATATACTGTGGGGCTTGAAAAGATACATGGTTTTCTGATTAATAAGAGGACGTTTGTGGTTCTCCTTCTGGCTCTCAGGTTTGGACAGTCAGAAGGGTTGTTGAGGTCAGATTACTTAACACGTAGTCTGCCTTTGGGAATGCCTCGCCTCTCCCTGGGATGTTGCCGGCAAATAAATACGTAGTGGCTCTCAAAATGTGGTTTGGGAATACCCACATAAGAAAAATGCAGAGTGGTTGTAAAAAAAAAAAAAAAAAAAAAAACATGTAGATCTCTTCAGACTTGCTGAATCAGAATTGCAGGGGTTGGGGGTTGGGGGGGGAAGAATTGCTGGGGGATGGGTCTCAACAATCTGTATTTTCAACAAACTATCCAGTGGTTCTCAAATGGGAGTAATTTTGTCCCCACCCTCAGGGGGCATTTGGCAAAGTTTGCAGACATTTTTGGTTGTCACAACTGAGGTAGGGCATGGGAATTGAGGGCATGTTGTGGGCAGAGAACAGAGATGTTACTAAACATCCTAGGATGCACAGGACAGCCCTCCATGACAAAGAATTTTCCAGCCCAAAATGTCCATAGTGCTGAGGTTGAGAAATCCTGTTACACACAGAACAATTTAAAATCTGCTTTTCTAGCAGGTATCACCTATATTTGGCAATTTCAATTATTTAATGTATGTATTCATCATTTGTTTATATATTTTCAGAACTCTTTTTCAATGATCTTTACTGAAAAGGTAGAAAGATGTAGAATTTTAAGTATAATGTTGGGACTGGGATTAATTAGTTTGGGCTCATTTCTGGATTCTTTAAAAAAAAAATTCCTTAAAATTCTTCCACTGAAAGAATAGTAATCGAGATTTTAAGCTAGTTAGTTCTTTGCACACACTGAAAAAACTTTCTTAATTTGTAGTGGCCAAGAGGGTAATCTGACTTTAGGAAGAGTCAAATTTATAGAATATTTTAAAAATATAATTTAGTTTTGTTAGGTTCAAGGGCACAGAGATATTTTGTTGATGGCTTTCAGGGAGGAAGAGGTGGGCTATATACATCTTGAGAACTTTTTACATACAGATAACAATCATTTGTAATTAACAATTCATTGTTGAATGCAAACACTGCTGTTAAAGTGGTGATTGAAACAGTCGTTGTCCTTTACTCTCCAGTAGAAGAAACATTTTCTTCCTTTGCACTATTGATTTGCTAACAAATCTCTTTTATATTTGATGGGATAAAGATAAAATCTGCCCAGTTCTTCTAAAATATCCTAAATTCTTGTAGTCCTTACAAGTGAACCACAACACCTGTATTTATTCACTTTGCTTTCATTAAGCAAGAGGATTAGTATAATATAACAATCATCCTTATTACATATTTAAACCAAATTCAAGTTTAACTTCATAAGGTGTCTCCAGCAGATGTTATCTCATAATGATTTCTATGGTGACTTTCAGTTCTGAAAAGCCTTGAATCTCTAATGAAAATTTTCAAAGTAATACGATGGAATAGAAGCACTAAAACATACTTGGAGATAGAAATTGAAATCATTTTGGCTAAATGTATCAGGTTAGAAGTTGCCCTAGTTACTGATTGCTGCTATTAGATATTCCCCTTGTGCAAAGAAAGCCAGTTATTGATTTTTGAATTTGAATTTCTTTTGAAATAATTGATTGCCTCTATTGTAGATCCTTAGCTTATGAAAAACCAGTGTAATAGGAGTCACCTGCTTTTCTAATGCTTTCCTGATGTTTTGCCTAATTTACTTACCCCTGCTAGCCTAGAAGTTATTAGAATATACTCTTCATGGAGTGCATAAAATTAACGAGTGTCCCATTATGTACTGATGTAGTGACACTGTATTTCAGCTACTGTTAATGATGGCTTGATTTACCTTAATCAATTCATTTCAAAGTTGTAGTTCCTGGCATCTCAGTTCTATTTTTATGTCCATAAAATTTTATTTAATGACATTACTCAGAGACCTATATATATATGTAGGTCACTGGTTAAAAAGTAAATAAGGACAAACATTCAGCAGCATGGAAAAAAATCAGTGCATCGGTTGGACTCCTATTTGTCATTTTATTGTACAGTTTAAAAATTATCCCATGCTTTGTGAGAATTTGCAGTTCGATTGAGACTAGGCCTTGGTTGTTGATACCAAACAAATACAGTGTACACACTTGTGGAAATGCAATTAACTGGTTTGTTATACACAGTATTCTGTTTTAGTCCCGTCTGGGGAACGGCAGTTCAGGGCACTTCTGATGCTGACAACCCAGAATCAGGATCAGGATCCACAGGTTTAAGGATAGAGTCCCTATTCAGATACCCTTACTTTAGAAGCCAGTCACAAGTTCCGGGGGTCCTGAAGCCACTCACATTTCTGACCAACTGACTACCAATTAGGGAGTTCCCACAACCAAGTGCAAGTGCAAGTTTGATAATTCACTAGAACAACTCAACTCAGGAAAGCATTAGACTTATTATGTATATATATACACACACACACATATATATATACACATATACATATGTGTGTGTGTGTGTGTGTGTGTGTGTGTGTGTGTGTATGGCATACACATAGAGCAAAGTCTGAGAGGATCTTGAATACTGAGCTTCCATGCCTTCTACCTGAAGAACTGAGGTGGTTCACTCTCCCAGCATATCAATGTGATCACCAATCAGGAAAAGGTACCAGTGAATTTCACTATAAAGGCACAATTGATTAAATCAATGGCCAAGGTATTGAACTCAATCTGCAGTCTCCCACCCCTCCCTGGAGATTGACGGGGCTGAAAGTTCAACCCTGTAATTATTTGGTTGGACCTTCTGGTGACCAGCTCCAACCTGAAGCTACCTGGGAGTCCACAGGAGTCATCTGATCAGCATTGCAAAGACTCCTATCACTCAGGAATTTCTAAGAGTTTTTGAAACTCCTTATTAGAAACCTAAGGCAGAAAACAAATTATTATACTACCCACAAGTACACCAAATACATAAACAAGTAAATTGATTCAGTAAAAATTTGAGTGTCTACTGTGTACTAGGTGTTACTTTAGTAATGGACGAATAAAGCCACCTACCTGTATAAAACTATAAAACTCCTAGAAGGTAACATAGGAAAAAACCTAGACGACCTTGGGTGTGATAATGACTTTTTGGATATAATATCAAAGACACCATCCATGAAAGAAGGAATTGATAAGCTAGTTTATTAAAATTAAAAACTCCTGCTCTGTGAAAGGCAATGTCAGGAGAATGTGAAGGCAAGCCCCAGACTGAGAAAATATTTACAGAAGACACATCTCATACAGGCTATTACACACACACATATAAAGAACCCTTCCAACAAAACGATAAGGAAACAAACAACCTGATTAAAAAATGGGTCCAACAGCTTCACAGATACCTCACCAAAGAGGATATGCAGATGGCATGTAAGCACATGAAAAGATGCCTCACATCATATGTCATCAGGGAAATGCAAATTAAAATCACAATGAAATACCACTATATACATATTAGAATGGTATAAATTCCAAGCACTGACAGCACCAAACGCTGGCAAGGATACGGAACAACAGGAGCTCTCATTCATTGTTGTGGAAATACAACACAGTATATCCACTTTGAAAGAGAGTTTGGCAGTTAGTTACAAAACTAACATTGCCTTACCATCCAGCAGTCCTGCTCCTGGGTACGTACCCAGATGAACTGAAAACTTATGTCCACACAAAAACTTGCACACAGATGTCTATAGCAGCTTTATTCTTAAGGGCCAAAAGTTGAGAGCAACCAAGATATCCTTCAGTTAGGTGAGTGGATAAACTATGATATACCCAAACAATGGACAATTATCCAGCACTAAAAAGAAAGGAGCTATCAAACCATTAGGAAATGTGGAGGAATCTTAAATGCATATTGCTGAGTGAAAGAAGCTAATCTGAAAAGGCTACACACTATAGGAATCCAACCATATGACATTCTGCAAAAGGTAAAACTATGGAGACATTAAAAAGATCAGAGGTTGTGGGGGTTGGGGGATGGGTAGAGCACAGAGGATTTTTAGGGCAGTGAAAATATTCTGTATATTTTAATGATGGATACATGACATATATTTGTCCAAACCCCTAAAATATGCAACATCAAGAGTGAACTCTAATATAAACTATGGACTTGTGTAATTATGTGTCAACATAGGTTTTTAGGGCAGTGAAACTATTATGGTCCATACTATAATGATGTATATATATCATTATACATTTGTTAAAACCTGAAGAATATACAACACCCACAACTTAAGTCTAACGTAAACTGTGGACTTTGGGTAATAATGATGTGTCAGTGTATGTTTATCAGTTGTAACAAATGGACCCACTGTGGTGGCAGATATTGGTAGTACAGGAGATTGTGTGTTGGTGGGGCAGATGGGGGTATATGGAAACTCCAGGTACTTTTGGCTACGTTTTGCTATGAACCTAAAATTTCTCTAAAAATAAAGTTATTAATTAAAAAACCCCCGAAAATGTATGCTTTCCTGAGCGGGTGTGCAGCTTTGCGGGGTTAATGTAGAATTTTCTAGGAGTTATCACAGAAGGTGGGCTGAGCCCTGAGATCAATAAGGTGGTATATCCACAAAGACCTGGAGTAAGCTTTTGCTTTTTTTGTGAATGGGTCTCAGTCTAGTTGGTACTGTTTATTGAGAATTCACTGTATGGAGAATCAAATCTAGAGCCTGGGTTTCTTTTCCATTTTTGGTGAAGCTGGTAGGAGGGAAAAACTGATGGAAATTTTTTGACAGCTTGTTCTATGAATGGTGAATAAGCATAAATTTATTTGTGGGGAGGAGGAAAAGAGTGTAGATGGTGCTTGGTCTTTAAAGCTTTACAGTTTTCTCTCCTTATATAGCTGGTTTTGCTGTCTTGGATAAATTAACTATGCGGCCAGATGTGAGACTTTTCCTTTGGTCCAGGAAGTTGAGCTAAAGCTCAAATTTGAGGAAAAAGTCTCTTGTACTCTAAATTCTAATGGAAGGTACCAATGATACACAGTATTTGGGTCCAAAAAAAGAATCTTTCCTTTTATTCTCTGGCTGGATGAATACTGAACAAAAGTCTATGTAGACCAAACCTGGTTCTGTACTCTGATTTTGTGAGAGAGCCTGATATGGGGTCCTCTGAAGTTGGAGGGCATTGATGAATTTAAAGACTAGTTCCCTCTTACACATTTCTGACGGCAGGAGAATTAAAGGAGCTTTCCGGCAGAGCTTAAAGGTATTCTAGAGTAACGTGGCAGGAGTTGGGGGTAACCTCATCCCTTTCCAGTTCTCCACAATCCTCAGACATCATAGAAGTGGACCTTGTAATATGCACGTCTCCCCCGTGGGGGAGTGGAGGTTAGAGGAGGGACATTGGGCTTTCAGACAGGTTCAGTGACAAGGAGTTGTTTTTTCAACCTGGGGAGGCATTTTGGGTGTAGTCCACTGGCAGGAGAGCAAGGGAGGTCCGACTGCCCTTCTCTTGGGGGAATCCTCAGCAACTGAGGAGGGCTGGAGTGAAGTTGAACATTCTTGAGAAAGGCATTAGCGCCACTTTTGTAGACTGAGTAAAATCAGACCAAGTAGATCATGCCTCCCACCACGTATACCAACATAATGCTATCTCTGGGTCTCCTTTTCCTCTTTACAGAACCCAATACAGAAATCTAGACCTTGAAAAAAGTAGGAAAGACAGAACTTTACCCACGTTACTCCAAGCAGGCAGGGCCACTGCTGTAACTTGTACTGGGTAAGAGGAGGATCTTTAAATTGATATGAAGTTAAAACTGTGAACTAGATAGGACTAAGTTTTCATAACCGAAACTGTTGAGAACATTAAAGAAACTCTCTAAGGTGTAAAAAAAGATGGAAAAGGAGATAAGTATGACTCAAGGTGAGGGTTCTGTTGCTGAGTTATAAATCTTCACAAATTTAGTGGCTTAAAATGGCACGTGTTTATTATCTCCCAGTTTCCAGAGGATCAGGAGTGTGGGAATGACTTAACTGGGTCCTCAGCTCAGGATCTTACAAGACTGCAATCAATGTGTCAGACAGAATGCATTCTCCTCTGGAGCTCAGGATCTAATTCCAAGCTCAGTCAGGATGTTGGCAGAATTCAGTTCCTTACAGTTGTGGAATTCAGGCCCTCAGCTGCCCCTCTCTATAAGCAGTTAGCATCACGACTGTGTGCTTCTTCAAGGCCAGCCAGAAAGCAACTCTGCTGCTTCAGGAAGGGCCAAGACACTCTCTGAATGAACATCGATGATTGGGTCAAGCCCACCCGGATACTGTCCTTTAGAATAGCTTAAGGTCAACTGATAAGGAACTTTAATTGAATCTGGAAAGTACCTTCACCTTTGCAATATATCGTGACTCACCAGTGGGAGTGGCATCAATCATATTCACAGGTCCTAGCCACAGTCAAGAGGAAGGTTTTATACGTTGGGTGTGCCCCTGTGGGTGAGGATTCAGGGGCCATCTTAAAATTGAATTCTACCTGCCACAGAGAGTATGGAGTACAGTGACAAGTAAGATGGTGCATGCTTCACATACACTCAAATTCACTTTTATTTTAAACTCTACAGGCAAGACAAAGTACTGCTTAAGTTTATAGGCTACCAGTTTGTAACTCCTAGTGTAGATATGGGAAAAATTAAATCATTTCATGTTCATAATCTATTGAATTTTGACCCCCCTCAATAAACCTGTTACAAATAAGTAACTGGTAACCAATGGATAACTGGTCAGATTGAATAAGGTGTTTGTTCATATTGAACTAGTCCATGTGCAGTAAGTAATTTTGATAAAATGTATCTGACTGAACTCTTTCAAAAATCTGGAGATTGCAAGTTTTCTTACTAGTGATTTTAGAACCTTAGATATTTAATATCCACAGATGTACTCTGCTGAGTTAATGTCTCTCAAGTATCTTAACTCTATTCCTGAATGATAATGGAGAGATCTTATTGTTATTCTTACAATATCACCAGGTACCATTTTATTACTTAATGGATATCAATTATTTGAAAGTACATATTTAAGTAGGTGAAGGGAGAGTTGGAAGTTTATTTCAGGAGCAACAAAATAAAACCCGAGTCTGGGAATGATAATTGTGTGTTCAATGAATTTATTCTCTCTCGAAACAAAAATTTGTATTTATCTTTGCATTTTTTTTTTTTCTGGAAAGAAAAGGGTTAGCCACAGAAACTTTCCATAACTGATTTCTGCTAAGCCTTTCCTTAATTAAAATAATGTGTTTGTGACTACCAGCAGTTATTAAAAGCACATAATATAAATATCTTCTCATATTTATTGCTCCTCTTTGTTATTTAGAAAGAGCACTGGATTATTACCACATAATTTATTCCCTGATAATTCTCTTAATAAGGGAATAAACTTCAGGAAGTGCTTTTAAAAGACATTATGGATGAAAAGTGTTAGTGAGAAGTTATAGACCTAGACAGCTTTTCCATTTCTTTGGATTTTATGTTTTTAATAATAGATTGAATAGTTAGTTGCCTGCTTGACAAGTTTATTGTCCTTATCCAGTTGCCAAGTGAGAAACATTTCCAAACTGACAGCAGGTATTAAAAACACCTACAAGTGATTCAAGCCATTAAGAAGTCATAAAACTTGAGATAGGGTGTGAGCTCGGCTTTGCTCTGTTAGCCAGGCTTTTTCTCAGAGCACAGCCCCCCCCCCCCCCCAGCTGTTGCAAGTTGAGGTAGCAGACATTTCAAGGTGAAAGCTCAATTTGTAACTGGAACTCCTAGGCTACTCCCCAAGCAACATAAAGTGTTTTCTTTATAAATATTTGAAGCTGACTCATTAGCTAATCTGATTAAGAACAAAGGGAGTCAGGGATTGCTCTGTATTCCTCTGAAAACATCCGAAGTGGTACTCGTAAAAAGCGGTTCTCTTGTGACTTACTGAACCCATATTTTTTCTTTTATATTTTGTTAGAGTCTCTAAAAGGTAGGTATCAGTTCAGATTTCTTTATAATGCTGATGCTTAACACTTGTTCTATCTTTGTTAAGAGTTGGGTTCATTTAAAATGCTCTGGCCTCCGTTTGCTGAGAATTCCATACAAGGATTGTTGTAAACCCCAATCACCTACAGGGGCCAGGGAGATAATGTAAATATGTAAATCAAGAAGAGGGTTGTGAAAATAGGGAGTATGGGATCTGTTTCGAACAGGCCAGTGTTGGCCTAACCTAAATGCATGTTCAGATTTATTTTAAACACAGAAGCCAAATAAGACTGCTTAGGTGTATAAGCCATTAGTTTGAAATTAGTTGTTGGTAAGACACCCAGATACTCCCACAGGATGAAAGGAAATGGGTTTAAACATGAGTACTTCTTGTAAAAGATTTAAAAATTTACCTACTGGGCTAAATTACCTCTTTACTTTAAAGCACATACATACAGTACTTTGAAGCATTGTTTGACTAGTCTTAGCAAGGACTTCAGCCTTTTTTGGAGTTGTAATATCCTACTCTTAGGTTTATCTCAGAACATTCCTTTAACTTTGCATCTGATAAGTACTACTTGGGAAATCTTTACATTAAAAATGAAAGATACATTTATTTTATGCTTTTTTTAAAACTGGAAAAATAAGTGACTTTTTATTGAAAATGGTGAAAACACATATTTATGCTCCTTTGCAAATTTCTCTAAAGTAACAGTAATTACATTTTCTTTCTTTCTTTCTTTCTTTTTTTTTTTTTGAAGTACACGTCCACAAGAGCACAGGGAAAGGAGGGGCAGGTAACAGTGGGTGAGCGTTGGTAGGGTCTTACATTTTTTTGAAGATAGGAAGTGGACAGTTGGGTGGGAATGACAGAGTGGGAGAGGCTAAAATCTGAGGAAAGACAGAGGGCTGCTCACCAATGCCAGTTGATTGACCTGTCAAAACTGGAATAACTCAGAAATTCAAGGAACCAGGGCACTAGAAAGATGGAGGTGAAGGATGTGATGAAAACTGGGGATGGAGGGATCTTTAGAAGAGCTGAAAAGATAAGCTAAAATCCCTGTACACCCATTCCTGTTCCACACAGTAATGTGATTAGCCTAGCCCCGTCCTCAAGACAACTGGCTAGTTACTTTCAGGAGCAATCGTATTCTGGACTCAGGGGCACCAGACATGTAAAGGGGAGAGGTGGAGGTATTCTGCTGGAAACAGGTGTCTGGGTTTAAAGGTACTTATGGCTGGATAAATACCCCAGGCAGGAGATTGGAGGTTTAGAGAAACTAAATCCTCTGAGAGAGACACACAGATAGTGGTATTTGGGACTCCCTGACTAACCATGTAGCAGTGAAGCTCAACGGTCCCCAGAGTTTCTAGTGCATGTAAAAATTTTTACACAAATAGGTATGTAATAATTATTAAAATTCCAAGTAAATCGAAAAGCAGAGAAAATAACAGACCCATGAATATTACCAAGATTAAAAAAAATGCTAATATTTGCCATATTAGCTTCAAAGTCTCCTCTTTATGAAGAATAAATTAGGTACTGTGAAGGTGGCATCACCTTTATTCTCAATTCCTTCCACTCCAGGGGTAACCACTTTCCTGAAATTATCCTGTATTATTCCCATGCAAGTTTGTCTATTTTTACTATATACATGTCCCCATAAATGTTATTGTTTTGTGTGTTTAAAAATATTTGTAAATGGTATTATCGTTGTGTTTCTTGGGTTAACTCCAATAAATCGTAATATATATATATATATATATATATATATATCTCAATATCTATCTATATATAAATCTTTATATTGAAATTGATATATATATCTTTTTAAAATGTTAATAAGCATTTTTTCTTTCTAAGTTGTAGTTGGCCTTTTAAATATTTGACCCTACTTAATGATTGTCTAATATTTTACAACTTCCCATTTTAATTTGTGGATGCTACTTATACCTTTATTTATGAGGATTTTCAAAGATACATACCTTAAAGCTCTTTACAGATTTCTTTTATCTCTGTTTTCTTAGACAGAAAACCTCTTATTTGTAGATATTGAGTACTAACTTACATGGTGCAGGTGTTTCTCTAAACTTTATTATTATGCTTTATGAGCTCAACTTCCAGAAAAGGTTTCTCTTTTGTGTGCCTTGGGTTGGGTCAATTTCCGCGTATAATGGTCTTATGGTTTGCTTCTCTTTTTCTCTCTTAATTTCTTATTTCCTTTCTCTGTTTCTTTTCCCCTTTCCTTTCTTTCCTCCCATTCGTTATCTTTTTTTTTTTTAAGGAGAGATATTGCTCTTTTTAAACTATAGAGTTTTTCTTTTTTCCTTTCAAGCAGAGGCAGGTATTTAAAAAAAAATCTAAAGACCTTTTTTTAAAATTATTTATCATTTCTGGGTTTATACAGAAAAAGGAAGCTTTTAAAAATATACCTTCTTGACTGAGAAACCAAACCACTTTACTTTTATGTTAAAACTAACTGCATTAATACAAATGACAAGAAGATAAGGTACAGAAAGTTTTATTCTGTGGAAAGTTCTTTAATGGCAGATTGTCATTAAGCTATTCCAGAGTGTGGGGTACATCAGAGAACCTATAGCTTTATATTTTAGTCTGAGAGATACACGTGAAGAAATGGTGATTGGAGAGACACATGAGGGAGTGATGTAGTGTATAGAGATAGTAATGTGAGAAGAACAAATAAAAATGTTTTCTTTTTTCTGCTAGGCCACAGGTTGCTGGATTTTGCATTTAAAAAAAACTATTATTATTATTTTTTTAGCAAAAGAATATTTTAGGTAGGCTTTAGGGGAACAGACCCCAGAATTCTTGATTCCAAGCAGGGGAAACAGTATATTATGTATGATGGTGTGAGGACAAAAGGATTAGTTGGGAAAACTTTTTTTCTTAATATTCTTCTTAGAATGGATGTGTAGAAATATGATAAATGATGTGTGCAAATAGAGTGAAAGTTCTCAATCGTTATAACTATTTGAAGATTTCCAGAGGGCATTTTTCTACATTTTCTAGTATGACTTGGATTATTGAAGTTTCGCAAAACTTACTGCAAAATATAGTTTATCTGTTAATTTTATATTTGAAGGTCCATCTCTCTCTCTCTCTCTTTTTTTAAAAGACACATTTATTCAGCATGATCAGACTATTACATTTAGCAATCAACAGCATGGGTACCAAAAAAAAATAATCTACATTAAAACCATTTGTTGGAATGCTTTACACTTTCCACAGAACAGAAACTAAAATAACCTGTTATACAATTAGTCACAAATACCGTCCTCAAGTTTTTTGCCCATACACATGAGTATTGTCTAAAACATGTCTTCTTTGTAGCAGTGAGGCCCTGCCACCACTGTGCTTGGCCGAGTTCACAAATCTGTTGTAACCTGTAGCTTCCCCGTCCCTCCTCTGGCTCTCCTCTCCTGCTAAGCCTTGTCTCCTGGCAGTCATGAAAACCTCCTGTCACTGCCGTAGCTCCTGCTGCTGCCGGAACCACCACAGCCACCTTGGTTTCGTGGTTTGGCAAAGTATTGGCCTCCACCACCACAGGGGCCAGAGCTTCTGCCTCCAAAATTTCCTCCTTTCAGGGATCCAAAATTTGAGGATTGATTGTTGTAATTGCCAAAATCATTACAGCTTCCTCCACCTCCAAAGTTGCTT
Source organism: Phoca vitulina (assembly GCF_004348235.1). NCBI lineage: Eukaryota > Metazoa > Chordata > Mammalia > Carnivora > Phocidae > Phoca > Phoca vitulina. The sequence continues at coordinate 78,309,429 of NW_022589711.1, read as the reverse complement.
CTATCATTACCAGATCCGTTATAGCCATCCCCACCGCCACCATACCCACCACCACCTCGACTGCCACCAAAGCCCCCTTGACCACTGAAGTTCCCTCCACGGCCAAAGTTATTCCCACCAAAACCACCTCCAAGACCACCACCAAAGTTTCCAAAACCACTTCAACCTCTTTGGCTGGATGAAGCACTAGCCATCTCTTGCTTAGATAGGGCTTTCCTTACTTCACAGTTGTGGCCATTCACAGTGTGGTATTTTTGAATGACAACCTTGTCTACAGAGTCATGGTCATCAAATGTTACAAAAGCAAAACCTCTCTTTTTGCCACTGCCTTGGTCAGTCATGATCTCAATCACTTCAATTTTCCCATACTGTTCAAAATAATCTCTTAGGTGGTGTACTTCAGTGTCTTCTTTAATGCCACCAACAAAAATATTTTTCATAGTTAAGTGGGCACCAGGTCTTTGAGAATCTTCTCTTGAGACAGCCCTTTTTTGGGCCACACCTTGTGTGGCCTTGCATTCATGGCTGCATCCACCTCCTCCACAGGGGCATACGTGACAAACCCAAAGACTCTGGAGTGCTTGGTGTTTGGATCTCTCATTACCACACAGTCTGTAAGTGTTCCCCATTGCTCAAAATGGCTCCTCAGACTCTCATTGGTTGTTTCAAAGCTCAAACCTCTGATGAAGAGCTTCCGCAGCTGTTCAGGCTCTTTGGGAGACTCTGACTTAGACATGACGGGGGTGGGAGGGGAGACTTTAACGATGCTTACTCGGCGGCGTCCACGGGCAAAAAGGAGTAATCTAACGAACGTATCTCTGAAGGTCCATATATGTCTTAAAACTCAATATAGACACCAGATTATATATTAAGGCCTTGTTCCTTAAAGTGATTTTCATACCCAACTCAACTCATAATACATATTTATTTTAGTAGTTGCCTGTTATTTCCTATTTTTCATGTCACATACTTAGATAAAAAGAAATACCCTATCAGTAAGTGTGTGGCATTGCACCATTTTTATTAAACTCATTATATCCTTAGGTGCAACTTCCAAAAGGATTGTAAAATAGTCAGTGTCCAGTTAGTTTAGAACAAGGTTAGAACAACCTCAACTAGGTCAATATAATAAGTACTCTGCATTCATAACAGAACTCTTATTTGGTTGAATGGAACCCACAAAATTCAGATACAGTGAAGGTCATTAAAACTTTTTTTTTTTTTTTAAATAAAACTGTTTTCAAGTCCCCACGCAGTGGTGTTGATAGGAAATTCTATATTACTTAATACTGGCTCCTTCTCTTTCTCCATTAGCCTGTAAGGATATTTTAGGGCTTAGGTGCACCAAAATGGCAATAGCCAGGTTAATTACTATTTTTATCACCATCGCCACAGTTGGGAACTTTGTGAGACACTGATATGCTCATATCTGGCCGTAGACATATGGCAGACATGGTAGTTGGGATATACAACAAGCTTGATTAAATGGAAACACTTGCTATTGTGTTCAGAATCCAAAGCATCCAGCAACTCCCTCTGTATCCGGGTTTCTGCATGCATCGAGTATATAAATCTATGGCTTTTGTAGAGCTTGCCTCTGTTTTTCAGGTCTTCAGGAATCTTGGTCTCTGAGTCATGTCATTCTTTCCCAGGATTCCAGCACTAGACACTTACTTACTTTTTTAAAAAAAATTTTTATTTAAATTCCAGTTAGTTAACATACAATATTAGTTTCAGGTATAGATTTAGTGATGCATCACTTATATGTAACACCTGGTGCTCATCACAAGTGCCCTCCTTAGTACCCATCACCCATTTAGCACATCCCCCTGCCCACTTCCTCTCCAGTAACCTTCAGTTTGTTCTCTATAGTTAAACCATTTTATCTTTGCCTCCCTCTCTTTTCTTTTCTTTCCCTTATGTTCATCTGTTTTGTTTCTTAAATTCCACGTATGAGTGAAATCATTGGGTATTTAAATTTCTCTAACTGAAGGCTCCTGGATGGCCCAGTGGGTTAAGTGTCAGGTCATGATCCCAGAATCCTGGGATAGAGTCAACATGGGCTCTCTACTCAGCAGGGAGTCTGCTTCTCCCTTTGCCCCCTCCCCACCCCTCAGTTGTACACATGAGCACTCTGGTGCTCTCTTGTGCACGTGCAAAAATAAATAAAATCTTTAAAAAAATTAAAAAAAATAAATTTCTCTGACTGACTTATTTCACTTAGCATAATTATTCTACCTCCATCCACATGGTTGGAAATGGCAAAATTTCATTCTTTTTTATGGCTAACTAATATTCACTTGTATATATGTACCACATCTTCTTTATTCATCAGTTGATGGACATTTGTGTGCTTAATCTTATGATCCAAGAGCTTAGTGGGTTTTTTTTTCCAGTTATGCCTATGAATCCTAAGGCAGCCAAAAACTTGACTCAAGGGCATAGGTAATAAGGAAATTAGACCATGGACACAAGTCTTGGCTGTTCTTCTAAGGTGAAGGTAAAAGAGAAAATCTGTTATTCTTTCTCTCCTGTACCAGCAAGACTAGGGTAGGAATTAATATCTCATATCCTGCCATAGAATTACTGTTCCATATGTGTAGATAATAAAAGGTTACCCTTTTTGAGCACTTGCCTTGTGTAGGAATGTATTTAGTGCTCTATATCTATTAACTTCACATATATTTACATTATATGTGTTAATTCACTTAATTTTCAAAAGAAGCCAGTGAAGTAGATACTGTTGTTAACATTTTATAGATAAGAAAATTGAGGCAGGGCGAGGTTGACCTACTTAGCCATGTTCTACACTGGTAGGTGGTAGAGGTGGGAATTGAACCTTGGCAGTGTGGTGATGGTGGTGTTGGGGCTCTTAATCACCATATAAGATGGTCTTCACAAAGATCTCCAACAAAGCCTGTTTGAATTTTAAAAGACCAGGTACTCTTCATTCATTGTTTTCTCTATTTGCCAGTGTGATAATCTTTATTTTTTTTCTTCAGTTGAATTTGACTTTCCAAGAACGAATATTTATTGAATACTTTCTGTGAGCCTGGTACTAACTACAGTTTTACCAATATCATTTGTTTTGACCCTCTGAGGCCTATCTTGTAAGCGATACTACTTCCGGTTTACAAATAGGAAGCTGAGATGAAAACTCATTATTATCTGTCATCCAGTCCTAAACCCTCAAGTAAAGATCTATTTTCTCCAATTATACACAGACAGCATTCTGCTTGCTCAATTTTATAGCACCTAGTTCTGGTAACATTTTCCTTATTTCCTTCCATTCTTATGCTTTCAGATTTCACTCTGCTCATCCTCAAGCAAGATTTTGAAAATTATTAAAACTACCAGTGGAAAATAATTGAAATGTTTAGAAAGCACAATTTAAATTTTTTTTATTATGTTATATTAATCACTATACATTACATCATTAGTTTTTGATGTAGTGTTCCATGATTCATTGTTTGCGTATAACACCCAGTGCTCCATGCAGTACGTGCCCTCTTTAATACCCATCACCAGGCTAACCCATCCTCCCACCCCCCTCCCCTCTAGAACCCTCAGTTTGTTTCTCAGGGTCCATAGTCTCTCATGGTTCGTCTCCCCCTCTGATATCCCCCCCTCCATTCTTCCCTTCCTGCCATCTTCTTCTTCTTCTCTTTTTTTTTAACATATAATGTATTATTTGTTTCAGAGGTACAGGTCTGTGATTCAACAGTCTTACACAATTGACAGTGCTCACCATAGCACATACCCTCCCCAATGTCTGTCACCCAGCCACCCCATCCCTCCCACCCCCCACCACTCCAGCAACCCTCAGTTTGTTTCCTGAGATTATCAGTGAGGTCATATGATACATGTCTTTCTCTGATTGACTTACTTCGCTCAGCATAATACCCTCCAGTTCCATCCACATCATTGCAAATGGCAAGATTTCATTCCTTTTGATGGCTGCATAATATTCCATTGTACATATATACCACATCTTCTTTATCCATTCATCTGTCGATGGGCATCTTGGCTCTTTCCATAGTTTGGCTATTGTAGACATTGCTGCTATAAACATCGGGGTGCACGTACCCCTTCGGATCCCTACATTTGTATCTTTGGGGTAAATACCAAGGAGTGCAATTGCTGGGTCATAGGGTAGCTCTATTTTCAACTTTTTGAGGAACCGCCATACTGTTTTCCAGAGTGGCTGCACCAGCTTGCATTCCCACCAACAGTGTAGGAGGGTTCCCCTTTCTCCACATCCCCACCAACATCTGTCGTTTTCTGACTTGTTAATTTTAGCCATTCTGACTGGTGTGAGGTGGTATCTCATTGAGGTTTTGATTTGGATTTCCCTGATGCCGAGCGATGTTGAGCACTTTTTCATGGGTCTGTTGGCCATTTGGGTGTCTTCTTTGGAAAAATGTCTGTTCATGTCTTCTGCCCATTTCATGATTGGATCATTTGCTCTTTGGGTGTTGAGTTTAAGAAGTTCTTTATAGATTTTGGATACTAGCTCTTTATCTGATATGTCATTTGCAAATATCTTCTCCCATTCTGTCGGGTGTCTTTTGATTTTGTGGACTGTTTCCTTTGCTGTGCAAAAGCTTTTTATCTTGATGAAGTCCCAATAGTTCATATTAGCCCTTGCTTCCCTTGCCTTTGGTGATGTTTCTAGGAAGCAGTTGCTGCGGCTGAGGTCGAAGAGGTTGTTGCCTGTGTTCTCCTTTAGGATTTTGGTGGACTCCTGTCTCACATTTAGGTCTTTCATCCATTTTGAGTCTATTTTTGTGTGTGGTGTAAGGAAATGGTCCAGTTTCATTCTTCTGCATGTGGCTGTCCAATTTTCCCAACACCATTTGTTGAAGAGACTTTTTTCCATTGGACATTCTTTCCTGCTTTGTCGAAGATTAGTTGACCATAGTAAATTTTTTAAAAAATATTTTATTTATTTATTTGAGAGAGAGAGAGAATATGAGCAAGAGAGTGCAAGTGGGGGAGGGGTGGGGGGCAGAGGGAGAGGCAGAAGCAGACAGGGAGCCAACTCAGGGCTTGATCCCAAGACCCGGGATCATGACCTGAGCCCAAGGCAGATGCTTAACTGACTGAGCCACCCACGCTTCCCCACAATTTAAATTTTTTAAGCATTATTTTTAGCTTTGAAATAGGAGGAAAGGAAAGGAAGTGCATTTTTTCCCCCAGAAGTGCATTTTTTCCTTATTTCCTTATTTCCTTATTCTCTTTTCAATATATTTGAATAAAAGTCCATATCATGTTCTATTAAAATTCATGTTTTTAGCAATCAACTGGTTCCATATTTCTACAATGTAATAGTGACTGGTGCTATGCTGTCCATGGTCTTTGGGGGAAACGTAAGGTAGCATGGAGTACTTTAGAGGTGAATTCACCTTATAGGAAGTCCTTAGGCTTAATTTCTCTCCAGGGTAGATATTTTTATGAGTATTCATTCATTTATTTTTCCATTTAATCTTATATACCTGATATAAAGATTAGAAACGACATATGAAAAATATCCACAGTACATGTCACAGTGGTTTCTGTGATTCCTGTTTTTTCTTCCTGCCTCTGGATCCTCTTTCTCCTAATCATCTTTGCCAAAATCTCTTCAACCCCAAATGTGAATGTTGGATTTTCCCAGGCTTATCCATAACCTTCTTTCTTCTCCCTGCTTCTCTCATCTATGGACATGAGTTCATTTTCTGTGTATGTGAGGATGGTTTCCAAGTTCCTATCTTTAGTCTACTTCCCTTCTGAACACTAGATCTTGTTTATGTACATTATAGCTGTACTTGGATGCCTTTCAAGTACCTCAAACTGAACATCCTCAAAATGGAGCTAATAATCTCCTGTCAGTATTTCCTTACTCAGCATATTGTCACACTGACCATTCAGCTGCTCCTGCCCGAACCCTGAGATCCACTCTCAGCACCTCTCTTACCCCAGGCATCCACGAAATCACCAAATCTATGGAATTCTAACCTCCCAGCAGTTTTCTCAGGTCATTTTCTCTCCATCTCCATGGGCAAATCTCTAGTTCAAGCCAGTGTCACCTCTGTCTGGCACTCTGAGGTTGTCCCCTAAATGCTTCCCACCAGGAGCACACTCTTACCACTTTGTGATTCATTATTCATCAAGCAGTCAGAATGATCTTTTCAAAAGACAAACCTAACGTTGTTACTCTTTTGCTTAGAATTCTACAGTGTCTTTCTGCTGCTCCTGTGATAAAGCCCCAAATCCTTACAGTGACTCACAAGACCCTGCATAATATGATCCCTGCCAACACTCTCAGCAATCATCTCGTTTTCCTTTTATTCTTATGATTCAGCCATGGTGCCTTTTCTTTTTCCTTATTTCCTTATTTAAATGGACACAGCTTTTCCTACTTCAGGTAGTAGATGATACCATGAAGCAATGCTATATAGGGGACTTTTAAGAAATTAATGATCCTTCTAGTGTATATATATATATTTTTTTTTAGGAAAAAAGCAAATGTCATGCACTTAATTTGTATATTTATTTGTGTTATTTACAGGGATGACAAATTGGGTTATGACTAACTTTAATAAAGTGTGACCTTTACTTTTTTCTCCATAATGAGTACATTTATAAGTCCCACTAACGTATGTAATTCTGTCAAATTTATCCAAGGCTGTATTACATTATGAAAATTGAATGCTCCTTCTGCCTTATCCTAATACCCTTTGATTTGTGATCACTAGTGAGGTTTTTCATTTTCTAGAACTCCTTGTCAGCACAATCTCTCTTCAAACTGTGGTTCAGTGTGACTTCTGTATTTTCTTCCTCCCCGAGATGTTCTTCCTTGCCTTGATGTGTTATCAGTGCTGGATGAACACTGCCTTGCAGTGCATCTTGCCAACTCAAGGTGTGGGGGCTTAAGTTGAGGAGGAGGGTATAGGGAAGAAGCTGTGAGATTAAAACTGGAAACGATTCCCCCCCACAAACTAAAGCTTCTCTCTTTCAATTTATTGATTGCCTCTGTCTCATCTGCTACTCGTGGCTTTTAGCGAGAGACGTTGCTTGAAGGTAAGACAGATGTGCTATATTCAGGCAGTTGACACATTCTCATAAATTGAGGGTAGTGAATTAAAAATTCAAAGGAAGAGTGCCACTCCCCTGTCTTTGTCCTCAGGCAAGGTTTAGTCTCTCTGAGAAGTTAATCAACCTGAGACAAGTTGGGGTGGCATAATGTCATGCCTAAGGGACTGAGGAGTCTTAGTTTTCTCATCTCTAATACAGGAATAGTGAAACTCACTCCATGGCCCTGAGAAAATATAAAATGGAATGGAAAATATGAGGTGTGTGACACATGCCGTACAGTCAGTGGATGAGTTCTTTTCCCCTTGCCTCCCAGCTTTATCATCTGGCAATGCCTTTTCAGAAGCTCTTCTTTGCCCAAGCCTTGGAGAATGTTGTGTTTTGTCTTGGTTCAGACCTTATCTTCCTTAACAGCTCAGTAATGGTTGATTGGGATTTGCCTTGTCCTATTAGGTCGGTTGCATGGACATTGTTCTCTCTTTAAGAAAGACCTGTCTTGGTGGTGATATGCATGCAATGTATGTGCTGGGGTTAGCACAGGGGTGAAAACGCACTACCTATCACATAGCAAAACTGCCTAAAATCCGGACTAGACCTCTCTCCCGATCACACTTTTCCTGGCAGTGGTTCTTCACCAACCCTTCTGAGCCTTCAGCCCACTGCTGCTCGCTCTCAAAGTTGCTTTCAATTTCTCTCTGACACTCTCTCCTTCTCTATTTTTCCTTTCTCCTTTTCCCTTTCTCTCCTCTTTCCATCAGTATTTCTTTTCATGCCTTTAGGATCTTTTCTTTCCTCCTGTGTGCATATTTTCATTCCTTTTCTTGTGTAAATACATTCACAACTTTGCTATTTTCCCAATCATTCGATTCACTTACCCCTTTTCTGCACCAAAAAGCTATGTGGTCCAGAGAAAGAATCTCCTCCAGCACTTGGGGAGTCTGAGAAGACTTCATTGTGTCACAGATTTCACATTATTAGGCCCCTTGAATGGCCGCCTGTCCACTTCAAAACATTGATCTCTTGACTGCAATCTTCCCACATATGAATATATTCATTTCTACTCTGGTGCCTGCTTTTTCCTTCAGGTAGGAAGCCTTTGTAGCACATAGTATATGTGATCGACTCTGTACTTTTTAAGATACCTTCCCCACTTTATTTTCAAAACTCTCCTTAACATCCGTTTTCTTTATTCAATTTTGCCAGTGAATTTTTCCTGACTCCCTTTCTCATATGCTTCTCTGTAGCAGGGCATTTTAAACATTATTTTATGCAATTGATATAATTCTAATGATATGTGCAAACAGTGATATAGTCAGATTCTATTTTAAAAGCACAAAGACATTTGTTAATAAATATAATTCGACTCTGAATACATTTGCACACATGCATTTATTATGAAAATTAGAACCCCCATGCCTAATTGACCATTATGTAGGTCTCAGTTTTCATCTTGTGTATCTGTTTAAGGTGGTTACACCCAGAGATATTTTTTTATGCTATAGTTCCACTTTAGAGATACTGAAGATACAGCTTTGTTCCTCCCTTCAGCAACTAGCAGGACACTGAAGACCAAACTACCTCCCCACAATGCAGCTTCCTGTCTACTTAACATGATTTTACTATTCCATTGCCTTCATTAGCATAATCTTTTTATTCTAGGAGCCTTTTGATCAGGGAAACTTCCAGAAAGACCCATTCATTCTTCAGTGGGAAAGATCAACTGTTGAAGCCCCAAACTCCCAAACCTTTGGCCTTAAAATCCTTATCCTGCTGTTTCTAGCAATTCTAAACTGTGATATTACCGTCTGTGCACAAAGAATCCTAATCATTCCCTTGCACTGAAAGGTCCAATGAAACCAAACTTCAAATTCTCCATAAATTCTGACCTTGCCTTTTCCCCTCTGAGACACAGAAATCTTTGTCAGTCTTTACCACAGTGAGCAAAAAATTCAGAATTGTCATATCAACAGAGGTTGTGTTGGTGATATTTGGGGAGCTGGTATTCCATTGCACTTTACACATAGCTGATGCTCCATAAGTTAAGTTAGAAGAACAAGCAAGCAAACAACTCAGTATTTGCTAAAAAATAAACCTTTATAAGTTTTGGTAATTACAAAATGTTAATGCATTTGGACTCTGGAAGTTAGCCATTGGAGCACAAAGGCCATGGTTTAAGCTGACACAAACCTATTTAATGTTAGTGTGCAAATGCTAAGTAACAGTGAGTGTTAAGTGACCAAACAGCTCATATTTCACTTTGTGATTGGAGTGCACTTTGATACTTGTTTCATGAAAGCCTTTGTAAGTTATAGGCAGAGGTTAACAGTAATCGCATTTTTTTCTTCCTCTGGTTTTAATAAATGCCTTTAGGGCATTTCATTCTGTTAAATCAAGCAGCAGACAAAAATGTAATGCACTGCTAACCTCTAAAGTGTGTGAAAAACTTAGTTCATAAAATATGTATGAGGAACACAGCGTTGCAATGATAATGATACTTCCTTTCCGGGTTATTCTGCTGAAGGAGTTGATGCATCAGCGTCTCTAGTTCTTGATTTCTTTTGATTGGAGTTGCTCTTACTTCATATTGTATTTAGTTTTCAATGAATTTTCTATTAGCATACACAGACATACAATGGTTGTTTCGGGGGAGGGGGTACCAGTTGCCATGGCTATAGATTTGTTGTATTAGGAACACTTAGAAATAGCATTCTTCTCTAGAAAGGAATATTTAAAAAAGGAATTAGTGTATACTGAAACATCAAATTTTTGTGTATATGAGTGAAAAATATGTCATTGTTTTGATCTAATTCTATTATGGTAAATGTGCATTCATATGGGATAGTTTCTTATATATATTCTGTTAAGAGCCACCTGTGCCTTTTTACGTGAATGAATGTTTTACATTCTCTGCAATGGGGGAAAAACAACAACAACATACTCAATATGTTTGTAAATAAACTTACGGCATGAAAAAAAAATACATTCTCCACAATGTGTCTTTCCTTTTTTGGTGAAAAACTATAAAACCATAGCTTCTGAGTCTCCGCCGAGAGTCGCCGCGGTTTCCTGCTTCAACAGTGCTTGGACGGAACCCGGCGCTCATCCCCCACCCCGGCCGGCGTTCAGAGCCAGCGCTTCGCCATCTCCTCCTAGCGCCCTCGGACCACTCCAAGCCCCCTGCCGCTCCAGCGCCGCGCAGCCGCCGCTCGCCGCCGCCTCTTTTCAGCCGCCGCCATGACGACCGCGTCCCCCTCGTAGGTGCTTCGGAACTACCACCAGGACTCGGAGGCCGCCATCAACTGCCAGATCAACCTGGAGCTCTACGCCTCCTACCTCTACCTGTCCATGTCTTACTACTTTGACCGCGATGATGTGGCTTTGAAGAACTTTACCAAATATTTTCTTCACCAATCTCATGAGGAGAGGGAACATGCTGAGAAACGGATGAAGCTGCAGAACCAACGAGGTGGCCGAATCTTCCTTCAGGATATCAAGAAACCAGACCGTGATGATTGGGAGAACGGGTTGAATGCAATGGAGTGTGCATTACACTTGGAAAAGAGCGTGAATCAGTCACTACTGGAACTGCACAAACTGGCCACTGATAAAAGTGACCCCCATTTGTGTGACTTCATTGAGACTCATTACCTGCATGAGCAGGTGAAATCCATCAAAGAATTGGGTGACCACGTAATCAACCTGCGCAAGATGGGGGCTCCCGAATCTGGCATGGCAGAGTATCTCTTTGACAAGCACACCTTGGGAAACAGTGATAGTGAGAGCTAAGCCTTAGGCTGTCTTCCCATAGTCACAAGGGTGACTTCCCTCGTCACCAGGGCAGTGCATGCATGTTGGGGTTACCTTTACCTTTTCTATAAGTTGTACCAAAACATCTACTTAACTTCTTTCATTTGTACCATTCTTCAAATAAAGTAATTTGGTACCCAAAACAAAACAAAAACAACAACAACAACAACAACAAAAACCATAGCTTCTGCTTCTTCACTACTCGGTCATTATATTATCTCCACAGGAGACAGATACACTTGTTTGATGGTATGTTTGGAATTATAAGTACGCTAATCCCATTTTAAAATATAAGCTTACTTGACATAGGGTCACTAATTTATAGTACATGAAAAATAAGATAGAAACATGGATGATATCTTGATAAATTCTTTCTTCATTTATAGTAGGTATATATAACTGAAGAATGCTTTTAAAAAATTAAGGAGCAGGGCACCTGGGGGGGCTCAGTCAGTTACATGTCTGATTCTTGATTTTGGCTCAGGTCATGATCTCAGGTGTGATTGAGCCCCAGTCTGGCTCTGCACTCAGTGGGGATTCTGCTTGAGATTCTCTTTGTTCCTTCCCCCGCTTGCTTGTGTGTGCTTTTTTTCCCCCTCTCTCTCTAAATAAATAAAATCTTAAGTAAGGAGCAATTTAAATTTCCTCTGAAATTTTTAAGGCAAGATTAACATCTGGATCAGAAAAAAATTATTCCTGGATGTATAGTTAAGAATAAACTTTACTGTGCCCCCCCCCCCCCCCCCAAAAAAAAAGGTCTGGACTTTGCCTTCAGCAAAGGAAGTGATCTCTGAGCCCTTAGAATGCTCTGCCTAAGGAGAGTACCTTTGTTTACTTAGGGTCCTGGATCACACCAGATAGTCTAACAATATGATTTATTGTGAGGGCTCTGGGCCACACAATATGAGCTCTATCAGGAGACTACAGGTCCATCACATGGGCAGTCAACCATGTTTACATGCTAGAGCCCTAATAAAACTCTGTACACCCAAGCTCAGGTGAGCTTCCCTGGTTGGCAATTCTCCATGCATGTTATCACACATCATTGCTGGGAGAATTTAGCATTTCCCACAACTCCAGTGGAAGAGGACACGTGGAAGTTCAGTGTGTGTGACTTTTCTGGGCTCTGTTCCATCTGTCTCTTCTCTTGGCTGATTTTAATCTGTATCCTTTCATATTATAAACCATAACAATGAGCATAACAGCTTTCAGTGACTTACTTGAGTCCATCTAGAAAATTATTAAAGTTGAGGGTGGTCTTGGGAACCCTGGAATTGCAATTGATGTCGGAGTGAGGGTGGTCTTGGGACTGCCCCCTAACTTCGTGCTGATGATTTATTACAACAGGCCTTCCAGGGATGTAGAAGAGATAGCATTTCCTCTCTCTGGCATTTATTGTAACCATCTAGCTTTAAAATGGTAGTTTATAATCTCAGTTTTTTCCTAAATCAGAATGGCCTGTAAGTCAGTCCAAATAACTGGAGTTTCTCAATATTATGGGTTTTCATATAGTCAGCATACAAAGGTAAAATTTTTGATGTTACCCCTCTGTGCAAATTAGGGTTTTGACATGTCTGATGTTCATTTTATTTTAACTGAGAATTTCCAAACTTTGCATGATAGTTCACTCTAAGACCTTTAGAGTCAAAATCTCATAAGGCTCTCATCTCCTATAGATGGTGCTAGGCATTGTGTTACGGGAGTTGGCTAATAATATTTTCAGCATATAAATAAGAGAAATGCCAAAATATCATTTTAATTTCTTATATCTGTTCCTTCCTCTTGACTACTGATCATAATAATTTTTAAACTGAGGCTTAAGGGAAAGAGTATGCTATAGTTTGGGGTCAGGGTCTCCCATCATAGCCTTGCTGTAACTAATTCCTTAAACTTTCTTGCCATCAGATTCTCCAAAAGCTTGCTTGTTTCTCTGTGAGCACTCCCTGGTCTCATGCATACCATACAACCTGCCTCTGTCTTCAAGTCCTTGCTCTTTCTGTAATAGTATGTACCCATAAAATTTCAAGACACACTAATGGTTATCTGCCACTGAGATGGAAAAGAAAGAACTTTGTACATGAGAGCCATTGAATCAAAGTAGTTTGATGAAGAACGTACTATAGCTGAAATATTGAGAGAAGAATTCTTAAAAAGTCATTAGCTAGATGGACATCTTGGCTCCTTCCATAGTTTGGCTATTGGGGATATTACTGCTATAAACATCGGGGTGCACGTACCCCTTCGGATCCCTACATTTGTATCTTTGGGGTAAATACCCAGTAGTTCAATTGCTGGATCATAGGGTAGCTCTATTTTCAACTTTTTGAGGAATTGCCATACTGTTTTCCAGAGTGGCTGCACCAGCTTGCATTCCCACCAACAGTGTAGGAGGGTTCCCCTTTCTCCACATCCCCACCAACATCTGTCGTTTTCTGACTTGTTAATTTTAGCCATTCTGACTGGTGTGAGGTGGTATCTCATTGAGGTTTTGATTTGGATTTCCCTGATGCCGAGTGATGTTGAGCACTTTTTCATGTGTCTGTTGGCCATTTGGATGTCTTCTTTGGAAAAATGTCTGTTCATGTCTTCTGCCCATTTCTTGATTGGATCATTTGCTCTTTGGGTGTTGAGTTTAAGAGTTCTTTATAGATTTTGGATACTAGCTCTTTATCTGATATGTCATTTGCAAATATCTTCTCCCATTCTGTCGGGTGTCTTTTGGTTTTGTGGACTGTTTCCTTTGCTGTGCAAAAGCTTTTTATCTTGATGAAGTCCCAATAGTTCATTTTTGCCCTTGCTTCCCTTGCCTTTGGTGATGTTTCTAGGAAGCAGTTGCTGCGGCTGAGGTCGAAGAGGTTGCTGCCTGTGTTCTCCTTTAGGATTTTGATGGACTCCTGTCTCACATTTAGGTCTTTCATCCATTTTGAGTCTATTTTTGTGTGTGCTGTAAGGAAATGGTCCAGTTTCATTCTTCTGCATGTGGCTGTCCAATTTTCCCAACACCGTTTGTTGAAGAGACTGTCATTTTTCCATTGGACATTCTTTCCTGCTTTGTTGAAGATGAGTTAACCATAGAGTTGAGGGTCCATTTCTGGGCTCTCTATTCTGTTCCATTGATCTATGCATCTGTTTTTGTGCTAGTACCATACTGTCTTGATGATTACACCTTTGTAATAGAGCTTGAAGTCCGGAATTGTGATGCCACCAGCTTTGCTTTTCTTTTTCAACATTCCTCTGGCTATGCGGGGTCTTTTCTGGTTCCATACAAATTTGAGGATTATTTGTTCCATTTCTTTGAAAAAAGTGGATGGTATTTTGATAGGGATTGCATTAAATGTGTAGATTACTCTAGATAGCATTGGTATCTTCACAATATTTGTTCTTCCAATCCATGAGCATGGAATGTTTTTCCATTTCTTTGTGTCTTCCTCAATTTCTTTCATGAGTATTTTATAGTTTTCTGAGTACAGATTCTTTGCCTCTTTGGTTAGATTTATTCCTAGGTATCTTATGGTTTTGGGTGCAATTGTAAATGGGATCGACTCCTTAATTTCTCTTTCTTCTGTCTTGTTGTTGGTGTATAGGAATGCCACTGATTTGTGTGCATTGATTTTATATCCTGCCACTTTACTGAATTCCTGTATGAGTTCTAGCAGTTTTGGGGTGGAGTCTTTTGGGTTTTCCACATAAAGTATCATATGATCTGCAAAGAGTGAGAGTTTGACTTCTTCTTTGCCGATTCGGATGCCTATTTCTTTTTGTTGTCTGATTGCTGTGGCTAGGACTTCTAATACCATGCTGAATATCAGTGGTGATAGTGGACATCCCTGCCATGTTCCTGACCTTAGGGGGAAAGCTCTCAGTTTTTTCCCATTGAGAATGATATTTGCTGTTGGTTTTTCATAGATGGCTTTTATGATACTGAGGTATGTACCCTCTATCCTTACACTTGAAGAGTTTTGATCAAGAAAGGATGCTATACTTTGTCAAATGCTTTTTCTGCATCTATTGAGAGGATCATATGGTTCTTGTTCTTTCTTTTATTAATGTGTTGTATCACATTGATTGATTTGTGGATGTTGAACCAAACTTGCAGCCCAGGAATAAATCCCACTTGATTGTGGTGAATAATCCTTTTAATGTACTGTTGGATCCTATTGGCTAGTATTTTGGTGAGAATTTTTGCATCCATGTTCATCAGGGATATTGGTCTGTAATTCTTTTTGATGGGGTCTTTGATTTTGGGATCAAGGTAATGCTGGCCTCATGAGTTTGGAAGTTTTCCTTCCATTTCTATTTTTTGGAACAGTTTCAGAAGAATAGGTATCTATATACAATGGAATATTATGCAGCCATCAAAAAGACTGAAATCTTGCCATTTGCAACGACATGGATGGAACTGGAGGGTATTATGCTAAGTGAAATAAGTCAATCAGAGAAAGGCATGTATCATACGATCTCACTGATATGAGGAATTCTTAATCTCAGGAAACAAATTGAGGGTTGCTAGAGTAGTGGGGGGTGGGAGGGATGGGGTGGCTGGGTGATAGACATTGGGGAGGGTATGTGTTATGGTGAGCTCTGTCAATTGTATAAGACTGATGAATCACAGACCTGTACCTCTGAAACAAATAATACATTATATGTTAAAAAAAAAAAAAAAAAAAAGATAGTAGGAAGGGAAAAATGAAGGGGGGGAATCGGGGGGAGAGGAACCATGAGAGACTATGGAGTCTGAGAAACAAACTGAGGGTTCTAGAGGGGAGGGGGTGGGGGGGATGGGCTAGCCTGGTGATGGGTATTAAAGAGGGCACGTATTGAATGGAGCACTGGGTGTTATATGTGTTAAACAATGAATCATGGAACACTACATCAGAAACTAATGATGTAATGTATGGTGATTAACATAACATAATAAAAAGAAAAAGTCATTAGCTATCATGTAAAGGCCACTTACCTGAGAATCAGGGTAGCCTAGAGGATGCCAAGAAAGAGCAAGTCAGTTGTCAGGAATCCTTGGTAAGTGACAATGTTCTTACCAGAATTACTGTTTGATTACATTTTCAGACCCAGTATGTGGGGTATTAGAGTGTACCTTTGTTGTTGTATTTGTTATTATTGCTATAGGGACCTGGAATTAAGTGTGGGGGATTTTGCCACATCAGTAACCTAAAGGATTTGTTTTGAGCTCCCTCAACCCCTCATACATTCAAGTACTATAGAAGGTATATGGCTTAGAGAACTGACGTGTGCGTGTGTGTGCACGCATAGGCATGTGCACATGGGCATGCAAATAGAATTAGAGTTTGAAAGATGACAAGGTAAAGATTTGTTACAGAAAGAAAAATTTAATAGGAATTAGGAACAGAATTATATTAGGAGGAGTTATATCAAGAGAAATTTGTGTTATATACTGATTAGTCATTGTTGGTTAACTATATTAAATGAAAAGTTAGTTAAGATGTTTACTTGTAATGAAAATGGAATGAAATTATAGTTTGGATTGGATTATTGTTAATTTAGATCATTACTAATTGAGGGAGAAAGGCATTGTATCCTTTTACTGAACTGTCAGTGAAAATTTTGAAAATTGTATTGGTCACCCCAATTTTAGGCAGTGCAAATAATGCACATAGTTAGTGGCCTCAAAGAAGATCTGGAAATGCTGACATTTGCTTACTGATGCAGAACTTCGTTTCAGTTAGCTTTATAACAGAGTCTGGGTTACTGAGTAAATTAAATATAATCACAGGGCCATTGAAAAGGGTTTCCAAGCAAATAGAGGATCACTTCTTTTCAATAGAGGAGTGGGAAAATCAAAAATTATGAGTTAAAGAAAGTTGTTCTTTTTTTCTGTGGCTTAGGTCAGATTGACAATTATTATTATTATAAATGGTCAGTGCTCACAATCACAGTTATCAGCATACCTTATCACAGAATGACTATAATCCAGATTGTTTGAGTTATTTATTCCATTTTCCTGGGGAGGCAGGAAAGGATAAAAAATGAAGCTACATGAATAATACACCTGACATGGCACATGGCAATGGAATAAATGCTCCAGTTAAAATGTTTTTAGCTGGATGATTTTAAAAAGCTTAATTAAATATTCATGAATGGGAATTAATAATTAAGCTCCTAATATTTTTTTTCCCCCGTCGATTTGCTATTTACCCTTCAGGCACTAACTATTGAAGTTAGTGCGGACCTTGAAGGTTGAGGTCATGGCCCTCTACAAAACTCCCCTCACTTCAGACACCAACTGCAAGCGCCAGGGTTCCCAGGCTATAAATTCAGGGTCTTCCACCATCCCCTCAGGTCCAATAATTTTCTAGAATGACTCAGAACTCAAGAAAGTGCTATACTTATGATTACAGTTTTATTATAAAGGATACAGATCAGGACCAGCCAATGAAGAGACGTACAGGGTGAGGTCCCAGAAAGTCCTGAATGTGAAACTTGCATGTAAATCCCAAGGCTTAGATGCTCCCTTCTAGGAACTCAGGATGAACACCAGGCAAATTCTTTCTTATACAATGTTCCCTACATTTTGTTTTCCTGATATATTGGTTTTTATAAGAAATGGTATGTTATTATTGAAAGGAAAATTCTTTCCCAAGCACACATACGCCACGTTGAATATTCTCCTTTTCTCTTTGAAGCTTTCTTTTAAGTAATGAATAAAGACAATAAGTAGAATCCAAAGTAAGAAAATCTTGTCCCAGAAAATTCTATCTGAATTTCCCCTCCCAAGCATGAGTGCTTTTACTACTTTTCATTTTTGGTCATTTTGCATCCCATGGGGATATGTTTTTGGTGGAGAAACTGAGGCCCCTGACCTAGTATGCTACGTGCAGGACTTAACATTTGCCCTGTGTGGCCTCCTGGGATGTTGTGGTGAGGGTAGGCTTGTGTATGGGGGGAGTTGAGACAGAGGCAACTCAAACAACTATTGGTTGGTAGTGACCTCTCCTTAACATTATTGGCTGGATGTTACCGGTTTTAGAAATTTAGAGTGGTGATTAATTCCTGGGACAAGAAACTAATTAGAGGGAGCCTCTTTTTTTGTCATGATTTTCTGAAAATTTTTAAAAGGAACATTACATCTATGGTCTCTTGCAGGAAACACCTTTGACAAAGTGTATTTGATACCAAACAGCATTACTCAGGGTCCAGTAGGGACCACGCACTTACTACATCAAATCTAAACTTCTAAACTTGCTGTTAAAAGCCTATATAGTAATGAGGTTTGGTCATTCTTGTTTTTCGATTACAGTATATGAAATTACCTTCAACCTAACTGCACCTTGACTCACACACACACACAATAAACAATGAATTATTTATTAATCACCTACTATGAACACATGTGCCAAATACCGTGAGGAAAAGAGATAAAAAAAATATTCACAAGAAGGAGGTTGGGATGTAGTGGGAGAGGAAAACTAATATGTGGGAAGGAATAGAGACAGAGGGAAAAAATGGGGGACTGTACATTTCCAAATAAAAACTCTTAACATTTTGGTGAGTAATATTTACCAATTCCATCCCGGCAGTATGGTCAATGGCAACAAATTTGTCTTGGCCAGTAATCCATAGAGAAGTCTGGAGGAAGGAAGAATGACCTAGTTGACAGTAGAGAGCTTAACCGCATACAGCTTGTCCTGTTCTGGTGAACGTATGTGGTGGCCTACACATAAAGGTGTGTGTTCAATTTTACTTTTATTTTTATTTATTTATTTATTTTTTTTAAGATTTTATTTATTTATTTGACAGAGAGAGACACAGCGAGAGCAGGAACACAAGCAGGGGGAGTGGGAGAGGGAGAAGCAGGCTCCCCGCGGAGCAGGGAGCCCGATGCAGGGCTCGATCCCAGGACCCTGGGATCATGACCTGAGCCGAAGGCAGACGCTTAACGACTGAGCCACCCAGGCGCCCCAATTTTACTTTTAGTAGGCATTGGATAATATGTTGGGTTTTAATGAGAGTATACAGAAAATGTATATATTCGAGATAAGAAACCTATTCTGTATTAACAGGTAATGTTTCTTCTTAAGAATGAGTAGAATATCTAAAGAAGCTAAGTCAATAGATTTTACCTTTAAAGAAATTACTTTTTTCAACACTTCTTTCCTGGAAAGTAGAGTCTATCAGGTTTCTTGTCCTGGAATGCCATTATCTTACCTATTGCTCTAATATCAGCCTTGAGTGAAAGTATAAACTCTCTAGTGAAATATTAAAATTAAAACCTCAACTGAAGGGAAATGGTAATTTGATTTTATTTAAAAGTATTTAACTTACTGATATTTTATGGTAAATGAATAACTGAGAAATTAAATGAATGGAGGCACATGTGTTTCTTTTTAAATCTGAGAAAATAAGATGTATTCATTTCATTAACATGATCTTTAATAAAATTAATTGTCGTGGAGCAAGAATTCCTGTCCTCTTCAGGGTCCTTCTAGCTGAGCTAAGAATCAAATTGACATGAGACAGATTAACAGGAGAAAATCAAATTTAATAGCATATGTATGAGGAATTTGCACAAATATAGAAATTCCCAAAACAGGCAAAATAAGGTATACATGTCATTCTGAATTAAGGAGAAGAGGGTAGGGGTCTGGGTCTTCAAAGAGAAGGAATGCAATCTTCAGGGAGAATGAAAAAGAGTAAATGTTTGGTAAACAAATATTTGCTGGCTGCTGAGAAGCCATGGAACATAGAGGACTTTGATCAAACAGGTCTTTCTATGTTCCTTCCTGTCTACCATGTCTAGTTCATGTTGTAATGTAATTAAATCTATGGTAATAGCTCCTTCGTGGAGGATCTTCTCGATCTAAATTCTTTTTAGGCAGTTGAGGGGGCAGCTCTGCAGTAAAGAGCTTTTCCTAAATCTGCTGGGTTTTGATTGCTCTTTAACTCAAAATAATCTTTATGCCAAAGTGGCCTTTCATGGACGGGCTGCCCTTGGTTCCTTCATTATAATGGTCTCCTTGAAATTCAAGTTTCCCTCTGATTTATTTCCCTGACACCCTCTCAAATGGTTAAAAGAGCAGTGATCATCATCTCAACTAGAGAACAATAAATGAGTTGTACCCCTTCAGGTTACCCAAAGCACCCCCTGGAGTCCTTTATTAAAATAGAGAACAAGAAGTACATTGGGGTTAAATGAAGAGTTGCCTCTTCCAACGCATTTAAGAATCTTCTGTCAAATTTGTCTCTTTCTGACCTTTCTTTATTGCTGTGCTTTCTTTCTTTATTGAACTCCTACTTTGTGGATGGTAGTTTTATTTGTTGTGAGGGAGATGAAGAATATAAAATTCTGGTCCCTGTCCACAATGATGTTCTTCCCATTCCCTTGCAATGTCCTCTAACCGAGTATATGACATAGTGCCCCTTTAAGATCTTACCCTTTTCTTGCTGAAAGATGTTCTCCTTCATTGGTCTGCAGCTAGACCCTCTTATTTTGTATAGATCCTTATTTGAGATTCTCTCTTTTTGGCATTCTTAAAGGCAGAGGGGAGAGGGGAAGAAGGAGGGGGAAAAGTAGAAAGGGTCTAGAAAGCCATGTGAAGTGCTCTGAGAAAGGTTTCCTCAAATTCCTAAGAATAGATTTGGACCTCAAGGCAGTTTTCTTCCTTTCTCCTCGCCACACTCAGGGCTGTGTAGCCCAAGAAATGGCGTGAGTAAGGCTTCCAAAAACTACAGCAAGGTTCTCCTAATGTAAGGGCTCCTACTACCTGTATCTTAGCACAGCTCAGGGCCAACTGTGAGCAGTCAAGCAGTCAAAGACAAAATGAAAACAAAGTAATCGGATGTCCGTAAGGAAAAATATAACCAAAGAAACTCATTAAAAGGAAAAAGAGGAGGGAGGAGAAGGGGAGGGGAGAGAGAGGAAACAGCTATTGTGGCACTGGAATCTGGTTGCGAGTGCTTTAAATAATTCTACCTTTTAGCTTAAGATATTCCACCCCCTCATGATTGCTTTTGGGGACTAGAAGAAAGATCTAGGAGCAATTCAATCCAATTAGAAGGAAAAAGAGATTTTCTCTAGCAATTACTATGCAGATGTGTATGTCATGAAACTGAAAAGGTGACACTAAGCAGCACATTTGGTTGTTGACTACAGAATTCCTCTTATTTCCTCCCTTCCAAAGCATTTTAAAGGAAACCTTAACCTCATAGAAAGCTGTCCTCAGTAGTCCTGTCAAGGTCAGTGCCAGCTTTCATCAGCCCCTGTAGAAGGGCAAGCTAGGCCTGGAAAAAACCACCTGGGGGCAGCTTCCCTCCTCACTTTATATTCAGTTGTCATATTCATGTTTCCAGTAATAGGAATTGCTGGTGTGTAACACTTTTTGAAACTCTTGGTATTGTGGTCTTATAGAACATTTCAATGGGTAATAGTGTCAGACAGTGGTAATTAATCTTGGAGGAGAAACCTGTTTCTGAATTGCAGCATTGCTTAAAGGTAGGACAATTTGGTGTCTACTCATTAAAAGCTGTACTTGGGCTTCTACCTTTTGCCTATAGTTTAAAAAACAATCATATTAAAAAGACCTTTGCAGTTGGAATTTGAATGTTATGAGCCGTGAGCTCTGAGTAGCTCCATCTAAACTTAAATTCTTAGTCCTGCGTTTGGCAACAAGTCTGTTGAGTCTTGTGTATGGTGTTAAGGACGGGGTGGAAGACTGGACAAGTCGAAGATGGAGAAGACCCTGAAGATCCCTGAGTCTAGAGCAAAACCCTCATTTACAGAGACCATGAAGCCTAGAGAGGTTAGGAGACTGACCCAAAATCTGCTCAATAATTAATTATCAGACAGAAATCTAAGGTCTTATATTTTCACCCCCCTCCCTGCCACCCCATCCCCATGGAAACTCCATCATTTCAGTCCTGATTTCCACCTCTAAAAACCAGTCTCTCAGAGGCAAGCAAGAAAATTCTAGGGTATCCATGGATAAAATGGAACAGTGTAAGCACATCAGAACAACTGTATTTTTACGAGCACTAGAAGCAGAGTGAGGCCAACACAACTAAATAGAGAACAAGAATGGAGTGCTTACTACAAGCCAGGCACAAACCTAGGGATGGGGCCCAGAGGCAGGTAGGAGGTACAGATACAGAAGTATGGAAAACAGAGAAAAATAGAGTGCCGTCAGATGAACAATATCCTTCAGACTTTACCTATTGAAAAAGAGCCACTACAAGTGGGTACCGAAGGTAGTCATAAATAAAAATAAAAAGAACACACTTTTTCAATGCACAGTTTGATGGGATTTCTATGAAGTTCTAATCATCCTGATATTTTCAGTATCAGCGTGAAACCGAGGTGTAGTTACTTTAATATCCGTTTCCTCTCTTCTTTATGTAAAATGTGGTTATGAAATCTCAATGGCAGTGATGCTGTTACTTATGTGATGCAGATTACATGCATAAGTTATGTCCCTGAGACCTGTTCCATTTCAACCTTGCATGCACATTTACAAAATATATTTATAGAATATACTGTATAGCTTTTTGGGTTCTCAAATAGATACATTTTCTATTCTGTGAATATGTTCAGAATACAGGAACAAAACGGATTGATTCAGTCACCTCTTTCTGCTTCTCTTTGTTACCGTGTGAAATTTTTGTTGCTGCAAAACTTTTGGTGACCGAGACTTCCAATCTTTGGGTTAAATAAATGTAGAAGGAAGGATAACTTTACAGAATTCTGTAGCTGACAATCCTGTTGCAGTGGAATCAATCCTGGGATTTGAGCCTAAAATTTCTTTACAGCAGAGCCAGGACACACAAGCAGTTCAATTGAGCAGCCGGCAGAAATGGGAAATGCCAGTGGTAGGAACTTGTTTTTACCAAATGCGGATGATTTCAGCCTGTGCTTTAAGTCAGCATTTAGGGTTTAAACATCAGAAAAAAAAATCTGTATATACAAAGAGTTTACCTTGATAAAACTATTGCAGAACTTACATTTGATGAAATTCACATCTAGAGTAAAAAAGAACAGTTTGGCAAAATTTTTTAAAAAATTGATTTTTATCTATATCGTCTCATTAATGGATAAGCCTTTTTAATGTTAAGCCACAGCTTTAATACAGGGTGGTCCACAGATGAAAACTTGGGCATTTGGAATTTGAAATATTTTTCATTCTGAAAGGAATAGAAACCTCATTTACTGTTGGTTTTTTGCTCTTTTGTTCCTATACTAAAGGGAAATAAATAGCTCCTAAACATTTTTTAAAAGTTTATGTAAATATTTTTTATTATACTACAATTTATATTTTGTAGTAGTTCTTTATTTGAGAATGCAATGCATACATAGGATTTAAATAATTTCAGCTCCAGTTAACATAATACTGGACGACGACTTCAACAGGAAGTTATATTTAGCAGAGCAGTGATTCTCATGCTCTGATGTGTCTGTGACTCACCTGGGGATCTCCTCAACATGCTGTTTCAGATTGAGTAGGTCTGGAGTGAGGCCTGAGCTTCTGCATTTCTAACAAGCTATCAAGTGATGCTGCTAACGCTGGTAAGAACACACCTACCTACAGTCTTAGCTAACAAGAGATTGGGAGGTTCTGGCTTTGATTTACTATTTCCCCAAGGTCAGGATCGAAGTCTCTGTGATTCATTTTTCCATGTCTGAATGCTGTAAGATGTTTGCTTCTGCTACGGCCGTCAGTCTGCATTGATGGCAGAACAAGACAAAGGGAAAAGGCAGTGCTGTGCAATGTATTTATCGGTGACTTTTTTTTTTTTTTTTTTGAAGTGAAATACAGGCTCCCGCTAGTTTCACAGGGAGTCTAGTGTAGGTTATTTGAGATCCATGTCTTGGGGCTAGGTAGATTGCTGTCCTAAACAAAATCACTGTTCTTTTGGCAGGAAGGGGTGAATAGGTATTGGATAGCAACCGACAGTGCTGCCATGATGTACCTGGTGAGGAAACGAACAGTTTCAAACAGTATAGAAAATACACAAGGAAAGATCTATCCTCAACGTTTGGTCTTTCTTCTGTAGAAGTAATAATTACCATTTCCTGGTGTGTACCTTCACAAATTGTCTGCATACCCACAAGTAGATAGATGTGTATATTTTCTTTCAAAGCGCAACGGATTTCAAAATAACCTTTAAAAATGAGGCAAAACATGATTTTTCGTCTTAATAAACTTAGCTTTTTTTTTTAAAAAAAAAAGGGTGTTTATTGATATTTTGGAAAATTCAACACAAAGGTACATCTCCTTGCCCTTCCTATGTTTTACCCAGTAGTTGGTGGCTTTCTGCCATCTAAAAATACTCAGTAGATGACATAAGTAGGTTTTCAAACCAAAGTGTATAAGATTTAGAATTTCTTTTTTCACGCATTGGGCAAAATCCCATTCTACATTATTGGTGGCTCTTGGTGTTAAAGGTAGGTGCTCACTTTATTTTTATTTTTTGAAGATTTTATTTATTTATTTGACAGAGAGAGACACAGCGAGAGAAGGAACACAAGCAGGGGGAGTGGGAGAGGAAGAAGCAGGCTTCCCGCTGAGTAGGGAGCCCAATGCAGGGCTCGATCCCAGGACCCTGGGATCATGACCTGAGCCGAAGGCAGATGCTTAACCGACTGAGCCACCCAGGTGCCCCAGGTGCTCACTTTAAATTGAAAAACTATCCATATCTACTTAAAAGGTGCAATGGAATTGACCCATTGATAGGTTCAGTTCAACAAGTTCAAAGGCCACCTGACAAAGAAAAGATCCCCCCTGACTTAAGAAACCTCTTTCTCAGCCTGGGTTTTTCTGTGTAAGAATTTTCATCTCAAAAGCTTTACTTCCAGGAAAGAAGGAAAAAATCAATCAATCCTGTCTTTGGTTAAAATATATACCTAAAGTTCCCTATTCATTTTTCTCTGCCTACTGCTTTCCTTTTTTATGTTATAGTACAATAATCCTTTTTAAGGATCTCTTCTGGATAGTCAGGTGATTTTGATCATTATTGTTGTTATTTGTCACCACATGAAAGGCCTTTTAATTTTGAACTCTTTGAGTGTGTGTGGGAGGTTGTTGGGGTTGAATAGAAAGGAAACTGCTATGACCCTTCAGTAAGTAGAGGCATAGAAAAATGATTATTAGCATAAATCTAAGTAGTATTTGTCCACCGTGGTATGTCTCTGTGGCTGATTAATCAAAAGCCATTAAACAACAGCAACAACAACAACAACCAGCAAATCCCCGAACTCTCTGGTCTGGCCAAATGTAGCTGAGATGGTTCTCTTAACTGTTTTCCTGTTGGTGGAATATGTTGGTTGCTGGAGGTGAATCAGTGTGATGAGAGATACGTTAAGACTGTCCTATGAATTTGTGTGTTCTGCTAAGGTCCTGCAAAAATATATCCTTGTGGACTCTTGCCATATGTCATGATAGGTGGAGTCATGAATCATGGTGCTTGTTAGATACATTTTCCTTTCGTTTGTTTATACTTACTTTGTATTAGACTGAAAGCTTCTGAGTGTCAATTTCTGTTAATTGATTTTTTTTTTTTTAGTGCTCAGTAGAGCGGTGGGTATTTGATAAATATTGGTGCATAGTCGTTAAATGAAACAAATACATTTCACTCAATAGATTGTTTAATCAGGTTGATTTTGATGTGAAACATGTAGTCCTAGAATTCATTTCTTTATCCTTTTGATATGTCTATGAACGTATTTCAGGTAAAGATTGTTTTTATATAGATAAGACTTTATTTTACTCTTTTCTGGGTACTTTATTTTTTTATTTTTTATTTTTTTTAACTTTGCTTATAACTGTACTAACTTTAGTGGCTTTTTTTGCCATAAATACTCTTCAGAAATTACCTTAAATAACCTGACATTATCACCTTGTTGGTAGTCCAAATGGTTTTATTGTCTAAATTTCAGTATTGCCTTTTATCTTTGCTTCATGGTATAGTTCTTGTTTGGTAATAGAGTAAAGGTTGTGTCAAGGTGTATTTATTTATTTTCTTTTTACAGGAAAAACCTTTAGATTGTCTTTTTCTTCTACATCAGTGATTGCTGTACTCCTATGGTGATCCCTTTTCCTGGAAATAAAAATAAAAACTTGGGTCTATACTATTGTGGATCTAGTGGGAATGTATTAGAAGCTTCCCCTTAAAAGTGAGCAATAGATTTTTGCTGAGTTTGGGAAGTTTTATCCATTTTGCAGGATTCAAGCTCAGGCTACAGAAGGAGTAATATTTGGGTGTATAATAGCATCTTGTAGAGCTCATTCCCTGAAGCATCCTAGTGTCAGAACAGATATTCAATCCATATCGATAAGAATCAGATTAGGGACTGGCAGCCCCTGGAATTGTACTGAAGACTAATCAGGTGAAAACATAGCTTTCTCTGTGACTATGATAGAAACTACTATCTGTATATAAAGCAGCTGAGCAAAAACTGTAGAGGTTGGGGGAATTTATGTAATTTAGAGAATCACACATTTGCAACAGGTATTTGTGATTGCTTATTTGGCTGAGGCAGGTAAATGCCATCAAAATAAGTTTTAATTACCATGAGGAATGAATAAATCCCCAATCTATGCAAGTATTTCTGGTGTGGTATAAATTGTCAAAAACAGAATAAGAAAGCAGATAAAGGAATTCAATGGGGCTATGTTTCAAAGAATGGATGCTGTAGATAGCTGTTTGTGAGAACAGCAAAGGTTGGATCCTATGTATTTTCTGATTAGGAGAAGCATGGAACCCCCTTTTTTTTCAGTGAAAAGTTTGCTACGGAAAGGGGAATAGAGGCAGAGACCTAACAGATGAGTCAGAATTAGCCAAGTAAAGGTAGGAAGGGGCTGGGTATGGGGAAGCAAGTGAAGAAGGGCCAACTGAATGCAAGCTGGAGTCCAGAGAGAAGTAACGTAGTGGGACGAGTAAACTAAAGTTATAGGCTGAAACGTGAAACTGCTGTTTTTATAGTCTAAAATGTTCAATATTGGCAATTTCATGTAGCTCAACCTCATAGATGAGTAATTGTGCAGCAGAAATAATAAAAAGTGGCAAGAGTTGAGACAGAAGAGATGAGTGGGCACCAAATACACAGCCATGTAAGCCATGTGGAATGAATGAATGACATTGCTTTCTTTCTGAATAACTCGAAGTGTCAAGTAGGAACACTATTAATATAAGAAAAATAGCATCTCATAAGCTGTTAGAAGGAATGCTATATTTTTTTTTCACCACAATATTTAACTCACTTTAGCCTTATTTCACCATGCCTACTCTGCACAAAGAAATTTGGACAATGAGAAGATTGTGCCAGCATTTTATCTCTGCTTCTGTATGGGACATGAGTCTAGATAATAGTTTGTGTGTGCATCTGTATGTGTTAGGATAGAGAAGGCAGTGTGGCTTGATGAATATTTTTGCTTTATACATTTCACAGTGAAGCAGAGATGGTGACTTAGTTCTCTTGATCTGTAATCTCTCTAGATTTCCTTCATAGACCATGGTGCACCAGGTATGGCAAGCCCCACCACTTACCTTGTACCAATGTTATCCTATTGACATAACTCAGTAATACTGCTTTATCTATGAATGTAGAATATATATATATATTCACCTTATTACAGGAATCCTTGGATAAATATGCTATAGGATAAAAATGACTTTCCTTTTATAGTCCTCATTTCCTTTGACTCATAATAATTTTCAGAGAAGAGACAGGATTTAAAAGATGAGAAAAATTGATCCTTAGTAAATGACAGGATTTGCAGATAGCTCAGAGAAAATCAGTGCCACAATTAAACGAGAATCCTGAGGGACTGAAATCCAATACTCTAAGTATCAAGAAGAGACTTCAAAGGTTATCATCAACTAAACTTTCAATGACATTTTAATAAACATTGTTAATTCTGTGCATTTAAAGTCAGCAAAATGATAAAGCTGGAGACTGTCTCTCTCTCCCTCATTTTTGTTTATTAGCTTTTAGGGGTCTAGTTGAGAAATGACTTCATTTTATTTATATTACTCCCTAGATGTTGATTTGTAACAATTGAGTATACCAGACCCAATAGAGGGGCATTTAAAATGCATTATTCTTTGAAAATTTTGCCTGATGGTTATGCATCACTTCAGTATGTAGCAGCATCTTGTGACACATGTCAACCCTATATGACAAGCAGCATGAAAAATAGATTTGAAATCTGGAAAAAATAAATTCAAGAATCAATGACTTCTGGTGGCGGCAGTGAACTGTGTAGTCCTCCACGCTTGACAATTTCATGTTTTATGCAGAAGAAAAACACTTGGAAAACACATTGGGGAGTCTACACTCAAAGCCATTTGCAATCAATGAAACAAAAGAAATACAAGAATGTGAGAAATAAGATCACCTATTATTTCCCAGGGACTTTTGGAGTTGTATACAGTATCCCAAAAGGGGGAAACCCCATTTTTCTCCTAGGGCTTTTGTAGGTTTATGTAGCTCAAGAATGTATCTGTTTCTGGTAAATCCACTGTAATGAAATATCAAGGAACAAGAATTCTATAGACTGGGCTGGCCCTTGGTAAGATGGAAATAGAACTTGAAATTTGTTTTCCCTCTTTCTTTTACTCCAGGCTCTTGATCTCTTCTCCAGCTATAATGCCAATTCTTGACTTTTATTCTAGTGTACAGGTGGCAGCAGATTTTTCCTGAAGCACTGACGGGGGAAAGGAAGGCATCTGCTCCCTGATAGCACCATGGAGTATGATCTCCTTAAGGATGTCTGCTTTAGTATAGTGGATTCCTGCAGAGAGAAAAGTCTTTATAACTCCAAAGACTAAAGAAGAGTGGTATGGAATATAGCAGATTATACTGGACTTTGTTTTTACTTCCACCACTTCTAGATTGCACGTCACTGAGCAGATGCGTTTAGGCTCTTTGAGACTCCACTTTTTCATCTGTAAAAGTTGGATGAACTTCTTTCAGGGTTAATTGAGGATTAAATGAGATCACTTGTAAAACAAAACAAAAACTTTTGGTATGATACACAACACGTAGTCAACACTCAAAATGTGACTTTACTTCCCATTCTTTAATTAAAAGACAAGGTAATATGTGGCAGTATTAATCATTGGGCACAGGATGAAACCCCAGTTGAATTTTCATTCAAATTCGGTAATGTGGTCAAATTGTTTCCCATTACCAGCATTTTTTCAGCACAGTACCTAGAAAGTAGCAGACCCTCAATAAGTGTCTAAACACTGAATGGATCACTGGGTGGATGACTGGCCTTGTCTCTTTGGAAGTATGCTTCAGGATTAGGAAGGTGCATCTGATACATGTACATGACCATTTCCCAGGTCTCAAAATCCACAGGATGCTACATCACCTTATATTTCAGTATAGACATCCCATAGAAAACCCATCAACCTTGTCTTGTGCAAATATCTTTCCATAATTATGCATGTTAAAAAAAATGCCTGGAAGTCAATTTTTTTTTTTAAAGATTTTATTTACTTATTTGACAGATAGAGACACAGCAAGATAGGGAACACAAGCAGGGGGAGTGGGAGAGGGAGAAGCAGGTTTCCCGCCGAGCGGGGAGCCCGATGCGGGGCTCGATCCCAGGACCCTGGGACCATGACCTGAGCCGAAGGCAGATGCTTAATGACTGAGCCACCCAGGCGCCCCTGGAAGTCAATTTTTAAAAAAGTAAAAACTCAGAAACATCTTCAGGGGTTGGGGAGAGACTCTAATAATATTTTAAGATACAACTGTTAAGGTAAAAGCTTGTTTCAGTTTTATGCCACAATTTGATATTTATCATAGACTGCTTAGATGATGATTTTTATTTAAAAATTTTCAGTTTTTAAAAATTTCATTTTTGTCCTGTAACCACATTCTAGGTAATAATTTGCCACTCTCACATCTCCCATTCCACTCCCTCACCCCATTGGTTTTGTGCAAATTGAGAAAAATTGATAATTTTTTTGATATGTAGAACTGTACCCAGACTCTCATTTACTGGGTCATGGTTCTATTTCTGAATCATATTTCCTTAAGTGGGTACTTTCTCTTATGACCTCTCCACTTCGTATTCTGGAACAATGAAGAGTAGCACCCTAAATAATAGCAACAGCTCGTTGGAATGTGTGGAAGATATTTAACGAAACATTTTTGAAAAGGGGAAGAGGGCTTGGGTACTATTCTTTCATGCAAATCTAATTTACCTAGCTTTGGTGGATGATTGAAGCAACTGGGGAACTTAAAGGATGATTATTAGTGAAGTATTAATAAATTAGTCAGAAATGTGTAGGTAAACAGTTGTGCTAATGGTAATACCATGGTAAAGTTATAGTCACATGATTACTGATATTGCGCTCTTCCACTCAGAATTTTCATATTTATAAAAGTGGGAAATGCTATTGCCTTGCTGTGTAAAGACCCTATAAATACTCTAGCACTCTATTAACAAAGAAGAATGGTCAATTATATCCTCTCTTACCAATTCACTTTTTTAATATAGTCAAACAGAAAAGATGGAATTTATGATAGGTTGCAATGAGCACCCTAGAAGCTATTAAAATAGAGCACAGCGAAAATGAGGATAAAAATATGCACAATATCAACCCCTGAGAATTGGATAGTTAGGGCTAAGAAAAGGATGATGAAAAACTGACTTGAAGATAGGATTTAAAACTCTTTCCTGTCACATACTGACTGGGATGATTGATGATGCTACCGTCACTGACAAGGGGAGTTTGAGAAGATGTGAATCACTTTCGGTGCAGTAGGTTCAGACTCAGATCATCTACAAATGAACTTATGTTGCTGTTTCTTAATTTTATACATTAAAAATTCAATTCCAGGAATATAAATTATTTGTACCAGCATTGAATTTCAACTTACATTCTGTTAGCAGAGGCATGATAAATGCTTTGTTACATAGTTATATTGATGGTCTGGAAATCCTTAAACCGCAGGGGAGAAGCACATACCAGCAGTTTTCAGCATGTCCTAAGAAACATTAGCCTTCTAAAAATCAATCTGTAGTGCTTCTTCAAAACAGTCATTCATTCAGGGAAAACAACTACCTTATGAGGCTGGTGACTTATGCTAACACTATAGCTTTGTTCTCATCATCAATAATAATAATAGGTTAACATGAATATATTCTTGACAATTTCCATCTTGCTCTCACATGCATTACAGCCTTTTACTAACCCTCAGGGAATGGGGGTAGTCATTGTTTTGCTTTAATCTTCACCCCACTTTCCTAACATCTGTCCAGGTGTACGGTCTGGTCTGACGAGATACACATGGAAGCAAACACAAGCTTGCTTTGCCGTTTCCTGCATGAGCAGACAGACCTACAAAAGTCTGGCCTATGTACATTCCCCAAGAAGCTTAGAACAGTCCTGGAAAGGAATGGCTATCTTGCATTCTTCTTTGTGTCCCTGCTGAAATTGTTAGCTGAACAAATGAATGAGTGAAAGTCATTTAGAAGCAGTGTGACATAATTCAGAAGCAGCCTTTCCCTTCTTGCATTGGCTCCTTGGGCTCTTGCAAATCAGCATCTCCGTGAATCTGTGTTGGAGCACCGTCTTCTCTTCATCTTCTGACACCTAAGGTCATGCAAAAGTTGGAGCAGGAGGTCTATACGCCCTGGGCATGTTAATGACAAAAGACTTCCAGGACTCTGTTTAATCTAAAGAATTATATCTAAGAAAATCAGAATTCGATTTTTAATATTCCCAAGTATATCCTTACTCTTAGCCTTTCTGTATTTGCACATTTACCTATTTGCTAAAGATTTATTTGCAGCCCCCAAATCAGTACTCTCAGCACCTTAAAGGCAGACCGCATGGGGGAGTGGAAATTTGAGTTGCCCATGCTGATGTTCCCTGCTGAGGCGTGGTACGTGAACAAGGCTTTGTCCTGCCTTCCTGTTTCAGCTCTCATATCTTTCATAGCCTATTGAGTGTCGTGCCACTTCTTTCAAGTTCTGTATGTTTTATTGGTGCTTTTGCCCTTTCATATGGCTCCCAAGTGCGAGGCTGAAGTGTTGTCTGATGTTCCTAACCGTGAGAAGGTTGTGATGTACCTTATAGAGAGAAAAGAATGTGTATAGGAAACTTCTCTCAGCATGAGTTATAATGGTGTTGACCAGAAGTTCAATGTCAATGAATCGTCAATATATATTATAAAAGGTGCCTTAAAATAGAAACACCTGTAACAAAGGTAAATCTTCATTAGCTGATGGAAATGTAACCAGAGACTTGCAGGAACCTAACCCTGCATTTTCCCTAAGAGCAGTTGTTAAGTATTTGCTCATTCAGTGTTTGTGGCAACTTTATAGAATATATCTACTGCACATAATGACAATCAAATGTAGATTGTACTGTTACCTCTTTTACACAAGAGGAAACAGTAAAATCAGGTAAACAGTGGCTGGCAAGAGATCATATCATAGGCAACAGCACAACTAGGACTTCCAAAATATTGCTCTTTCAACCACAACAGACATCTTTATGTGAGTGTGTGTGTGTGTGGGGGGGGTGTTTTGGGGGGTGGTATTCAGGGGCATAGCATTAAAAGGATTTTTTTAAAGGTGAAGAACAGGAGATACCAAATCCTATAAAAATAATGAACAGGTACCTTAATAACTTAGTAGTATTTAGGTAAAGCTGAGTCCATATTTGCTGAAACTTATGCTATTTTGTCAATGAATGTTAATTGCTATTTGGTACTCAGATATTCCTTAGAAGTCAGATATCCCTTAGATGTGTAGATAGTTAAGGAGTTCAGCCCTGGAAATACTCTCACTGTGGCATTTCCCATGAGATTCCTTTGGAGATGAGGAATGGGCTGCAAATGCACCCAAGTGTTTTTTTTTTTTTTTTAAATCTATAATTCTTTTAGTGAAACTTGTCTCTGTAGACTCATTTTCTTTCACACACAGGATGATGGATAAACGTATCTGCCTATGGGTGGAAGAAGTTTTTTGAGATGAGTGCTTCAAGGTCAGAAGGCTTTAAGAAGACATATTTTCCTGCCAGCTTGCTTGGTGGGGTCAAGCCTTTTCTTGGTGTTAAAAAAACTTAGAAGGCAATTAAGCTATGAACTGTTTGACTCCACTTGGTTGCCTGTAACCACTGGGTCTGCATTATTGGATAATATGCCTCATGGCAGACGGTATATAAAGGCTTCTGGTGGCAATAACTTGAAACGCCTTGTCCCTCCATTCTGTTGTATTCACTTTTATTTTAATAAGGCAATGCTTCTTGGAAAATAAAGAAACACAAGTGGCTAAATGGTACATTTCAATTTAATTACTTAATTCTATTAAGAATTTGCACTATGGCAAGGCTTAGACTGTCTGAAACATACTCTTACAATAGAAATGCTTTTATCTCTTGGGTTGAGAGGCTTCTAGTAGTCCCAGAATGCCAGAATACAAAGAGAAAGATTTCTTACCAAGTATTGGTATGGACTGCAGTGGCTTTAAAAGAAATAGTCTGATTATAAAACTGGTCCTCATGTTAGCCCTGTGACACATAACATAAGTTACATTATCCTAGATAAGTTACTGAATATCTCTGACCCTCAGTTTCTTTATTTATAAAATGGGGTAATGTTGTCTACCTCATCGAGTAATTGTCAGGAATAAATGAAGAGATACATCAAGTTCTCAGCACAGGTGCTGACACATTATAATTGCTCCGTAGATGTTCGTTACTATGTTGCTGCTGATGATGTTCTCTTCCGGGGGAGTAAATACCAGCAGCCTAGAGAACCAGCAGTTCAGCCCAAGCTCTCTCTTTACCAATGAGAACACTTGGTGTTTACTGGAGCTTAAGAATCTGAGGAGAAGGAGCCTTTCCTATGCCTGGCATTAAGATATCACAATGGACGACATTATTTTATTTACTAAATTTATAACTTGGTGCCACTCTGGATTGATTTGCCTCAGGGCATGGCTGAAAACGAAAATACTTTTATTTAAAATGCATAGGGCAGAGTGGCAGTAACAATTGGAAGTTGTTACATTCTCAGCTCTGAGGGGCCATTTAAAATGCTTTCTTGCTCTGCCTTGCATATTTGCCAATTGGAGTCTTGTTGAATCCTGATGGTTTGGTCATTTCTCTAGCTAGGGCCACCCAAGGGGAAAATTCTGACTCCCAAGGTGTGTAGGCAGGAAACTTCATTATCTGCTGTGGCCCCAATCATGCAGACACATCAAGAATCCCTTAGGTATGCTTGAAGCAGATACTGGAAACAAGAATGTTCAGTGAGCTCTTCTATGATTCCAGTGTTTTATGGAATGATTAGAAAGTGAAGGGTTATTTTGCTCAAAGGGTGTAAGTAATGCCATGTGAAACTATCTTTGTAAAACAATCCTGGCCGTGATATTATTATGAAAGGAGGAGTAAAAAATTAAGAACTCCAAGTGTGAGCTCAGATAAGCTGAATTACATGCCCCATTTCTCTGCATGATTGTCACAGTGTATTTCAAAAGTGTATAGGGATTTTTCTTGCGAAAGATACCTTTTAGTTTATCCAATCATATCAGAGTTTTCCCTATTTGCTAAATCATTTCCCTTCCACATTTATCCATTTATTTCCCTCATTTCCTTCATTTCTCTGATTTCTTTCCAATTATTATTTTACCTTACTCAAAGAGTAGCTTTATTAAAA
Organism: Phoca vitulina; assembly: GCF_004348235.1. NCBI lineage: Eukaryota > Metazoa > Chordata > Mammalia > Carnivora > Phocidae > Phoca > Phoca vitulina. Next base: position 78,274,895 of record NW_022589711.1, on the reverse strand, counting down.
TCAATTAGGTGAAGAGCATGGATACTGAGTTTTACGAATCTCCACTGATGGACATGAGAGTTGTGACTGACACTTTGTTCTCATCCTTATTTTCCTTTCTTTCTCTTGCTTGTAAAGCCAAGCTAATCTCTTTTCAGCTTGACTTTAAGCTAAAATGGCCTCATAATCTAGTTCTGGTCAATGAAATACAAACAAAATTCTTCTAGAAAGCTTCTGGTAAAGATTCTTGTTTCCTGATAAAAGAGAAGCACCTGATGGTTGCTTCCTGGTACTGGCACTTCCCACCTCTTTCTTCCTTTCTTGAACAAGAATTTGATGCATTATCTACAGCAGCCTTCTTACCACCATGAGGTAACAAGAAGAGTCATTATTGAAAACACAACCGTATACGAGCTTGGGCATTTGATGGCACCTTTATGTTGCTGAATCACTTCAGAGCTCATCTAACCTCCACATTTCTTACTAAATAAACTATAATTATGGTTTAAGTCCTGGGTAGTTGGGTTTTCTATTGCTTACAGCCTAGATCATCTCTAATATAAGAACTGAATGCATTAAGTAACACATCTGGAACTTATATTTTTGTGACCTTTTTCATTGTGAGAGCTGCAAGGTAAGGAAAAATAGATTATGTGCTTCTGAGAAGCATGCTATCCCATTGGGCAAAATCTTACACTGTTTAGACTTCAGCTTTGGTGAGAAACTAGATAAAGTAAGTAAAAAACTTAAAGGCTAAATATAGATTACACTAGAAGTTTGTAAAGAAGTTATATATATGAAGAAGAGGGAGAGTTGGGAGTCAACGCGATGATCTTCCTCTCAGAGAGCTTAGTTCTCCTCTGTGGCGTTCATAACACTGGTGTATATTTATCAGCACCTAGAATGTGCTGATAATTTTAATGTGCTGAATCATTTTAATACTTGCTGTCATGTACACGGCTCACAAGGAACATACCATGACAGAGTATTGTGCCAAAGTGCTGGAGACACAGTGAAGGTGACTGTTCCTGGCTCTAAAATTGACTTGCTATGGCCTCAGACAAGACACTCAATCGCCCTGCCTCAGTTTTCCTCATCTGTAAAGACAGAATGATCATTCTTGCACAACATTTGCCTTCAGAGGGCTACTGAAAGAATTATTAAAAGAACATGTTGAGTCCTTTGGAGAAAAAAAATGCTTTATAAAAGGAGAAAATTTTAGTTATTTTCGCAGGAATGGAGAAAAGGACATCTATTTCATGGCCACCTATGGTCTGTGATGGCATCTCCAAAACAGGACTCTGGGAATGGAGTCAGTTATGGGCCTGCTCTTCAATCAGGGTTTCCTCTGTCGTGCAGGAAGGTGGAGTGCCTTGCTCCTGACACCACACTGAGGGGACAGGCAAGGCAGAGTTGCCACCTTAGGCTTTTCCATGAATATGTGGAAAAGAGAATGTGATAAGGGGTTGCCGTTCATGAAAGAAGAGATGCCCTGGCTATTCAATATGAATGCATCCATCTCCTTCAAAATTGATAAGTACCTAATTGAACAAAGCTTTGTAATAGGATTTTACCAGATGAACTATGTTGCACCACCCAGGGGCTTATGGTTTGGGCTTTTGTTAATTATTTCCTAAAATAAGATTCTACTGATGTCCCAGTATCTCTTTGTTCCTCACTATCATTATTACCTTCACATTGCTACTAGGTTCATCTTTTTAAAGCAATTAAAAAAATCATATTATTTCCTCATTCAGACACTTTTAGTGTTTAACCATTGCTTTTACAATCTCAGGACTAAATTTTACCAAAGCATTTGAGATCCTCTGGAATGTGACCTACATTTATTATTCCCCCTACATAAATTTTCCTCTGCCTGAATTGTTGTCCTTTCTTTTACACCTACTCTTCCCCCAGCCCACCCCATTTTTTCCAATTTAACGAAAGCCTTAGCATACACAAAGGCTTACGCTAAATGCCACCTCAGAGAAACCATTTCTGGTCCCCTTAGTATATGGAATTTCCATAGTATTTTATTTTTCTCACGTGGCGCTTGTGCCGTTTCTCTTTCTGTTGTAGCCATTTGGATATCATTTTCTCTTACCCTCCTGAAAGGAACGCACTGGCCCGGAGGGAAGAGGCTGTGTCCTGGTGATCTGTCCAGCACCTCACGTGGCCCGGAGGGAAGAGGCTGTGTCCTGGTGATCTGTCCAGCACCTCACATGTGCTGCGTCCATCAACATAGCTACTCAAGAAAATAAGCGTTAGGTGAAATTATACTCCAAAGCCAATAATATGCACGATATTATGATAGCAGAAGTGAAATATTGAACTAAAACAGGAATGAACAATAAAGTATTTGCATTCTGATCAGTTTTCGAGTGGCTTTGGTAGAGCCATGAGGTGGGGGAGAGTGGGGTGTGGGGTGTGGACTTAAGAGTGAAACTATGTCCACATGTCCACATACATTCAATGTCACAGACTCACCCAAAGCCTCAGAGTTAAGACCTGAAAGCTGTTCACAACTGAGTAGACAATAAAGTCGTTGATCAACATTGTGCGGGGTGGGTAGAGAGGCAGTCACCTAGAAAACATTGCTCTAAGTAAGTAGAATAGCCTAGATTTTTATGATATGACTATAAAGTTCATGGCATTTTGGCAAGTGAAAAATCCTTAATAAATGAATTAAAATAATTATTCAAAATCAAGTAATAATAACCCCTACCCACCATTGAATATTTCCAGCGTGCTCCCCCTTTTTCAAAGTAGGCTCCACAGTGGAGTCCAATGTAGGGCTTGAACTCATGACCCTGAGATCAAGACTTGAGCTGAAATCAAGAGTCAGGTGCTTAACCGGCTGAGCCACCCAGACACCCCAAAGTGGGGCCTCTATTTTAAGTGAATTTCATATGTTATAGTTCTTACTCATCCCCACATCCCAGTGAAGTAGGCATTATTGCTCTTCATCTTACAGAAAAGAGAACTGAGGTTAGGAAACTTGCCCATGGTCACCCAGCTGGTAAGTACTAGAGCCATGATTCCCACCTAGGTCAGTCTCCAAACTACACGTCTTCCTATTTTAACTTATTTTCCCAAACAATCTTCCCTTCAAGTTCCCTTCAAGTTCTTTTCAAGTTTTCCATGGTTTGAGAGTTTGCACATTAGAAATATGAGAGGCACGCTCATGCATCTCCCTGGTCAGGACGAGAGAATGAGTCCTAGGTCAGGATGAGGCTCCTATTCTCTAGGCACCAGGGGCAGATCAACGTATCTATCCGTTGTATATTGAAGCTCCATCGCTTTCTTTTTGCCAGCCCCCATCTTGCAGGTGTCCAACATAAACACTAACAATTTAGGAAGATAAGGCTGGAGTTCACAGCTTCAATTCAGGCAAGAGGAGATCATTTGCAGTTCTTTGTTGGGCAGGTGTGTATGGTAGATGACTAAGGAGGAGGAGGGAGAGTTCACAGTCACTGTCAGCATGACGAATTTTAAAATATGACCTCACCAGTCTGTTTTAGGGATGCAAAACGTGTTCAAGGACTTATCTGTAAAGTCTGGAAGTAGGATCCTTGTAAAGAAACAAAAGCGAGTTTTTAGAAAGTGACTGGAAAATTAAAAATAGTAAAAAAAAAAATTAATCCACCTCAGCCAGGATGACATCATGATGTAATCACTGAAATCAGTTTGTTCTATAGAATCAGAACAAACCCCTCAAATTGACTTCTAGTTGCCTTTTTAAGAGATAAATTGGGGCTGGGAGCTGCTATGCTAATATTCAGCCAGATAAGAAGTGTGTTTTCTTCGTGACAGACCCCCTGAAATGGGGTTTGTGAAAATGAATACCCTGCATTCACAAGAACAGCAGTGCTGCTTGGTCCTGCTGCCAATAAATCCAGCAATTCGATTGTGACTGGGATGTTTATCATCTCTCCACTTCCGTGCACTGCGATGCAAAGGGGGGGAGGGGAGGGGAGACGGCTGTAGTTCAGCTTGTGGGCTGCTGGTGTCATCCCATTACTGCAGAACCGAGGTGGTGCGCATTGTGTTTCTATTCAAGCATTTAATACATTAGTCTGTAATTTTTGTCTTGGAGGTAATGAGCCCTGACAGCTTTGGCTGGTGCACGATAACAATCCCACGTTGGTATCTTTGAAATTCTTCGTTGCCAAATTCATAAAGGAAGAAATGACTTTTGCAAAATGACAGTAAACATGCTTCATTTTATAAGACATTGTGGTTAACAACCTGAAACAATGAAGTGTTTTTTGAGCTATAGCTAAACTAATTTGGGCTATATTAAAAGTGCTGATGTGAATGCGAAGCCACTGTTTTATTTTTGTTTGTCTTGTTTATTTTTGTTGGCTTGTTGGGAAGGGAGAGTGATCTCAGGAAAACACATATGGTCTGATTTTCAGAGATTGATAATAGTGATAATAATAATAATCTCACCCAATATTTTCCCTCTGTAGAGCCTCATCTTGAAAAATAGAAAGACATCAAGCGGGATGGTTCTTAGAAAGGCTGAGATTGCTGCAAAGTCGCTTGAGCGCACAGATCAGCTGCCGCGGGAGGCAGGAGACATGACCTGCTGCTGAGCACCTCTCTGGCCGTGAGTATCGCAGCTTTTCAGTGACGATGAAGTGCAAAGGGGGCTTTAATACAACCGGGAAACCTTTGGAAAAAGTTATTTTTAACATCATGCCAACAATTAACTGGTTCGTAAGCATAATTAATGGAAGAAACCCACCGCAGGAGTCATTTTGTAGCTGAAATGAGCTGACAGTCCAAGGTGGCCTGGGAGTTGCCGGCATTTGAAGTGTGGACTGTTGCCAATTTCAATAAGTACATTTGCTAGGTAAACTCCCTTGGAGTACTCCAGTACTCTGGCTACTCAGGCATGAAAGAGAGGGGCCCACTGTTCAGACACAAAGTTTCTCTTTGAAAGCTGCTCAATCCCGAATGCAAATTTCTAAAAAAGAACACCAGAGTCAAAATAATGAATATAGGCAAATCTAAGAGGAATACTACCAGTTACAGTAATAAAATTGTTTCCTCTGTTTAGAATAAAGCCAGGGTATAGAGTGTGAGAAATTTGGGGATGAGGAGCAAAGATGAATTGAGTGTCTGTATCTTTGGTTAAAAAAAAAAAAGTGATCCATTGTGTTTTATTTTATAGTAATTATATAAATTAATCCTTGCTGATAGTTACTGTTAAGGGAGGAGAATGAATAACTTTAAAATTTCAAGTTGACTTGGACAGTGGTTAAAGAACATGAGTTATAGGGTTGTAACTGCTTTTTAGAAGATACTTAAACACATCCCTGGAAGTTTATAGGCTAGGTTGTTTATAGCATATAACAGAGATCTTCTGAAAGAAAATAAGGGAGTCATGTAGGCAAAAGATCATGTCGCAAGTGGGTAACGTTTTTCTAATAAGAGATATATTTTTAAAAATGGCTTTCTACTTATTCAGGTTTCTCTTTACTGCAGACAATACATGACTATTGAGCAAATTGTCTGTTTGGAGCTGTAAATGTGTTAGAGAGCGTCTGATGTGTCAGACCAGGAAATGTCCTCAGGTGTTTCTAGGAAACATAAAAATATTCACATCAAAAGAATAAAAAGTTTATGCTCAAAAATGATTATTACATGTAATAGCTGGCCAAACATTTTGAGAGTGCTCTGTCCAAATTCTGAGTCTTCAAGAATCCATATTCAAAGCCATCCTATCACACACTCTGAGATTTTAGGCAAACTTTTACTTTGGCTTTATTGTCCTTGTGTTAAGTAAGGACAAGTGTTCTTAAGTAACCTCCTTCCGCACCATAACATTCACTTTAGCATAAAGAGTTCACCTTGCGCAAATATGTAACTTTACTTAAAAGCTGAATGCATAGTTGAGTTTATTTTATGTAATCATATTTGAAAACTACTTGAAAGCAGATGTTAGGCCCTAATCTCACTCTCCTGAGACACTGCTGTGACTCAAAATGCTATGGACCTCTTCCAGTAGTCTCTAGGCAGGATCCCAAGACTGCCAAGAAATATAATAGGAGACATATACAGTCAGAATTGCAGAAAGCTGGGGATAGGTTTTCAAGTTGATGTAGTCTAAGGAAGACCAATATCATGCCTCATCAACACAAAGACACAGAGAAAGCCACTTTAGCATATACTAATAAAAACCTATAAAGTTGGATTAAAAAGACTGACACATGATTTCTTATCTTTTAGTTATTATTTTATTTTAGGGACCTATTTTGTGAATGACATTGGCATGCTAATAGAGAACAGTTATTAATGTGCTAAGGGGATTGATAATTGGCTTGAGGCTCGAGGAATCTCAAGATGTTCAGCCTGATGAAGAGAAGTCTTAATAATAGCTATTTTTTGCTAAATTGTTATATCTGTATTTATTTATTTTCTTCTGATAGGAAATAAGAGGTTTCTGGCTCAGAGATAGGCTTTTAATTACTCACGAACATTTTAATCAGTTCCCTACCTCCCAAACCCCCATGGACTGACATAATGAGGAAAGATGTCATCTGCACATTGGGGACAGGAACTCCAAAATTATGAATCTTGGAGCTTATTTAGGGGGTGATGGCATAGCTGTTACGCCTCACCTCTGGGAGGATAGAGAGAGACAGAGAGAGAGACAGAGGAAGGAGGGAGGAGGATGAGACAGAGCTTCGCTCTATAACGTAAACAATATAAATCATCTCTGGGAAGGAAAGCTGCTGATCCCCAGGTCTATTATCTTTTGAACCATAAATAGCTCCGGGGAGATACCTCTGTCATTAACTTTCAAGACTTGTTTGCCATTCATTCATCTTTTAACCAAAGTTGCTAGTAATATTTGCTCAATAAGCTCTGACTATGCCAAAACATGAACATATTCATCTAGTGTTGCTTCCGTGACATGTTTAAGAGTCTGAAAAATATTAATAGAAGGGAGGGTAGATTTGTTTTGTATGGATTCAAATAATAGAAATGGGAAAAGTGAACAGAAGTCCTAGGGAAACATATTTCCATTCAATTTAGAAACTAAGATCCATTCAACAATAGAACTGATTTCCTCATAAGTTTGTAGATTCTTTATCCCTGGAGATACACAAATATACTATTTATTGGAGAAGCAATTTTTGCAATGGACAAATGGACTAGGGGATCTCCAGGGTTCATTCCATTACTAAGATTCAATGATTGATGTATTTCAGAATGGAGGCATTTTAGTTGCCGCAAGACTCCCCCCCAAAACTAAGATTCTATGCCATATGAAGTAAGAAATGAGGTTGTGTTTTTTGGCTCTGGTTCTAAAGAATCATGGTATGGTGTTCTGTGGGTTGCTTCACTCTCAGCACTTGGATGTTTCTAGCAAAATTCACACTTGGATGTTTCTAGCAAAATGGGAACAACATAAATGAAGAAGGAAGAATTGTCCACATGCAGATCTGGCAAATCTGAATTTGACTGAGATAATTGTATGGGGCAGATAAGTTAGCATTCTGTGCCTACCTCTTACACCAGGTAGTAAGCTCTTAAGGACAGGGAAGTGTCTTTTATTCTCTGTGGTATCTTTAGGATACTGCACAGGGTCCCAAACAAATAGCCACTGAATAAATAACTTTGTAAAAATAAATTAATAGATGGATGGATAGATGATAGATGTTAAATTTTCTGGAACTCCTTTCAAAGTCTTTTTTTTTTTCCCCCAAAGTCTTTAAGTCGAGTTTAAAGCCCTTAGAAAACTCCAGGGAGAAAAGCTATACTGTCTATTAGCAAGAAAGGCATTAGGATATGTGTACTTATGTCTCTAGTTAGATGAAGAAGAATGAGATTTTAAAGACTCTAGGTTGTGGTCAAAGGGATCTGTGTCTTTACCTGCATACTTTGAATACTTTTTTTAAATAATAAGGTTTTCATTACTCTTAAATTAAAAAAAATATTTATGGGCTCAGAGGAGATCAGCAAGAGAGAACTGTCATAGGAAATTGGTAATTGATGATGGCTGGTTTGCCAAGTAGAACAAGTGGCTGATGAGTGAAGGGCTCTCCTTCCAGATTACTAAGCTCCCTGGAGGTACAGGGGTTTCAGCAAAAGTTTTAGTTCTTAGGCATGTTGGAAAGGTCTCTTGTTTCAGGAGAGAAAATAGTCTAAGGTTCTTCTGAAATGTAAGACAATATAACTTTAAAGGTCATACAGTATAAATAAAATTAATAAAATTCTGGTCTTAAATTAGAATACTGATGATCATAATTTTCTGAACTTTAACTGAGATACCGAATTTGTCAGGGAGAAGTATACTTATGGCAAAAATGGGACAAAATTTAAAATCATATTGATCCAGAAATTAGGAAACATGCTTATTACATTTGGCATGGTTTAGAATTGAAATAGTGAGGTTGTATTTTGCCAAAACCTGGACAATGACTCAAGGAATCAGTTTATTTAAATTTTTTCTTCCAGTTTTATTGAGATACACCTGGCATATAATGTTGTATTGGTTTAAGGTGTACAACATGTTGATTTCATATATGTATGTATTGTGGAATAGTTACCATAATAAATTTAGTTAACATCCATCACTTCACATAGTTATCTTTTTTCTTATGATAAGAACATTTAGGTTGCACTTATTAACAACTTTCAAATATATAATACAGTGTTGTTAACTGTAGTGACCATGCTGTACATTACATTCCCAGAACTTATTATATCTGGAAGTTTGTGCCTTTTGGCTACCTTCACCCATTTCCCCTACCCCCAACCCTCACCTTTGGTAATCACCAATCTGTGCTGTTTCAATGAATTGTGTGTTTTTTTGTTTGTTTTTTCAGATTTCACATAAAAGTGAGATCATGTAATATTTGTCCTTCCCTATCTGACTTATATCACTTAGCATAATGCCTTCAAGGCCTATCTGTGTTGTTGCAAATGACAGCATTTCCTCCTTTTTTCATGGCCACATAATATGCCATTATATATGTGTGTGTGTGTGTGTGTGTGTGTGTGTGTGTGTGTGTGTGTGTATCCATTCATCTTTTGATGGACACTTAGGTTTCCATACCTTAGTTTTTGTAAACAATGCTGCAATGAATATGGGGATGCAGATATCGCTTTGAGATTGTGACTTTGTTTCCTTCAGATATGTACCCAAAGGTTGGATTGGTGGATCATATGGTAGTTCTAATTTTGATTTTTTGAGGAACTTTCATACTGTTTTCTATAGTGGTGGAATCCATTTACATTCCCACCAGTAGTGCACAAGCGTTCCCTTTTCAACATATCCTTGCCAATACTTGTTATTTCTTTTTGATAAGTGCCATATGAACCGGTATGATGTGATATTTCATTGTAGTTTTGTTTGCACTTCCTTGATGATTAGTGATGTTGAGCATCTTGTCATGTACCATTGGCCATCTGTATGTATTCTTTGGAAAAATATCTATTCAGATCCTCTGACCAGTTTTTAATCAGATTTTTGTTGTTGTTTTTGCTATTGAGTTGTGTGAATTCTTTATATATTTTGACTATGAGCTCCTTATCATATATATGGTTTGCACACAATTTCCCTCATTCCGTAGGTTACCTTTTCATTTTGTTGGTGGTTCCTTTTACTTTGCAGAGCTTTTTAGCTTGATCTAGTCCCACTTGTTTATTTTTGCTTTTGTTGCCTTTGCTTTTGTTATCAAGCCCCCCAAAATCAATTTGGATACCTTTTATTTCTTTTTCTTGGCTAATTGCTCTGGGTAGGACTTACAGGACTATGTTAATTTAAAGTGGCAAAAGTGATCATTCTTTTCTTGTTCCTGATCCTGCACTGAGTATGATGTTAGCTGTGGATTTGTCATATATGGACTTTACTTTTGAAGTATATTCCCTCTGTACCCAGTTTGTTAAGAGTTTTTATCATGAATGGGTGTTGAATTTTGTCAGATGATTTTTATGCATCTATAGAGATGATCATATTATTTTTATTCCTCATTTTGTTGATGTGGTATATCACAATTAGTTTGTGGATGTTCAACTGTCCTTGCATCCCTGGAATAAATCCTACTCAGTCGTGGTGTATGATCCTTTTAATGTACTGTGGAATTCAGTTTACTAATATTTTGTAGAGGACTTTTGCATCTATGTTCTTCTTGGAAATTTGCCTCATGGAATCAAATTTAAGGAATAGTGTGGTTGGTTTTATTTTCAAACCTCATTTTCCCCCATTATCATCCTTTTCCCTCTCTTCCTCCCTCTCTCCCTTGTTTTCTTTTTCCCTTCTTTCCTTCTGTTTTCATTCATATCTGACACATATTCCTACATGTGTCACACACCATAGTTGGTACGGGGGACGAGTGGTGAAATGCTGAACATGGTTTATTTAATCATGAAACATACAGTCTACTAGAGAAGTTATACTCTAAAACAAATGGTGAGTGTTTTTGAAGGGTGTTAAGGGTGTATATAGGATGAAATAGTTTGCCAAAGGGTGATGTACTTATGCTTCCACAGTCATTTTCTCTTGGATTCCATTAATTCTATTAATAGGCATTTTGAGCACAAATTATAAACTTGTCACTATTCTAGGCACTGATGATCTACCTCTTTTCCTGCTGTTTGGTATACCCTCTCTCATTCTTTTTTTTAAATTTAAATTCAACTTACCAACATATAGTATATCATCAGTTTCAGATGTAGAGTTTAGTAATTCATCAGTTGCATATAACACCCAGGGCTCGTTAGATCATGTGTCCTCCTTAATGCCCTTAAAGATCACCCAATTACCCCATTCCCCCCACCTACCTCCCCTCCAGCAACCCTCAGTTTCTTTCCCATAGTTAAGAGTCTCTCATGGTTTGTCTCCCTCTCTGATTTCTTCCCATTCCATCTTTCCTCCCTTCCCTTCTGCATTTTTTCCTACATTCCTCATATGAGTGAAACCATATGATAATTGTCTTCCTCTGATTAACTTATTTCACTCAGCATAATAACCTCCATTCCATCCACGTCGATGTAAGTGGTAAGATTTCATCCTTTCTGATGGCTGAGTAATATTCCATTATATGTATATACCACATCTTCTTTATCCATTCATCTATCAGTGGACCTCTCAGCTCTTTCCATAGTTCGGTTATTGTGGACATTGCTGCTATAAACATTGGGGTGCAGGTGTCCCTTCCTTCCTTCCTCCCATCCTTCCTTCTTCTTGTCTATCTTTTTTTCCCCTTTTCTTTTCTTGAGTATAATCTTACTCTCCCATGCCCAGATATAGTAGGAAGCAGAAGTGGTGTTAATACTTTTATCTACTTATTTTTTAATTTACTTGTTCAACAGACATCTATTCAGTAAACATTTATTGAACAAATATCTAATGAGTGTGTAGTCTTTGTCAGACACTGAATTAGGTTCTGCTTTTGATGTTCTCCTTGCTCTTGTCACTTTTATACCCTTCGGCTCTCAGGTATATGCTACCTGGTTGTTAACCCAGTGCTCCTCTGGTTGCTGTTTTCTTCTGAACTCACAGGTAATCTACCTTCTTCTTTGAGGGCTTTGACTCTAACATGAATCTTCTTTTTTTTTTTTTTTTTAAAGATTTTATTTATTTATTTGAGAGAGAGAATGAGAGACAGCACGAGAGGGAAGAGGGTCAGAGGGAGAAGCAGACCCCCCGCTGAGCAGGGAGCCCAATGTGGGACTCAATCCCGGGACTCCAGGATCATGACCTGAGCCGAAGGCAGTCGCTTAACCAACTGAGCCACCCAGGCGCCCCTGAATCTTCTTTTTTATCATATCCTCTGACATCTTATAATGGCAGCATCCATATGGATAAATTCATGCTCTCCAAAAAGTATTGAAGAACTTATTCTTTAATTATTTCTCTCTCCAAATAAATATCTCTCAATTTATGTCTTCGACATAGAGCAAAATTAACTGGGTATAATATTGACTGGTAGTTGGTGTTCAACAGATAATTTTCCAAAATTTTTATTGGTATTTAATTATAAATATTGTATTTTTCTACTTAACAATACATTATCTTAACTTTAAGCTTTTAATTTTTTTAGGTAACTAGAAAAATATGATGCTTAAATCTATTTACAGTATCTGTGACTTTCTCAAGATGATTAACAAATGATTCAAGTAAAAATATGAATTAGGTTTATGAACATTTTAAGGGGCAGTCTTAATACTTTATTATGATCAATAAAGAAAATAAAACTTGATTAACAACAGTATATTTAGCCATAAAACTCTCAATTGGTTAGTTGCAAAGTTGCAAGTAATAGTTCATTCAAAACCTTAATGGGATGTAGTATTAAATTGATCTTAACTGTAATTTATTACTTTGAATAAGATTTTGAAGACTCATATTTGAAATAACGTACTGGAAAATTTTAGTGACTATGTTAAAATTTGATTATATGATATATCATTCAACTAATTAACTAAAGAGAGATGAAGTTTCTTTTATTAGAGAAGTAGTCCTTTTTGAAAGTAATGAAATTGAGCATATAGTTAAATTAATTTCATACCATATTTGCTTGAAATGTAAACTCAGCATATTTCTAGTTACAGAAATGTTTAAAGTACCTGATGTTAACAGGTTTAAATTTGGTGTTACCACTTCGATAGATATGAAATTCTGGCTATACAATAAGTTGATGATATCTGATTATTTGCTTGCACTGGACAAAAAGTGGATATATTGCTCTCAGGTAAAAGTGCAAACATCCTTTTTGTGTGAAATAGGTTAAAATAATGTAATTCACTTATAAATTTTATTTATAAGGATGATCTGTAAATTGTTGGATTTATAAGAAAAGATGCATTGAAGAGAAATCATATAATACTTCTTGGGAATAACATTAGCTACTTTTGCTCCTTGAGATAAAAATGCAACTGCAGAGTCAAGTTAGACCTAAATTTGATATTACTTGTTAGAGTAAGTTTTGGCTTAAGACCTTTGTACAAATACGCTGAGAGTATTTCAGAAATGTTTTTATGCCATGGTATTTTAATTTGTTTGGCTTTTATCAATATAGTTTAAGTTGGTTCAAAAAAAGAGATTTCTAAGATTTTAGAAAAAATTACATTGTAAACATCGTAATTCCAAACCTTGGAATAAACTTGAGTTGGTCATGTTGTACAATCCTTATTAGCTATTGCTGAGTTATATTTAATAATATCTTGTTTAGGAGTTTTACAAATGTGTTTTTGAGAGACTAGTTTGTAATTCTAGTTTCTTTGGTCCTCATCAGCTTCTGCTTTCGAAATTGTGCTAGCTCCTTCCAAAATGTTGGGGCAATTTTCTTCCTTTCATTTTTTCCTCCCTCTATTATATAAAAGGGTTTATGTTTGATGGTTAGGAAGAATTCATGGATAAGGGTATGTGGGCCTGGGGTTATATTTTTGGCAAGGTTTTAAATAATGGATTCAACTAGATAGTTACGTATTTTGGTTTTCTGTTTTATCTTTGGTCTGTTTTACTGAACTGTATTTTTATTTTATTTATTTATTTTTTACTAAGTTGTATTTTTTACTACTTTTTTTACTAAGTTGTATTTTTAAAGGAATTTGTCTATTTCATCCAAAATTTCAAATTTATTGGTATAAAATTATTAATATCTGTTTACTTACCTTTTGATGTCTATAGTTCCCTTTGTCTTCCTTAAGTTGGTAATTTGTGTTTTCATTTTGTTTTTCTTGCTTAATTTTACTAGTAGTTTGTAAAGTTTATTAATCTTTTTAAAGAGGCACATATGGTTTTAAATTTTTTTTATTTTACATGCATTACCTATTAGTGATTTCATTGATTTCTGCTTTTTTATGTATTTCATTTCTTTTGTTTTTTGTTTTGATTTGCTGTCGTATTCCAGCTTCTTGAAATGGAAGCTTAGATCTTTGATTTTTAGCTTTTCCTCTTTTTTTATATATGCACCTAAGTCCATAATTTTTTCTATCAGCACTGCCTTGATGGCAGCTCACAATTCTCAATATGTTTTGTATTCATTGTCCTTTGAGTTAAAAATATTTAAAAATTTGTTTCCATTTTCCACTTGAAAATAATCTTAGTTTTGCTTCCTATATTTCTTTCTTCATGTATTTGACAAAGTGTTAAAAAAGCGTTGTTTGTTAGATATATTTTTCTTGCTTGAACAGATTTAGTTTATTACAAAAATCTATTAGTTTCTAGATGAGATGCCAGTGAAAAATTTTATTGCTAGGCATCAAAAAAATGTCAAGCAGTATATATTGCAGAATATCAATTATTGACATTTTTGACTTGAGAGTAAAATTTTACTGACATCAGGAAGTTTTATTTGTTTTGTTTTGCTCTGTATTGTTTTGGAAAACACTTCCACTGAATTTTATAAGGCATTCATGGTATTAATACAACTATATCTTTCTATTATGAATGTGCAATTTTTTTTTAACTTAAGATTTTTTAATGTATGTGCATATATTGTATTAGTCTGCTAGGGCCACCATAACAAAATACAACAGACTGGATGGTTTAAACAATAGCAATTTATTTTCTTACAATACTGGAGGGTGGAAGTCTAATATCAAGGTGCTGGCAGGGTTGGTTTCTTGTGGGCTCTTTTTTTCTGGCTTGTAGAGGGCCACCTTCTCACTGTGTCCTCAACATGGCCTTTCTTCTGTGTGTGCATTCTCCTGGTATCTCTTTCTCCTTTTAGAAGGACACTAGTCCTATTGATTAGGGCCCCAACCCAATGACCTCATTTAACCTTAATTATCTTCTTAAAGGCCCTATCTCCAAAAATAGTCACATTGGGAGGTAGGACTTCAACATATTATTTTTTTGGGGGGGGACACAATTCAGTCCATAACATATGTATCCTTATATATTTTTTAGCATTACTATTTCCTTACTGCAGCAACGTTGCCCTATATGTAGTATTGCATTATAATAAGGTTAAAATACGTACATTATCTACCTACTTTTTTTTTTTTTTTTTTTTTTAAGATTTTGTTTGTTTATTTATTTATTTGACAGAGAGAGAGAAACAGCATGAGAGGGGATAGGGTCAGAGGGAGAAGCAGGCTCCCCGCTGAGCCGGGAGCCCGATGTGGCGATCCCAGGACTTCAGGATCATGACCTGAGCCGAAGGCAGTTGCTTAACCAACTGAGCCACCCAGGCGCCCTCTACCTACTTTTTATTAGTTTGAGAAGACAGCTAATATAAAAGCATAAGAATTATTCAAAGGAATTTGATCCTTTTTTTTTTTTTTTTTTTACTGTAATCTTAATAAAAGTATTTTAGGGATGCCTGGGTGGCTCAGTCGGTTAAGCAGCTGCCTTCGGCTCAGGTCACGATCCCAGGATCCTGGGATCGAGTCCCACATCGGGCTCCTTGCTCGGCAGGGAGCCTGCTTCTCCCTCTGCCTGCCTTTCCCTCTGCTTGTGTTCTGTTTCTCTCTCTGACAAATAAATAAATAAAATCTTAAAAAAAAATAAATAAAAAAAATAAAAAATAAAAATAAAAGTATTTTAAAAATTCTGTTAGAAACATTGATTTAGATTTCCCTTTTTGGGTGTACAGCAGAAGAGATGTACAAAATGATATATTTTAGACATTTTAAATGTATTTTGGGAGAGCATACAAATAAGTAATTTTGAATTCAGAAAAATACTGAGTACTGAAAGTACTGAATCTAATGTATACCTGAGGATCTCTGTTTATCATTGAGGGCTGTTTTCCAATTCTGATGGATTTAGAGACACCCTTTCACCTTGCATAAATCAGGATCCTCTGAGATGATAAGCAAGTGGTGAATTAGAGATAGTTGCCTTGCAGGGAGTATGGAGGGAATTGTGTCTATATTATTCTTGGCTTAGGGTAGAGTAAGAAAAGAAAATGTCATTCCAGATCATTTGTAACCTAAGGTAAGGATTCATACCTTGTGAATTGAGTTGAAAATTTAGTTGCAATTGATCTCAGATGTGACCCCAGAAGCATGGAAGAATCAAATGCAAACATATAAAAATTGACAAGACGGTTTTAAGAAAAAGAATCAAATAAAACTTCAGTATTAGAAAATAGTATACATAAAAATTGAACTTAGAAAATAAATGGATCAGGGGTGCCTGGGTGGCTCAGTCATTAAGCGTCTGGCTTTGGCTCAGGTCATGATCACAGGGTCCTGGGATTGAGCCCCACATCGGGCTCCCTGCTCCACGGGAAGCATGCTTCTCCCTCTCCCACTCTCCCTGCTTGTGTTCCCTCTCTCTCTGTGTCTCTCTCTATCAAATAAATAAATAAATAAATAAATAAATAAATAAATAAATAAAATCTTAAAAAAAAAAAGAAAAGAAATGGATCATTAAAATTCAGGATGGCACTGATGAAGAGACTATTAGTGGTTTGAAAACTAATATGAAGAAAATATTCACAGGTAAGAACAGTAAAAAAAAAAAAAAAAAAAAATGTTAGATATGTGAAGGACAGATTGAGAAGATCTAAAATACATCTCTTAAATGTCCCAGAAAGGGAGAATAGAGGATATACAATATTTAAAAGGGGGAAAAAAAAATCAATGTACACTTTCCAGAACTGATGAAAAACACCAGTCAAAAAGCTTAACAGATTTCAGAACAACAAATCAAAGAGGATGTCTAAATGTAATCAGAGAAAAAAGAGATTAGTTAGGAAGGAACAACTAATTAGCCTGCTAACTGATTTCTCAGTAGTAATAATGGAAGACAGAAAACAATGGAAAGGCATTATCAATGTGCTAAAAAAGTAATTATCAGTTTACTATTCTACACTTAGTAAAATTATCTTTTAAGAATGAAGATAATATAAAGATATACTTAAATGATAACTGAATGTATTTACAACCAATAGACCCCCATTAAGATATTTCTCAAGAATGTATTCCAGAGGAAGGAAAATCATAATATAGTTTATTCTTATTATTTGTTGCAGTTATATTCTATTAAGTTGCTGTGAACACTGAATTAGCAAATACAGAATTACTTCTTTTAGTGGAAATAGAGTCATGATTCTGTATCTGGTCATAACATTTTACCAGCCAATCAATATATGTTTTATGACTGTTTTATGAGTGTTTATATTTAAAGATGTCTTATTTAATATATATTTTTGATTCATTAACATTGATCTCCTGGCCAACAGCACTATAATGCATGCCTGAGCAAAGCTTATCTAGCATACGTATTTTCTTTGGAAGGGACACCACAACTTCATTGTAGTTAGGGACACCAGGCAGAACCTCAGGACTATGCTTGGGGTTACTAAAACAGTGAAATCACCAACAAAAATGAGAAAACACAGCACTAAATAGACCACAAAAAGGATATTTGTTTATAGAATGAGAACTGAAAGAAGTGCCACCTTGTTCAACTTCAGCTGGGAGTGCATGCATTAAATGACTCAAGTTTTTTTGCTGCTGTGAGCTGGTGTGTGTGTGCAAATGACTACAAAAGTGCCACAATGGCTAATTTTAGGGTTACACATTTTAGTGAGTAGGTAAATTCACAAATATAGAATTTACAAATAGGAGGATTGACTATGTAAAGAATACTTGAGCAGGAAGACATGGTCAACATTTAGATTAAGCAAAAAGTGAATATGTATGACATTAATATTGTCTAATTTGAAGACATATAAGCAAGACAAACTAAATTATTGTTAATTTGTGATATATAAAGGAAATAATTGCAGTTTAAGCACTGTGGTGTCCTTGTTATCAATAAATTGATTAACCATAGATTTTGTCAAGTATACATTTGAAAATTTCTTTGGAAATAGAATATTACCTCCTTTGTGCTAGAAAAAAATGGAATGAGAGTTAAGTTTGAAATAAAGAAAAAGTCAGAAATAGATCAACAAGGTGCAAAATAAGATGATAGAAAGGAATCCAAATATATTAATAATCAAAATAAATTTAAACAAAGTACAGCTTCCAGTTAAAAGACTGTCAGATCTACATATATTTATAATAGTTCAATTAATTTCCATTTATAGTGATTCAGTAAGGTTGAAAGTAATGTAAAAAGATGAACTAGAAAAATATGAATTGGATGAATATTGCTGTAGGTATACTAATGCCAGATAACATTAGTTTGAAGGCAAAAAACATTGCTAATCATAAGTCTGTCTATATTAATTAAAGAGTCAAGTCACCAAGAGATAGAGAAATTTTAAACTGTATGCAACTGATAAAGTAGTTTCAAGATACACAAAGCAAAATAATCGGAAGTGCAAGGACAAACCAGTGTTATGGGAGAGATTAGCTCACCTTTTTAGTGGTTACTAGATCAGTGAATAAAATGTCAATAAAGATGTAGATGATTTGAGCAAACTGATTAAATAACTAGATCTAATGGATGTGAATAGAATCATACAACCAACATTTAAAAAATAAAGATTCTTTTCAAGCACACATAGATCATGCAAAAATGTTGATCATGCGGTAAGTCATAAAGCAAATCTGGGTTTCTATCAAATATTTGCTATTATCCATGTCAAGTCATCTTACCAAAAAGAAATTAAGTTAGCTTCAAAAATGAAACAAAGTATAAAATGACACTTATTAGGATATCAAAAAACATACCTCTAAATAATTTTGTCAAAATGAAATTATAATGGGAAATAGAAATATTTACAATGAAATGATAATGGAAATACTATATAACAAAATTATAGGCCACAGCTAAAACATTCTTTCAATCAGGATTAGATTTTTTTTTCTGTAAGGCCCAGGAAATAAATATTTTGGGGTGTGTGAACAACATATGTTCTCTGTCACGTATTCTTTTTTATTTTGGACTTACAACCCTTTAAAAAATATAAAAACCCTTTTTACCCTTGGGGGCATACAACATGCCTGGAGTTGGCCTGCAGCCAGAGTGTGCCAGTCTCTGATTTAGAGGGTTATATATATGGTGTTCATTTTTCTAGTTGAAAGAGAGAATGACTAGAAATTAATGAGCTCAACATCCAACTTGAAAATTAATGAAAGACAAAATCAAAGAAGATGGAATGAAATAACACAGGTAAGGGTAAATTAAATTAAAAATACACTCAATAAAAGGATTGGTATATCCAGAAGATGGTCCTTTGAAGTGATGAATAAAATTGAATTAGTGTTTAACTATTTAATTTGGTCAAAGTGACAAAGTAAAATATAACATATAATCTTTTTATCAGACGGAAACATATACTGATGTTTGTTTAATCCTGGATGTCTTGCAATTGTGGAATAGATTATCATCTGGGTATCAGGAAACATTACACATGAATTGTTGGGAGAAAGAGCACTCTACATATGACCTGATTGATAATATAATCAAATCTGAAGTGCTTCTAGTATCATTTGACAATAAGATAATTATAATAAAGAAATTATTGCTTTGGATTAATTTTAAAAATTATTAGGATGCAGTTCCCAAGACTCCTTAGAAAACAAACTCAAGGTGATTACAAATTGCTTTTTCTTTTTTTTAAAAAGATTTTATTTATTTATTTGAGAGAGAAAGAATGAGACAGAGGGCATGAGGGGGCTGCTGTCAGAGGGAGAAGCAGACTCCCTGCCGAGCAGGGAGCCCGATGAGGGACTCCATCCCAGGACCCTGGGATCATGATCTGAGCCGAAGGCAGTCGCTTAACCAACTGAGCCACCCAGGCGCCCCACAAATTACTTTTTCAATGTAGCAGATGATCACCAGATAGATACTGCTTTTCTACCATGTGACAAGCACCAAGCTAGGTATTTTGTATGTAGTGGAGACTAATTCAATGTGGTTTCTGACCTTATATCCATTAAATGTCTAAACATAAGCTTGGCGTATACATAGTTTAAAAATTGAGACGTATTAAGAAGGAAAACTCAGGATGTTATGAAAAAGGAAAATAAGAGGGAACAAAGTTTTATTGGGAAATAGAGAAATTCTCTCCATGAAAGAGATATTTGGATGGAAAGCCTGAATATGAGTAGGAGTTAGCCAAGTTAAAGGTGGAGGCGGGGATGAGGGTAGGCTAGAGGCCGTGCCATCAGCAGCAGCTACGGATGTCTCCTGATCTGTGGAAGGAAGGAGGCTAGTGTTTGTATTATATTGTGAGAGAAAAGACACATACAATGCACAAGATTTTATAGTTAAACAGGATAAATCACGCAGATATTGAAGGACTTGGCAAAGAGCTTGGACTAAATTCTTAGATGAGAAGTCATAGAATGTTTTTAACATTAAAAAATAGTACAGATGCTAGGTGGAGAATGGTTTATAGGGAATAGAATTAGGGAGGCAATGAGAAGCTTCAGAGATCAGGTATGGTGGCTTGGGCCAGGGTTGCAGCAGTGGAGATGGTGAGATGGTAAGATGTGGACAGATTTGTGATATAATACGGAGATAGAATTGGCAGGTTTTGTGGATTTGCTATAGAAAAGCGAAGAAATTCTTACCTAATGGCTTCTATTTGAGTCTCACAGAAGTATGAAATGAGATTGGCAACCGAGAGTGATTTAATTTTGGCTGCACATTAGAATCATTCAAGCACTTTAAAGACACTTTCAACTTTGTCTAAACTCTTGAGGGTGGTCTAATTGGTCCGGGGTAAGGCCCAGGCATCTTTAAATATTTCTAAATAATTTACCTGGGGTTAGGGCAGGCCCTCACTGGGGGCAAAAGTGGAATTGGAAGTGCAATTGAAGTTGGCAGTCACAAATTTGAAGTGCTGGAGCTCTTCTCTAGTTTTAAGAATGGGGCACTGAAAAAACAAATGGTTGAGTTTAGTTAGGGGTCTTGCTAGTCAAGAGTGATGGAGAGAGGGAGGATCACATGAGGTATTTATAAGAGCACGATTATGATGATAAATCATGGACTCTAACGTGTGTGAGGAAGGAAGACAAGGAACAGGTGCCCATAGAATAGTGGTGGAGCCACTAGGCAAGGGGTCTCCCGAAGGTCACTAGATGATTTCAGGAGGAATAGCAGGTGCAATTTGAGGGAGAAGGAAAGAAATTGTGTCTGAGTGATTTGTGACTTAGAGGATCCAGGTGGCTACCTCTTCTACTTCCAGGATAGAATATGATAGTGACAATGGCCGAAAAGAAAGAAGTACCCTCAGGGTGTATCTGTGTATCACTTAAAGCTGAAATGTAAAAGGGAACATTTGAAGGTAAAGGTTTTTGTCTTATGTGTGTTACTTGTTGTTGTCGTCATCATCATTACGCTGAGGAAAATTCATGTAAGGCACAGAGCACACGTACCACGAATACCTGAAATCTCTCATTTACTGGGAAAATGGAAAATAGTAGGAGGTCCAGAATTCATCATACTTCACGTTGTCTACCTGGAAGACTAAAAAGTGGACTCAATTCTGTATGAATTCTTTGGAACACAATTTGCGTTGTGGGCATGGGGTACTATCAGGAACCTTAGAGCGACTGGTCATTGACTTAGTATTCTATACCGTAGTGGCCAAAAAGCACAAGTGCTTCCGTCGTAGTGCTTGGGTACAAATCCCAGCTCTGCCACTTACCAGGTGTGTTACCTTGGGCACGTTACTTAATCATCCCATCTCATAGGGTACTATGCCAAGCCCTTAGAATATTCTCTGGCACATAATCCTTCAGTGTGCTAGCTATCATAGGCACGTGTACACATTGATAGGTAATTAACAATTTTAAAACACTTTAAAAAAAACCATATTAGATCACATCAGACCCCTACTTAAAAACCTTGGCTGCCTTCCTATTACTTGGGATTAGATCAAACTCATCCCTGTGATTTGGCTCTTTCCTACTTCTCCAGTCTCATGCCTATACATTCTCCCCCTCACTATCCCTGAAGGTCAGTGCTCCAATCTCTCCCAGTCATTGGCATTTGCAAAGGTTTATGCTCCACAGAACTCACACTCCTTGGGATTCATTTGTGTTCCTAACATCCCTGGTGCATTCAATTGAGCTTCGCTTGCCCTTTTTCTTAAGGCTCCACATTTGAAAATAAGAAGAAACACCCCTCAGACCCATATAAAGAATCACAGCTTGAAGCATGAAGCTCTCAAAAGCAGAATAAAACACTTCAGTATTTAAAAGTTAATCAGCATTTTAATTACTGAGCTTTAAGCCTTTCTTTTAAAAGGAGAGGCAAAGCACATCCATGCTGACAAACCGAGTTTGTGTCTGATGTTACTTGAAATGTCAATTAGAAACCTTTGAAAGGAAAATCCGAAGCAACACAATAATTCCGTGGTACGAGGGGAAGAATCCCATGGGAGTGGAGTGCCCTTATCTGATGGCTTGTGAAGGCCTGTGGGGTTTGGGGTTACCAGCACCCGGGCCCAGGAGGTGGGGTTTTACAGGTTGCCTTGGAAGAGCAGCATATAGACTGTCAGGACAGTTCCTCTGCCAGCACAGCCTTTGTTCCTGGCGTGCGAGGAAGCTAAGCTGGCTGCAAAGGAAGAGTGACATGAGCTCACAGAAATGTGGGCTTTGATTAAACCATTATTCTAAATAAAGCTTCCTTTAACTCCTTCAAAATCCGGAGTTGAAGTGCAGGGTAGGGTAGAACCCAAGTATTCCCCCTTTCCCTTGCCACCCTCCAATAATGGCTTGTTTAAAATACCCATATATTTTTTTTTTTTTTGTGAGGTTTTGACAGTTCTCAACTCAGCAGGCAGTTTGTTTCCTGTCAGTTTCCCAGCCTTTTTCTGGCAGTCTGAACTATTTCATTGTGAAGTCTGTTCTGCTAGGGAGTCCCGACTTGAAAATTCTTCAGGGTCATAGAGGCCTAAGTATTTTCAGTGTGAACGACAGAGATTTTGAAAGGAAAAATAATCTGTTTTCTTAAGCAGTGGTAATATCCTAGGGCTGGTTCGTTATTTTGTACTTTGTTGATCAATTTTTCATTCGTAACCGTTTTAGCCGACTTGTTCATCCATTTCCCTTCAGGAAGCTCTGTTATGGCCCTTCATTTACATACTGTAATGTTGTTGGCGCTGCCATTCCTCATACACTAATCTGTTTCATAACCTTATAAAAACATTTGACAGGGATGAACCATCTTCCAGAAAGCAGAAAAGTACAAATGTGGGCAGGCTTTTGCTGGTTTACAAAGGGTCAGTTTGAAATCTCAATTTCTGGACAGTGGTCTGTGAATTACTCATATGACTTAATAATAGTATTGGTTTTCCACAATAAAAGAAAATAAATAATACATTTTTCTTCAGATGATTTGAAGACACAGGACTGAGGGGATGGAGGAAAAGATAAACTGCAAGAAGTATAATATTAGAAAGATTTCATAAATGTGGAAGCTGGAAAGAATCTTAGCAATCACCTAGCAAACCAATTCATTTTGCAGATGGTGAGATGAAGCCTCACCCAACTAAAAAAAAAAAAGGTGGAAATGAGTCCAGGGCTTCTAACTCCCAGGCTCATATTCTTGATTTTTCCACTACCCAGCTGCTGGTCATTAAATGCTCCAAGGAGCCTTCAGCAGCTGTAATTGGTCTATGTGACTCTTACCAATTAAAACAAACCAAACAACAAATTAGTCACTTCCACTGTCACGTTCCAATAACAACTTGAAAATAGTTGCAACAATTTCACATTTTAACTGTTGGTTTGTGTATCTGTTTTCCTAATTAGAATATCCCTAAGGTGGGACCTGTCATTCTCTTTCGAATATTCTCAGGGCTTGTACAATTTCTGGCAGAGAGTCTAGGCTCAATAAATGTTTATTGAATGGATACCAGTCTTATATACCTATCATATTAGGAAGAAGAAATTTCAGTCTTTAGCTATGGTAGATATCTCAGAGAATTTTCCAGAGGTATGCTATTTTGTGTGCTGTTCACTCTGAAGTTGTAGCAAGACCTTTCACTTAGGCAGCTCTTTCTTACATAAGTGAAAAGATAGAACAGGGAAAAAAAAGTTTTTGTAAAATAACCATTCCAGATCTCAATATCAAAATCAAAACAAAAGCACAAGAACTTGTAAATTATTAAGTGACTGCACTTTGTGTTCATAGAGCATGTTTAATCTCAGGAACTCCCTGTGCTTTGGAGAATCCACCCCTTTATCTTGATAACACTTTAAAGGTGGATAGGGGGTAGTATTATTTTGCTAATGGAAAAAATGAGGCTCAGTGGGGTTAAATGATTTGCTTGGGGTCATGCAGGGCGCATTCTCTCTTTGTTATCTGTTTAGAAGTTGCTTCTGAAAAACATTGCTGCTTTACTGTAGAGAAATTATTAGGTAGCCATGGGTCTGAACCTCTTTCCTGGGATTTCCTGTTTACAGAAAAAGTTAAGATGCTAGTTAGGGGTTAGGCTGGGCATTTTGCCTACTACATCTTAATGAAGATTTCATTTTGCAGGGGGATAGAAACCAGAATGATTTTGTTTCTCTAACCCTGATCCACTCTGTCTTCATCCTTTCCCCTAACAGCTGGAGCTCTTTGCCTTCCACCCTAAATTTCTTTCTTTCTCTTTTTAAAGCTGCTATATAGATTCCTCTAGATAAAATTTGGGTTTTAAAATTATTGTCCAAAAGCACTTTCTAAATGCTTTTTTTTCTAGGTGCTATTGCAATGAGAGATTATTTTGACTTTTAAACACTTTACTATTAAAGCAGGTATTATTGATATCTGAAAAATTCTCATACAACAACCCAATTATCCTACACCCACCCAGTGATATATTAAAATTCAGTTGATTTCAATTCAAAGCTTACTGAATGGTTGTTGTGTGCAGGCACAATGCCATTAGGTATGGCAATACAAAACACTGGTACCTGGCTTTACGCTATAAACAGTGCTGTCATAAAAAGTAAATTAAAAAAACAGTGCTGTTGTAAACATAATTCCATTTGATCTTCTCAATAATCTTGGGAAATGGACATCATCATCTCCATTTGTAGATGAAGAAGGTAAGACCCAGAGACTTGGTCAGTATCACACAGAGAGCAAGTAGTAGGGCTAGTATTTGAACCCTAGATATTAGATTTAGTGTCTTCAGTATCCTCCTCATCATCACAGCAACAACAATACCAAAATCTTTTGGGTAGTTATCAAGTCTTTTATATGTTCTAAGTACTTTGCTAAATATTTTCCATTAATCCTCCCCCAGCTTCACTATGGTTCATGAGAAATGCTGAGAAACCTCAAGCAAATTTTGATGAATAATTACAAACAGGGTGATTCTTTAAAAGAACTTTATGAAAAGTGTGAGACAGAAAATTAACCCCCTACAGAAAGAACACATAGAAACAGTGCCTGTATAGATGCATAAATCTTTAACAAAATACTAGCAGACTTAACGTTGTCCCATATAAAAAAAGATTATAAGTGCCTCTTTCTCTTTTTCCCCCATGCTCATTTGTTTTGTTTCTTAAATTCCACATATGAGTGAAATCATATGGTATTTGTCTTTCTCTGACAGACTTATTTCGCTTAGTATAATACTCTCTAGCTCTATCCATGTCATTGCAAAAGGCAAGATTTCATTCTTTTTTATGGCTAATATTCCTGTGTGTGTGTGTGTGTGTGTGTGTGTGTGTGAGAGAGAGAGAGAGAGAGAGAGAGAGAGAGAATTCTTCTTTATTGATTCATCAGTCAGTGGACACTGGGCTGTTTCCATAGTTTGGCTACTGTAGACAATAATGCTATAAACATTGGGGTGCATGTATCCCTTTTAATTAGTATTTTTGTATTCTTTGGGTAAATATCTAGTAGATCAATTGCTGGATCTTTAACATTTTTGAGGAACCTCCATACTGTTTTCCAGAGTGGCTACACCAGTTTGCATTCCCACCAACATTGCAGGAGGATTCCCCTTGCCCCACATACTAACACCTGTTGTTTCTTGTGTTGTTGACTTTAGCCATTGTGACAGGTGTGAGGTGACATCTCATTGTGTTTTTGATGTTTATTTCCCTGATAATCAGTGATGATGAGCATCTTTTCATGTGTCTGTTGGCTATCTGTATGTCTTCTTTAGAAAAATGTCTGTTCATGTGTTCTGCCCATTTTTTAATTGGATTATTTGTTTTTTTTGGGTGTTGAGTTTTATAAATTCTTTATATATTTTAGATACTAACCCTTAATCAGATATTTGAAGAATATATCATTCGCAAATATCTTCTCCCATTCCAAAGGTTGTCTTTTGGTTTTGTTGATTGTTTCCTTTGCTATGCAGAAGGTTTTTATTTTGATACCAAAGCAACTTTGAAAAAGAAAAGCAAGGCTGGAGGCATCACAGTTCTGGACTTCAAGTTATATTGTAAAGCTGTAGTGATCAAAACAGTATGGTACTGGCTTAAAAATAGACACATTGATCAATGGAACAGAATAAAACAACCCAGAAATGGGGGCGCCTGGGTGGCCTAGTCATTACGCGTCTGCCTTCAGCTCAGATCATGATCCCAGGGTCCTGGGATCGAGCCCCACATCGGGCTCCCTGCTCACTGGGAAGACTGCTTCTCCCTCTCCCACTCCCCCTGCTTGTGTTCCTGCTCTCGCTATCTCTTTCTCTGTCAAATAAATAAATAAATAAAATCTTAAAAAAGACCCAGAAATGAATCCACAACTATATGGCCAATTAATCTTTGACATAGCAAGAAAGAATATCCAATGAGGAAAGGACAGTCTCTTCAAAAAATGGTGTTGGGGGGGGGCGCCTGGGTGGCTCAGTCGTTAAGCGTCTGCCTTCGGCTCAGGTCATGATCCTGGGGTCCCGGGATCGAGTCCCACATCAGGCTCCCTGCTCAGTGGGAAGCCTGCTTCTTCCTCTCCCACTCCCCCTGCTTGTGTTCCTGCTCTCGCTGTCTCTCTCTGTCAAATAAATAAAATCTTTAAAAAAAAAAAATGGTGTTGGGAAAACTGAACAGCAACATGCAAAAGAATGAAACTGGATGACTTTCTTACACCATACACAAAAATAAATTCAAAATGGATTAAAGACCTAAATGTGAGATCTAAAACCGTAAAAATCCTAGAGGAGGACACGGGCAGTAACTCCTTCGGCATCAACGGTAGCACCTTCTTACTAGATATGTCTCCAGAGACGAGGGAAACAAAAGCAAAAATAAACTATTGGGACTTCATCAAAATGTGTGTATATTTTTAACTAAAGAGTACATTAAGTAAAAATACACTTTGGTTACAGTTTCTTCTTAGAAGTTTCTCTCTTACCATGGCACTGTTTTAAATGTTGTGGAGAAAATTAGGAATGTTTTCTTCTATCCTTAGTCCATTATATCTTTTAAGAGGAGAGTCCATGGTCAAGGATGTGTAAATATGACTTGGTCCTTCCTCACCCTATAATACCCCAAATGATGGACAGCCATGACATCCATTTATGAGTTTATCATTCACATTAGGGTACTCTGTGTGGGCTGCCTCTGTTCCCTAACAGGGGAATTGCAAAGTAACAACAAGCAAGACATCTCACAACATCATGCAAGATAAAGACTAACGAATGGAACATCTATTTGATTCCCTTTTTATTATAACTTATACAAGTTGTCCTGTTACAATCTATAGTCTTTTCCTATACCACGTTCTCCTAGTGTCAATATAGTAATTCCACATGAGTAATTCTACAGATGAAACAAGCATTTTCCATAGGATTGCACCCTCGTCCCTAAAGGAGCTATGTTTTCTGTTCCTAGGGACATTAACACCAAAAAAGCTCAATTTCTTGTGTTGTTATCACTCTGCAGAGAGTATTTTCAACATCAAGGACCTGTGGATCAAACCCACGAAGTAATCCTTGGTTTATCAGCACCTGAAATTACACAGGCCCAGAAAAACCTGAGTCAACCTTAAACCTGTGTGCTAACCTGTGTGCTAAGAGTTTCAGTCTATGAAAGATTAGCTTCTGCCTCGTAGTCTGTTTTTGACTATTTCTGCCCAGTAAACACATACCACATGCTCACATATTGGCATTCACACACATCCATGAAGATCTAATTCCTCTTTTTCAGTTTTTCTTGACTACCAGATGTTGTACTTGCCACAGACACTAAATTTCTAAAACCTAAAGAGAATATTGGGCTCTGCACCAAAGCTACCAGACTGTCAAGCTTGAGTGCGCACTGTCCTGCAAGAACCTGTCAGAACTAACCATGTGGTCCCTTATCTCTATTTTTCTTAGCGGACTCCTAAAGTGAAAACCAGCCCTTCCCATGTTTCAGTGATTTCATAACTCCTATTATTGTTAGTCAGAACACCTGCAAAAGTCCTCCAGCCCTCACTGAACTTTAACCATATCAACTCTCCAGCACATTGATCCTGATCATTTCTCTCTTATCGTCTGCCCTCTCCTTTTTGCACTCCTGCACCTACCCAGATCATGCTCATAATATTGATCAGTTCACATGTGATAACACCCCAAATTCCTTAGCTTCCTGTCCTTTTGTTTTACTCTCTCAGAAGAAAGAAGGCACTTGAGGAACTCAGTGCAATAAATCATTTTTATATCTGAGTTCAGAATACCTGGGGTTCTTGCTAAAATGCAAAGTCTGATTCCAGAGATATGGGGTGAGCCTGAGTTTCTGTATTTTTTAACAAGTTCCCAGGTGAGATCATAGAAGAACATTTGAGTTCCAAGATTGTATGTGAGCCTTTTGGGAAAGACTCAAATAGGATAGATTGGCACAACTACAAAGTCAGTCCCCTTCTCAGTTGAGCCTGTACTACTGCCTGCCTTCAGCTCAGGTCATGATCCCAGGGTCCTGGGATAGCGCCCTGCATCAGGCTCCCAGCTCAGTGCGGAGCCTGCTTCTCCCTCTCCCTCTGCTGCTCCCCCTGCTTGTGCTCTTGTCAAATAAATGAATAAAATCCTTAAAAAAAAAGCCACGGAAAATCACTTAGATTAGACAGTTTTGAAAATTGCATGTTTTCATTCTGTGGTTTGCATTGGGTAGAGAAATTCTGTGGATTGGACATGTTTTCAGTGATGTTGGCTGTGTTTGTTTAAAGGGATGGCCTAGTTCTCATTGTATAGTGCCCATTGCAGCATTTGCTATGTATCAGGGCACTTTTACTATTTTTAGCACATTATTCCATCCCTTGTATCTCTCTATTTGGGTTTATTGGAGAGGAGAGTTCAACTATCTTTATAAAAGTCCCTTACATTATATGAGAGGGTGTACAGGTTAGAGAACAGGCATATAGGTTGGAGAATGTTCAGAAAAGAGCACTATAACTCTGTCTACCCATCTGTTTTTACAGAGGGAGGGAATTTTAGGTAACAGTGTGCCATTTAAACGCTATCAAATATTTAGAGCTTTGTGCTATGGAATAGATATGCAGGGCCCCCCCCCCCCCCCCCCCCCCCCGCCTTTTTCAGGATAAAGTTATTGTTCTAGGATGAAGTGCCCAAGGGTGACTGTGGCTGCATGAATAGAAAACCTGCAGGGCCTAGGGATCCCCGCCCCCCTCCAAAGTAGCTTTATCCTTCAGCAACAGGCAGAATTGTTCTTAATGACAGAAGGAGTAGTATCAGAAAAGAAGTTGGGTGTTGCCATAGTAGGTTTTTGGAGTAAAAGCTGGGCCAAACTGGCTAAGAAAAGCCACCCTTTTGCCCAAGCAATTTAATCAAACTCTGGGGAAAATAAAAACTTTTCAGAGGAGACTGTCTAATACAAAAATCTTCATGGTGGCAGCACGCTCCCCACTCCCCATAGGACACAGCCTTGGTCTTGCGAAAATTTAAATTGCCTCTGCTTTAGATCTGAGAAGAACTTCCAATGAGTTTAAGTGAACAATGAAGGGAGTCAGTGATAATCCACCCACACTAGTTTTGGGCAAATGCCAGCTCTGAATAAATTCTTATTCAAGAATGAATAACAGTTTCGTCCTACATGGAGCCTACTCCAAGTTGTGGCAACAAAGGGAAATAGCATTCATGAGGGAGAAGAGCATAATTTGAGTTGTTTTTTTTTTTTTTTAAACTACAGGAAACAGGAGTAAATTTCAGAGTGAGTTTGTACCCTTTTTTTATTATGTTAATCACCATACATTACATCATTAGTTTTTGATGTAGTGTTCCATGATTCATTGTTTGCGTAAAACACCCAGTGCTCCATGCAGTATGTGCCCTCCTTAATACCCATCACCAGGCTAACCCATCCCCCCACCCTCTCCCCTCTAGAACCCTCAGTTTGTTTCTCAGAGTCCATAGTCTCTCATGGTTCGTCTCCTCTCTCATGGTTCGTCTCCCCCTCCGATTTCCCCCTTCATTACTCCCCTCCTGCTATCTTTTTTTTTTTTTTTTTGATAGACATTGGGGAGGGTATGTGCTATGGTGAGCGCTGTGAATTGTGCAAGACTGTTGAATCACAGATCTGTACCTCTGAAACAAATAATACATTATATGTGAGTTTGTACCCTTAAGAAAATGAATTAAAAATATATTTTCTGAAGTTATAAAATAGATGATAAAATAGTGATAAAATAGGAAAACAGGCTTAGATAGACAAAAGGTAGCAGGCTCATGGAAGAGACAGGAAAAAAAAATAAGGAAGAAAATAAAAAATGAGTCAATGAATTAATAATTGCTTTAGAAATAATGGCAAACTCAAAATAGAGATATGGAATGTGAGCTTGGGAGAGATGTTCCCAGCACCCTGACAAAAAACATAGATATTTAGTCTGAGAGAAGATGATTGATGAGTAGTGTTACCAGGAAAACATGATGAATGTAATTTTTGAATACTGAGTTTGTTGTGTGTATAAAACACTTATGGTTGATTGACCAGTAGGCAGAGGAACGTGAAATCACCTTTAGGTAGTGTGACTAGCCAAAGCAATCTTGAGAAGGAGGAGCAAAGCTGGAGTTTTTTCAAATTATACTACAAAGCTATAGTAATCAAAAATAGTATGGCAGTGGCATAAAAACAGACACATGGACAAATGGAACAGAATCGAGAGCTCAGAAATGACTGCACGCATACGTGGTCAATTAATCTTTGACAGGGACACAAAGAATGCACATGGAGAATTGATAGTCTCTGCAATAAATGATACTGGGAAAACTGGGTATTTACATGCAAAAGAATGAAACTGGACCTCTGCCTCACACCACTGACAAAAATTATTTCAAAATGTGACTTAAATGTAATACCTGAAACCATAAAAGAAGAAAACAAAGGGAAAAATCTCCTTGATACTGGTTTTTTGGAAATGATACCAGAAACACAAGTGATAAAGGAAAAATAAGCAAGTGAGATGACAACAAAGTAAAAATTTGCACAGCAAAAGAAACAATCGACAAAATGGGAAGACAGCCTGTGGAATGGGAGAGAATATTTGCAAACCATATATACGATGAGATTGATAACTAAGAAATATATGAAACACGTACAACTCAGTAGCAAAAAGTAAATAATTCAATTAAAAATGGGTAAAGAGCCCGAATAGACATTTTTCCAAACACATACAAATGGCCAGCAAGTACATGAAAAGGTACTCAACATCACTATTCATCAGGGAAATGAAGATCAAAACTGATGAGATATCACCTCATTCCTGGCAGGATGGCTTTTATCAACAACAACAAAACAAAAAAATGAGAGATAACAAATGAATGTTGGCAAGGATGTGGAGAAAGCACATCCCTTTTATACTGTTGGTGGAAATGCTAAATTGGTACAGCCATCATGCAAAAACAGTATGGAGCTTCCTCAGAATTAAAAAAACAGAGCTATCATATGATCCAGCTTTCCTACTTTTGGTTATACATCTAAAGGAAGTGAAATCAGTGTCTCAAATAGATATCTGCACTCCCAAGTTCACTGAGCATTATTCATAGTAGCTAAGATATGGAAACAACCTGAGTGTCTGTCAGTGGATGAAAGGATAAAGAAAATGTGAAAAAAAATATAATATGTGAAAAAAATACATACGTATAATATATATATTTTAATATATATATTAATTAAATACATATATTAAAAAAGAAGGAAATGCCACTTGAGACAACACGGATAAGCCTGAAAGGTATTATGCTAAGTAAAATAATCTGGACAAAGATTGACAAATACTGCCTGGTATCTTAAAAGAAAAAAAAAAAGGGCAAACTCATAGAAACAAAAAATAGAATGGTGGTTGCCAGGGGTTAGGTTATGGGGGAAATGGAGAGACATAGGTCAAAACCTAAAAACTTTTAGTTATAAGATGAATAAATCCTTAGGATCTAATGTATAACATGGTGACTGTAGTTCATAATACTGTATTGTATACTTGGAATTTTTAAGAGATGAAATCTTAGGCATTCTCACCACAAAAATAAAGAAAAAATAATTGGGAGGTAATGGATGTGTTAACTTGATTGTCAGAGCCCTTTTGCCACATATATGTATATCAAGTCATCACACTTGATGTGTACACACATTGTACACTTGAAATATATACCGTTTTATTTCTCAATTATACTTCAGTAAAGCTGGGGAAAAAGGCAAAAATACTGTATATCCTTTTAAAAATCTCAAAAAGAAAAAATAGATAAGTGACGAGAGGAGATTGAGCGAACCACAGAGAGCCCGTTACTGGGTGGTAAGCATAGGAAGAGGAGCTGTTAAAAAAGCTATACTAGGAGATATAAGGAGGAAATGCTACTGTAGGAGCTACAGGAATAAAACATCTCAAGAACAGCAGCAGGTTTAGCAGTGTCACATCCTATGGCGAGGTCAAGAAAGATAAGAATTTTAAAGAGGCCTTTGGCTTGGTGAGAAAGAAGCTATCAGTGTGCTCTGCATGCTTGGAGTCTGCAGAGATGGAGTGGGCAGCTCTAAGCAGCAGTGAGTTGCCTCTGAGAACAAAGAGGTTTTTTTGCTTTTTGTTTTTATTTTTTGGTGAGACATCTCAGTATAAAATTGGGTCAGTGGAGAAAGAGAAAGATAGAAATTCTCTCTTTAAAATGATTCTTAGTGTCTATGAGACATGGAGAAAGAAAGAAAATTTCATTTAACACTTACTTGTAAGAATTTTCTATCGGTTTTTATATGGCTTATTTTCTTTCACCATCCTGAAAATCTTTTCTGATAAGCATTTAGGGTGAGAAAATGGGCTCAATTGGTCATCATTTTGTTAGCGAGAGGTGGAGCTGAGTCTAGACATTGGGACTTGAGATGTCGGTCCTTTTTTATTAGGTGATACTTTCTCCAGCCAACTTCCCAGAAAATAACAGGAGAAGCCATTGTACTGCTTTAACAGCAGCATGTGCAGAACGTTAGAATGTTAGAAAAATAACACTGTTGACTTACTGTATGAAGAAGAAAATAAAAACAAAAAGTATTAGTATCTATTGGAAGAAAAAGCTGTGTTTTTCTTCCCCACCGTGGAAAGAAAAGGATGAGTACATCCACTCTCTCTCTCTTTAAATCTCTGTCTCCTGCCCCCACTTGCTTTTCTGTCTCCCTACCCTGCTCCTAGTACAGACATATTTCATCCATAATGTAACATTTTCAACTTATAAGTCAGGGAACTAAAAACATGTTGTAGTTAAATTGATGAAGAAGCAGCAAAAAAAAAAAAAAAAAAAAAATGCAAATTATTTATCTATGTTTCCAAATTAGACAAGGTGTTGACAAATTGGGGATGATGAAGAAAAGTGGCCATCAGATGCTTGTAATCACTTGAATGATCTAAAACTTTCATTATCAAAAGATAGTCATGTTATATCCCATTAACAAAATATAACTCTTAACAAAACCAATCATAAACCAACAGATTACAAACAAAACCTTAAGAACATTTAGATGTTTAACATTTGAAAAGGATAAATGATAAGATATTTTAAGATATTTCAATGATATGAATACTGTTTCACCAAATAGTTTAGCCCACATTATTATTTTTTTCTTACAAGTAGACCATGATGAAGATGCTTTGCCATGTGATTTTTGTTTACTTGGTTAATTCACTAGTTTCTGTTTGGACAGACTTGTCAGTGATGTGATTAAATGTGTGCTTCAACAAAATTATAAATTACTATAGCTCTTGGATCTTAAAGGACAGACAGTTGCAAATACTTGAACCTAAGAATGTAAAATCCAAGAAAGTTGAATATCTGTTCCAATACATCTGGCTCATTATTATGTTTTAATTATCAAGTGTGTAAACTGATTTAATAACATTTATAATATTTTCCCCTAGTGAACTTTGTAAAAAAAAATGTAGACATTGGTAACATGAATGTGTTGATTTATCAAATCTTTGTAGCCATAGTGTGTTATAGAACAATAGAGCTATAATTGTTGTTACAGATTATTAACAAAGAACTGGGTAAAGCAATTGTGGGTGCTTGGCGAAGCAAGGCTGGAATCTGTAGGGCCAGCAGTCAGAAAGGGAACATGCCAAGCAAGCAGACTAGAACCCCATGAGCATGAGCTGAATCTTGGAGCCCCTTTGATTTCCAAGGTCCATGAACAAGTGTGTATGAATTACAACTTTGAACAACTCCTGTACAAATGTTTTTTCTTATAGATTTTGTTACCTTTCCCTTAGTAAATTCTAAGTGAGTCTTGCTGAAGTTCATAGGGTTTAAAATATGGTGCTGACATATTATGGCTACTTTGGAAGTGCAACAAATAAATTGTGAAATTAGACATTTGGCATAAAGAAAATGTGACAGCTTCCATAAGAATGTGACTCTGTACATCTGCTGTAATTGGCTGTTATTATTGCCCTGTAAGATGATACCGGATGGTCCCAAAGAAAGATCACTGGAGTCCTTGAGAAGGTGAGAGCTACTGTGGTGAGCAGCAGAGGGTGGGCAAATCTGTACTGAGAGCAGGCAAGTTATGATCTAGCTGCTAAAGTGAGGGGGGGTAAGCAACTCGTGTTTTCTGTTTCCTTGACTCATTTCTATTCCCTATACCAACCATCGGGGAAGCATGTTAGTTCTGAAATGACACAGTATGGGTTAAAATGTTAGAATGCTTTCAAAATTATAAAATATTAAAAATGACTAATACTTAAAATTAGGGAAAGAGGGGTTGCACTTTTCAAAGAAAAAAGACCTATTTTGAGGTTGAAAGAAAAGTCATACTTAAATGCTTAAACTTTAACTTTCCATCAGCTTAAAGAGATAGACATTTTTATTTCATTTACTAGAATTTAGAAAATGTGATGAAAATAGTTCAAGTGGGAAATCTCAGGACAGTATCAGATGTGAATAGTCACAAAATATTTCTGCCAGAATATTAGAAGCTTAATGAAGAGAGATCACACAGTTGTGTAGCCTAGTTAAATTTTTAGAGGACATGTTTCATGTGAGTATTTCTGCTTTGAAGCTAAGAAATATTTTGAAATTAAGGTTTTAAACCCACATTAAGAAATATATATGTTAAGGACTATATTTTAATATTTTAATATACAATATTAAGATCAAAGAGAAATCTAGATGGATGTATCTGTAAGCAGATTACCGAGGTGTCAGGTAAGATCTAAAAGATGGCTCATGAGATTCATTCAGATGCGAAGTGATACCTAATTTACTAATACACACGACTCACATGCTATTCAAAATCCTACTGTTTTGAGTTTCAGTAAAGCAGTAAGATTAGTTTTACGTATTCTTGAATGACATGGCCTGAAAACTATTTGAAAAAATATAGGGGAACTTTAAAGTCAGTGTTTTTCACCTGTGTTTATGTGCTTCGTGTAGGAGACTGATGGCTTTTGTCATTTAACACCTCAAGCAGGAGTATATCTGGTTGCCATAATGGCTACGATGTTATGTTTCCAAAGAAAGAAGTCATTCCTACATAAGTTAAAGGAGCTTTGAAAATTCCCTATACGAATTAAATTCATAAACTTTTATTTGCACGCCTATGATTTGCCAGGCAGCATGTTAAGCTCTGGAAATGCAAGAGGACTCCCATTCAGACATTTTTAAAAGGGTTCTCTATCAAATAGGGGAGACAGACAGGAAACCAGAAACATTGCAGTATCGCGTGGTAAGTCCTCTAACAAAGACCTTCACAAGGTAGAGCATTCAAAGGAGTGCATTGAGATGGGGAGGAGAGAAGATCTGAAGAGTGAGCAGGTTCATCACAGAAATGGCTGTCTGTCCTTCCAGCATTACTTGCTGATGGGACCTGTGTATTCTGGGAGGAAAAAAAGCTCAGTGATTTTTCTTGCATTTCAGTGGTTGGTTAACAAATGTGACCTTGTTTTCCTTGATAGAAATAGAAGAAAAATGTACATTTTATCCATAAGCAGCTTGCACCTTGAAGTGGAAGTTAAGATTCACTTCATCTTTATTCTGTGTTGCGTAAATCTACATCTACTTAGTGACGGCATCGGCTACTGAGTGATGAGTTTTTACGTGTGATCGATTTCTTGAACTTACTGTCTCAGTTAAGCACTGAAATAATGCTTATTATAATAAATAGGAATAATGTCCATAATATAACATATACCATTTATAATGGGCTTATTTTGTGGGAAGCTCTTTGAAAATCTCTTTATATATATTACCTTATTGCATTCCTATAAGAATTCTGTGAAGTAGATAAAAATATTATCCTCCTTTCCCAGGTGATGAAGCAGAATGGTTATTTAATCAATCTAGAGCCTCACACTTAAGAAGTGATGTCGTTAGGATTGAAATTCAGATTTACCTGATAACAGAGTCTATGTGTCCCTTAGCCACTTTACTAGATTTAATATAAAGGAACTCCAAAGCAGAAGGCAAAGCATGGACTGAAAGGAAATCTTGAATACAAAATCTCTAGTTTGGCAAGACTCACGGAACTAACAAAAAATAGATTTCTAAAGAAAACACTCCCCCCCCCAACAAAAAATTCCCTGTGTTTTTAATGGATTTTTCCTTTATGTTTAGCTTATAGAATTTTATATAATTATCACTAATTTTCCTGTTGTCTGAATTTCATATGAGAACACAGGGAGTACTGTCTTTAGTGGCAAATAGAGTGGAAATTACTTTTCAAGTTTTTTTTTTTCTAAGAAGTTGGAGAGAAAACCAAGACTAAGGCCTAATATTCTTGACTTTGGTCCAAATATATTTCTCTTATTTTATTTTTAGGAAAAACATTCTAAACAATATTTGCAATCTAACCCATTGTGATGACTCATTGATTTGTAGAAAAATATTTATTCTTTATTCTAAAACATTTAGGTAAGAATGATCGAGTCAATATTTCTCTATAAGCTTATATTTTAATATTTATGTGGAATGTTATCTCATTTTATCAGATTTTTCATTGAATATGTAGATATTTTTATGCCCTTAGCTTTATTTTGCATTTTATATCTTTTTGCTTTGCTCATATTAAAATTGCACAAAGCTCTTCTGCGTTTATTCTTCCACATTCAAACAATTAGGTGGTGGTCCTGTTTTGCAGATAAGACCACTGAGGCCTTGGTGGTTGAGAAATTTTGCCAAGGTCATAAAACTTGCAAGTGGTACCATGGGGATTTTACATCAATCTGCAGTTCCCAAAGTTCTAGAAAGTTATTTCCCCACAGAAGATTACTTTAAAATGTAGAAAACAGGGGTGCCTGGGTGGCCCAGTCATTAAGTGTCTGCCTTTGGCTCAGGTCATGGTCCCAGGGTCCTGGGATCGAGTCCTGCATCGGGCTCCCTGCCCAGCGCGGTGTCTGCTTCTCCCTCTCCCACTCCCCCTGCTTGTGTTCCCTCTCTCGCTGTCTCTCTCTGTCCAATAAATAAATAAAATGTAGAAAACACTCTGACTTTATGTAGTATGATTTCTCACAAAGAAAACACATGTTTCTTTCCAAAACTGTACAGAGAAATTGTTCTATAACAATCAGTTTTAACTAGCACTCAATTTGAAAATAATTGTTAGCTTCATTTCTAGGAGAAATTTCACACTGATTTCTGTAGAACCTGGCATTTAGCACAGCTCACATGCAATTGTATGACACATTATTCTCACGCAGCTCAACCTTAGCTGTACATAAAGCGGGTTTCTTTTCCTATGGGATCTGGCAAGGTCAGATTCTGTCTGTAGGGTCTGTTTCTTCCATTCATGATACACAGCACTGCTGCCATATAAATTGTTTAACATAGTCCTCTGAATTAACTATGAAAGTAATTGTGTACTTGGCCATCAAATATGATTTTTGAAAACAAATACAGAGTGGGCGTTAGAGGGATAAAACTTCAGTGGTCTGTACCCAGGATGTTTTGAATGATGGAGACTGAGGGATGTGGTGGACATCTGTTGTTTTTGCCTGACTAGTAACAACTCTTCATTCTTCTCATAACAACTGGTCTCTGTGTTAAATTCCGTTTTGCCTCAAATCCAAGCCAGACCTTTCAAACCTTTTTAATGTGCATTCTCCCTGGGGATTTTTTGGAAACTGCTGGAAAATCAAAGTGCTCATTCTGCTGGGGTGGCCGATCTCGAGGGATGAAAGCTTGGCCATCATTTTACCACACGGGGAGACCATTCCTGAGAAAGAAGCCAAGACAGAGGCAAGCTAAACGAGAGATGGAAAAAGGCAGGTTTCTGACATCATTTGAGTACGTCGATGCATCCATGCTTGAAGCCAGTTTATGTCTCGGCTAATGCATTTCTGTGTGCTTGAGCCAGTTTAAGTTGGGTTTGTCTACCTCTTGTTGAAAAAATTCTGGTTATTTCATGTACTATTTCATGGGGTAAGTATGGTGATTCCTAGACAACTCTGTGATTTAGAGCAAGTAGTTCTGGGTTCTAGGTAACAATGTAAACATCAAGATTCATCAGCCTAACACTGAAAAACATCCTGCCCTGCCAACTGTGGTCTTCTCTAAACTGGAGTTGGCTTAGAGACAATGTCAGACATCCAGATGCAGAAGGAGGCTGCCAGTTTCCGTGGCAAGGGGAAAGGCTCTCGGAGCCCCCAAACTGCCCTGTTAGTCTTTGACACTTAAAAAGAAATTGGACCTTGATAATTAGAGAAAATATGCAGAGTGCGGAGAGAGTGCATTAATTTAAACCTGTCCTGGTGTATCCATGACTAACATGATGTCATACTACTTTACTGTTTGTCTTACTTTATCATATATATCGCCTGTACAAACCCTCATAATAACCTAGTAAGTCTTACTTATGTTTCATAGGTTAGGAATCTAAGAAGCAAAGTAATGTCTTAAAGGTTACCTGGGTAATAAAATTTGTTTTTTGACTATTTGTTAAAGAGTTATTCCCACTCTCCACAATTATAAGAAACCCTACACAGGCGTGGCTGTTGGGACTGGAGGAGAGACGTTCTGGCAGTGAATTCTTGGTTACATAGGAAATTGGTGCCTTGAAATGAGGAAAAGTCCTAGAAAGCACGGCTGAATATTGCACAGACAGCATTATCAGTTTCCTACACAATTTCCTAAACTCAGCCATGACCTGAATGGATTTCTGAGGGTGAAGGTTTAGGATATATGGAGTTCGAATTTGTGTGCCTATATAAATTCTCTTTTAGATGTCCATCAAGCCATCCTTCAGCTTTGAAGATAAATACTCTTATGAGCAAGTGAGATTTTTCTGTTTACATTTCTAGACTCTAGAACTGGAAAAATTTGTCCTTTAAAATGCCTTGTAATATCTGTAGAAATAGGAAAAACAAATCATTTTCATTTGTTGGTTTTATGAGCTTCCCTGAGAGAGTTTTCTGTTGTATACTCAGTCCTAAAATCAGGATCTGCTTGTGCCAAGGAGGAAACATAATGGCAGCAATGTCGTGCCTTTTATGTAGGATGATTATAATAATTAGTGCCAGTCAACAGGGAGAGCTCTCCTGGGGAAGGAGCTCCTGGAGATTCTGTTGATTGAAAATTTGGACTAACAAATTTAGGTCTATGTAAAATGAAAAATACTTATATTAGATATATACAGATATTTTCACATCAGTTATAGTATGGTAGCTACTGTAGATTTATTCATCTGCAGCATGTGCCCCCTGTGGTTTTCCTTAATTAGGCAAAGTTGGAACACGAGGGAAGGGACATTAGTGAATGAAAACGTATCTTCCAGGTTCCCTGTCATGTAGCATTTAAGTATTTTGCAATATTAGTTTGATCATTGGGCATGGAATAACTTCTGGAAGACTTGAAAATGATCTATTTGTGGCTCATAATAAATTTGGATGGAGTTTTACTGTCCTTTATTTTTCCTAATAGAGTTAAAAATATATGTGAAAATATGAACATAGTTAAAAAGTAGGAAACAAGCTTTCTGTTTACACAGCAAGAAATTAATGATGAGGTTGGCAATTTGGATTGGGGCAGTGGGAAGGGTGTGGTATCATTTTGTATCCATCTAGTCTGGTAAAAAAAAATCTATTCTAAATCTTTGTTGTAAATGGCTCCTTGGTCTGCAATGGGTTTTAGTGAGAGGTATAATTTTTTTTTAAGATAAGGAAAAAGAAAATTAGAAGATTAGGGGCAGCAAACCAGAATTTGAGACCCATTTATGTCAATTATTAGCTGGATAAACTGGACCAAGATAGTTTATTCTTTGAGGACCAACCTTCTTAGCTGCAAACTGAGAGGGTACAAATAGATGATCTTTAGAATTCCTTCTGACTATTTACATTTCTGTGAGTGAAAGAAGGAAAAGTCATTGCAAATAACAGTTTATAAAGTACCTGTAGGAATAAAGTGCAAGACCAGAATGAGTGATTTTTTTTTTTTCTCTTACTGCTGCTGAGGAAGCATTTGGGAGATTTTTAACTCCCAAATTGTGTTTTTAATAGATGAGTGGGATGTATGTTCTTTATTTATAAAAAGCAGTGATGATATTTTGAGCCACTAATAGGCAAACCACGTTTAAAGATTAGTAATACTGACCTAACTTTATTGAGTGCTTAGTGTGCACCAGGCCTGTGCTAGACACTTAGCTACATTATCGCATTTACTCTCACGAAAAATCTGCGAAGTATAATGCCTATTAATACGCTGATGTATTTGGACAAAAATATTAAAGGGAGGGCGCCTGGGTGGCTCAGTTGGTTAAGCGTCTGCCTTCGGCTCAGGTCATGATCCTGGAGTCCTGGATCGAGTCCTGTATCGGGCTCCCTGCTCAGCAGGGAGTCTGCTTCTCCCTCTGACCCTCCTCCCTCTCATGTACTTGCTCTCTCTCATTCTCTCTCTCTCAAATAAATAAATAAAATCTTTTAAAAAAATATTAAAGGGAAAATATTCATGGCTCTCTCCTTCCCCTTGTCTTGTAAGGAGAGAGAATCTTTCTGTTTGTTTTTTTTGTTTTGTTTTGTTTATGAACTGTCCAGTTTAAAATGGAAACGAAACCAAAACCAAGAAAAGTGGTAGATTGAGTCATATTAGAATGTATCTTCTGGACAAGATGGCTCACTTAGTTTGTACTCAGATTTAGCTCCATATACTACAAACACAGAGCAACAATATAAAAATATAAAAATAGGATAGAACGCAACTGACAAATCAAGATAAACATCTCCATGGACTAGAAACAGAACAGAATCACAAAAAATTGAGGGAACAGAAGCCACAGGCTTATTGGGATCTGAGTCTGGAAGGAGGCAGGTGAGAAACCAGCTTTTTAAGAGAAAAGAACATTAAAACAAGGTATTTGTGAGACTCTAGACCACAGCCAGTTTCACTCTTGACTTTGAGGACTTGGGTAGAAACCTGTAGAATGGTGACTCAAAAATGTGTTGACTTGTTGGCTAGGGCTATAGTTTTATAGGCAGTTGAGGACCTGCCCATATCCCCGCATCTAGGTACTAGGTACTAATTGCAGCCCTTCTCCCTTCACTCCCAGCAGCTGGATCGGAGATATTCCATACAGAATTGTGGTAAAGGAAATGTAGAAGACCATTATAAGATAAAACTACCAAATTGACTTACAGAAAGAGGTAAAACTAAATTAAACAAAAAATGTAAAAGACAAAAAAACCCTCAAATATAAAATGGATCTGCAACTCCAAATTCCAAAATGCATAAATATACTCAATGGTAAGATTTTACCAACAAAATGAACAACTAGTACTTGAATTCATTTCAGTTGAAAGTAATTTTACAGAAAAGTTAGCAAAAAATGTGAAGTGTTTAGAATACCCACAAAGATAAATACAATGTTATTTTTTCTTAGATAGAAAAATAGACACAAAGTCCAAAAATATATGTATATGTGCATATATATGTATGTGTATATAGATACATACACATATATATGTAGAGGTATATATGTGTGTGTGTGTGTGTGTATGTAGGTATATATTCATGTCTGTAGAATGAAATTAATGATATTTGGAAACTGAAGAATAAATAAAAAATGAATCCTAGATTAGACACCATTAAAGAAAAGATTTTATGAACTGGAAGTTAGTTTTAAGAAATTCACACAAAAGAGAAGAGGAGACAAATTATAAAAGAATATGGAAAGAATATAAAAGAAACATGGAAAGCCTTGAGGGGCTCCAAAAAGGTCTGATTGGAATCCAGCTGTAGAAAATAAAAATAAGATTAGCGAAGTAATAATTGAGGAGAAAATAGTATTTTCCAGAATTGAAAAAAAAAAATAGGGGTGCCTGGGTGGCTCAGTCGTTAAGTGTCTGCCTTCGGCTCGGGTCATGATCCCAGGGTCCTGGGATGGAGCCTTGCATCCTGGCTCCCTGCTCAGCGGGAAGCCTGCTTCTCTCTCTCCCACTCCCCCTGCTTGTGTTCCCTCTCTCGCTATGTCTCTCTCTGTCAAATAAATAAAATTAAAAAAAAAAAAAAAAGAAACCCATTTATCTCTATATAAAAGAACTCTTTGGATACTGTGCCAAATAAAAATACACAACTTGACATATCATTGTCAGACTGCAAATTGTGACAGAAAAATGGAATTACTTTAAATATTTCCCAGATATAAAGACTTAATTCTTAGAAAGGGATAGTATTGAAATTGGTTTTTAGCATTTCTTCAACAACTATAGAAACTAGGAAAAAAAAATGAGTATTTTCAAAGTACTAAAGGAAAATGATTGCCAACTTAGAATTTTATTCAGCTAACCCATATTTTAGAGTAGGGACAAACAAAAATAAAAAGGATATTTTAAAGCTAGAAAGGGTAGTTTAAAGCTAG
Organism: Phoca vitulina; assembly: GCF_004348235.1. Lineage (NCBI taxonomy): Eukaryota > Metazoa > Chordata > Mammalia > Carnivora > Phocidae > Phoca > Phoca vitulina. The sequence continues at coordinate 78,231,845 of NW_022589711.1, read as the reverse complement.
AAAGACTGAGGTTTAATAGCACAGTTAAAAAAGAATTATTAAAAAAATTATTACAGGATGATATAAATCCTTTACTATTTTTTAATTAAAATTTAAAAGGTAAACTAAATTCCTAAATTTTAATAAACTAAACAGTACGCTGTGATAATGAAAAAATTAAATGTAGACAGAAAACACTAACTTTTTAAAAAAAATTAAAGTTGGCGCACAATGCCACATTAGCTTCAGGTGTACAACCTAGTGTTCATCATCTACACATTATGCTGTGCTCACCACAGGTGTGGCTACCATCTGTCACCACACAGCACTATTACAATACCATTGACTATATTCCCTATGCTGTACCTTTCATTCCTGTCACTTATTCATTCCATAACTGAAGGCCTATACTTCCCACTCCCCTTCATCCATTTTTACCTATGATCCTCCTTCCTCCCGTCTGGCAACTACCAGCTTGTTCTCTGTATTTATGGGTCTGGTTCTTCTTCTTCTTCTTCTTTTCTTCTTTCTTCTTTCTTCTTTCTTCTTTCTTCTTTCTTCTTTCTTCTTCTTCTTCTTCTTCTTCTTCTTCTTCTTCTTCTTCTTCTTTCTTCTTCTTCTTCTTCTTCTTCTTCTTCTTCTTCTTCTTCTTCTTTCTTCTTCTTCTTCCTTTCTTCATCTTCTTCTTTCTTCTTCTCCTTTTCTTCTTTCTTCTTCTTCTTCTTCTTCTTCTTTTTCTTTCTTCATCTTCTTCTTTCTTCTTCTCCTTTTCTTCTTTCTTCTTCTTCTTCTTCTTCTTCTTTCTTCTTCTTCTTTCCTTTCTTCTTCCTGATTCCACATTTAAGTGAAATCATATGGTATTTATTTCTCTGCCTGACATTTCATTTAGCATAATACCCTCTAGTCCATCCATATCATTGCAAATGGCAAGAGGTCATTCTTTTTTATGGCTGGGTAATATTCCATTGTGTGTATTTATGTGTGTGTTTGTCTGTATGTATACACATCTTCTTTATCCATTTATTGATGGACACTTGGGTTGCTTCCATATCTTGGGGGTTACAAATAATGTTGCAGTAAACATGGGGTGCATATAGCTTTTTGAATTCTTTTGAATTTGTGTTTTCATTTTCTTTGAGTAAATACACAGGAGTGGAATTACTGGATTGCATGATGTATCTAGTTTTAATTTTTTGAGGAAACTTCATACTGTAATCCACAGTGACTGTACCAGTTGCATTCCCACCAACAGTGCACAGGGGTTCCTTTTCCTCCATATCCTTGCAAACACCTGTTGTTTTAGCCTTTTTGACTCTAGCTATTCTGACAGGTGTAGGGCAGTTTCTCATTGTGATTTTGATTTTGATTTTCCTGATGATTTGTGTTGTTGAGCATCTTTTCATGTGTCTGTTGACCATCTCTATGTCTTCTTTGGAAGAATGTCTATTCAGGTTCTCTGCCCATTTTTATTTACTTTTTTAAATTAAAACAATTTTTTTTCTCTGCCCATTTTTAATCAGATTATTTGCTTTTTTAATTTTTTTGGTGTTGAGTTGTATAATTCCTTATATATTTTGGATATTAACCCCTTATCAGATATATCATTTGCAGATATCTTCTCCCATTCAGTAGGTTGCCTTTTCATTTTGTTGATTGTTTCCTTCACTGTTCAAAAGCTGTTTATTTTGGTGTAGTCTCACCTGTTTATTTTTGCTTTTGTTTCTCTTGTCTGGGGAGGCATATCTAGAAAAATGTTGCTAAGGCCAATGTCCTAGAGATAACTGCCTATGTTGTTTTCTAGGTGTTTTGTGGTTTCAGGTGTCATATTTAGGTCTTTAATGCATTTTGAATTTATTTTTGTGTATGGTGTAAGAAAGTGGTCCAGTTTCATTCTTTTGGATGTAGCTGTCCAGTTTCCCTGACACCATTTGTTGGAAACTGTCTTCTCCTTATTGTATATTCTTTTCTCCTTTGTTGTAGATTAATTGACAATATAAGTGTGGACTTATTTCTGGGCTCTCTATTCTGTTCCACTGACCTATGTGTCTATTTTGGTATTAGGACACGCTGTTTTCATTATTATAGCTTTATAGTGTATCTTAAGATCTGGGATTGTGATACCTCCAGCTCTGTTCTTCTTTCTCAAGATTGCCTTAGTTGTTTGGGCTCTTTCATGGTTTCACACAATTTTGGTATTATTTGTTCTAGTTCTGTGTGAAATGATATTGATATTTTGATAGGGATTGCATTGAATCTATGGAATGCTTTGGGTAGTATGGACATTTTAACATATTAATTCTTCCACTCCATGAGCATAGAATATCTTTCCATTTGTTTGTGTTGTCTTCAATGTTTTTCATCAGCGTTTTATGGTTTTCAGAGCATAGGTCTTTCCCCTCCTTGGTTAAATTTTTTTTTAAAAAGATTGTATTTATTTATTTGAGAGAGAGAGAGAATGAGAGAGAGAGAGAGAGCATGAGAGGGGGAAGGGGAAAGGAGACTCCCTGCTGATCAGGGAGCCCAATGTGGGACTCGATCCCGGGACTCCAGGATCATGACTGGAGCCGAAGGCAGTCACTCAACCAACTGAGCCACCCAGGTACCCTCCTTGGTTAAATTTATTTTAGGTATTTTATTCTTTTTGGAGCAATTGTAAATGAAATTTTTCTTAATTTCTCTTCCTGTTACTTTGATATTAGTGTATAGAAACATAATAAGTTGCTGCACATTAATTTTGTATCCTGTAATTTTGCTGAATTCATTTATTACTTCTAAAGTGTTTTTAGTTTTTTCCCTGTATAGTATTATGCCATCTGTGACAGCTTTAATTCTTTCTTCCAATTTGGATGCCTAGAAAATACTCTCCCTTTAAAAGAAATTATCATATTGGCTCTTAAAAATATATGCTGCTTATAAGAGACACTTCTAAAATTAAAACAAACCAAATGATTGATATATAGATAAATGAAAAGATAAATTATGTAAATTCTTACCAACAGGAAACTCATGGAACAATCTTATCAGTTAAAATAGAATCTAATTTAATCAAAATGGACTCCATATAATAATAAATTAAAAAAACCGAGATATAGTCATCATGAACTTGTATGCATTTAACAACATAGCTGTAAAATATATGAAGCCCAAACTGTCAAAGTCATGAGAAAAAATGGCCTAGTTCTATCATAAATTACTACATATTATAAATATATAGCAGTTTTCAGAGTGTAGTAATAGAAAAATAACATTTGAACGCAGCAGGAGACTAAACAGATCACTCATATGCAGAGATTTGTCATATTGAAAAGATGGTGTAGCAAATCTATAAGAGAAAGAATGGACTTTTCAATGACAGATGTTGGGGCAGTGGTTTTGAAACAGAAATATTTCTTTAAAAATAACAAAATATCTCAACATATAAGGGAAATTATAGTAAATTTGACTTCACTGAATTATTCTAAATGGAGAAGTAGGTGCTATAAGCAAATTAAAGAAAAATAAGAACAACAAAAAAGCCACTGATGGGAGAAGATATTTATAGTACATTGAGAGAAAACATAGTACTCCCACCATATAAACAACTTCTAAAAAAATGGCAAATGCCTCATTAGAAAATGGGCACATATATAAACAGACATTTCACAGAAGAGGGAAAGTGAATGACCAGTGAGCATTACCGATGTCCAACTTTATGGGGATCATGGAAATTTGAATTAAAATAAAGTATTTCAATTAAATTCTGTCAGAAAATTAGAGAGAAGACTCAAAAGTTGCTGTTTTCTGCATAAAAAGGTACATTCCCTTTGTAGAACAGCGTTCGGGAGTGTTGACAATCCATATATCCTAAATCCCCACAACTTTGCTCAGAGAGCGTCTTGCACGCTATAAGGCTATATCACGACTGTGGCTAGCATCACCAGGAATAGCAGAACCTGCAGTGAGGAGCGTGATACATCAGTGTTTTTCAGAATTTAATTTACATATAAACCATGGGGTCTCTTGTTAAAGTGCATCTTCTGATACAGTAGGTCTAGGGTGGGCCTTGAGATCCTACATTCCTAAGAAGCTACCGGTTTATGCCAATGCTGCTTGTTTCTGGACCATCCTGTTACGACAGGTCCCATTTGAAGGCTAAACTGTACGAGGCACCATTCTAAAACTCTCCACATCAGTGAGAATGCTTATTGCAGCAAGTTGCATAATAGAGAAAAGATGGAGATAACTTCTGTGTTCATCAACAAAGGAATGAGAATAATTTGGGGCAAACGAATATAGTGGAATGTGATCCAGTACTTAAGATGAATAAATTGTTAAGGGAAATGAGCAGGTTGCAGAATGGAATGAGCATCATACCATTTATGGTTGGAAAGTATGCAAAGCAATTCTATGTATTATTTATTAATATACACACAGTCAGTGGTAGCTTGTAAAATTTCATAGGGATACCGATCCCCATATTGTAGATAGTGGTTACTCCTGAGGAAAGTGGGAAGTTGCGATGCAAGACGATGGGAACAGTTAGAGTTAGGAGGGTTCTTTGACGGTACCTGTAGTGCCTTATTATTATTATTTTTAATATGAAAATATAAAGCAACCACTGTAAATTATTAGGTGGGTTTGTGGGTATTCATTAATCTTCAAAGTTTTCTGCATGTTTATTTCTAAAGGAGGTAGGAAGGAAGGATCAATAGTGAAATGGGAGGGATTTCTGAGAAAAGAAGGCTAGTCAGGGCCAGAGATTTCCAACAGAGAAAGGGAAGGTTTTATGGAAGCAGTTTCTGGGATGAGCAGGAATTTGAGGAAATGTATGAAGGAAAATAACTTTTTAAATTAAGGTTTTCCTTCTGTTTAAAAAAAATGCCGCACCTTACTTCAATAAATACTTAGAGCCGAGACACCCATAGATGAAAAAATGTGATGTAATTTATGTCTATCAAAAGTTTATTGGGCCTAAAATACCTCAAGAATCACTATAAAATCATTTTCTATAGAATGAGCAAAGAAATTCTCCATGATGTGACCAGAAACGTTTCACAATTTTCAAAGATAGTAGTTCTAGTAAATTTAAGCCAAAACTTTTTGAGTGCTACTTTACATATTTAATGGAAAAGTTGAGAATAATTATCTCTGGAGGTTAGCTAAACTGAATATCTATAATGATTATTTAAATATAGTCCTATTTAATACATTCATATTTAGTTCATAGTTGACACAAAAGAAAATAAGAATGGCTTCTCACAACTTTTTCTTAGTGCTGCAATCAAAGATTAGACCCAGTTTGGCAATTCTTACTGCCTAATGGGTGTTCAGGGGATTCTAGGCAACCCATTTAGTATTAATATGTATAATTTATAGATATATCTGGGAAGTTTTTTCTTTTTTATATTGCTCTTGCCACATTGATCTTAGCTCTTTTAAACTCTAATTTTTGCCTAGGGTAGATGTGTGTGTATGCGTACCTTATGTTTTACAAGCCCTTTGTGCCTTTCTCTTATTTAGTTGATTCCTAAAAACTACTGTGGAGTAGTATATTACTTGAGAGTTGCTCCAGAATTTCAGTGAGAACAGGTGTCACTTAGTACTGGTCATAGAATGATCAGTGAGTGTGGTTGTAGAGCTAGAGCTGGTGTGCATGTGAATGTATCTGAAGTGTGAATGAATGAGGATTCTCCAGAGAAATGGAACTGATTTTGTGTGTGTGTGTGTGTGTGTGTGTGTGTGTGTGTGTGTATGTGTAGAGAGAGAGATTTGTTATAAGGAATTGGCTCACATGATTATGGAGAATGAGAAGTCCTACCAGGAAAGCAGGTGCTATAATTCAATTTGAGTCTAAGAGCAGGAGAAAATGAGGTGTCCCAACTCAAGCAAGGAGGCAGAAAAAAGGGGCAGATTCCTGAGGCCCTCAAGATGCCCACTTACACTGGGGAGGTCAGTCTATTTTACTGAGTCTGCAGGTTCAAATGCTAATCTTATCCGTAAACACCCTCATAGACACACCCAGAAATAATGTTTAATCTGGACACCCTGCGGCCAGTCAAGTTGACACAGAAAATTAACCATGACGGTGAGTAATCCAGGTCCTATCACATCACCCCAGAGTAGCCAGGGAATCAGCGGAATTGAGAAATAAGGAATATAAATAGGAAAGTAATGAAAAGCAATGCACTTGGAAAAGAGAGAGCTACAAACTAAGAACATTATATTGATAATTAAAACAAAACAAAGCAAAACAAAACCGGGATGCCTGGGTGGCTCAGTTGGTAAAGCATCCAACTCTTGATTTCTGCTCAGGTCATGATCCCAGGGTCATGAGATCGAGCCTAGCATTGGGTTCTTCACTCAGTGGGGAGTCTGCTTGAGATTCTCTCTTTCCATCTTCCTCTACTCCACATTCCACTTACGGGTGCATGCTACCTCTCTCTCTCTCAAATAAATAAATCTTAAAAAAAAGAGTTCTCAGGAACTGAGAACAAAAATTATAGCAAAAGATGCTCCCATTGTTCTATCATTCAGGAAATTCCAAGGGTTTGGGGAGCTGTAAGCCAGGAACCTTGGATGAAGACTAAATATATGGCTATCTGAATGACCAACTATGTATTTCTTATAATTGACAACATTATACTCTGTCGGGGAGCAAAATTCTTGTCCCCTTCAAGGGTCCTTCTAACTGGACTAAGAATCAAATTGATATGAGACAGATTAACAGGAGAACATCAAATTTCATAGCATGTGTGCAGGAAATCCACACAGACATAGGAATTCCAAAGACAGGCAAAATGAGGTATATATGTCATCCTGAACTAAGGAGAAGGGGGCAGGGTCTGGGACTTCAGAGGAAAGAAATGCATTTCATAGGGCGATAAGAAGAGGAGATGGTTAGTAATTAGATGTCTGCCCTGCCATACAGATGGGTCACTCAGATAAAATTTACCTCTGCTGGTGGTAACCATTATTCTGGGAAAAGCCCTAATTTAGATTTTTCTATGTAGTTAAGGGAGGGGTAATAGTTTCTCTTGAGCCTGCAGGGTCTCCATTGCCTTCAGCTCAAAATAACCCACAAGCCAGAGTGGCCCTTTCTGGGGGTCCTGTCCTGAACCCCTTCAACTGGTTATGAACACAAGCAAAACAATGGGACAGCCAAGCGAGTCAAAATATCATGTTGTCTAGCACATACTAGCTGCTTGGGCCAAGAACTTCGTATCTCTGGACTTAGTTGCCTTGTCATTAGAACAATCATATCTGATGATGTTGAGTGTTAAAATGTACATGTAGTTGACAAGCATTTTATATTTAATCATCATAACAACCTATGAGATAGATATAGTTATTAGCTATATTGTAAGTGTGGAATTGTATAAAATTTCTGGACATAAGAGCCTCCATTTTGAGGCTCCATTTTCTAAGTCATGAACCTTTGAACTGGACCAGAAGCAGCATTGTTTTCCAAGCAGTTGCTCATAAAATTTCAGCAGAGTAACTGGCATTTGGATCATCTGAGGACTCTAAAGTTAATTAATACATAGCAGGAATAGTTTCGTTTGATAGCACCAATAAAATAATCAATGAGATAGTAAGCAGAAGTGGCTCAACCAGTCAGCACCAAATTAGCAGGTTTTTTCTCTTTATCTGAATTGTGTGATTACCCTTTCCTTCTTATAAAAACTCCATGCTTTCCCTGAATGAGTGGGACACTTTTCTGGGTACTCTGGAATCTGTGCAAAGTGAATTGCAATTCTGAGACCCCAAATAAAGCCCTTGGTTCTTTTTCAGTTTCACCTTCTTTTTGAAGTTGACATAAGGTAAGGAAACTGATGCTTAGAAAAATCAAAGTAACTTATCCAAAGACACAGAAATTGTCCATGGCAAAACTATCTGAAATCCAAACCCTAAGCTGCTAACCTTCACATTTTTCAGGGTCTGTATTTCTCCATTCTACAAGGCATTTGGACTGGATGACGTTTCCTACCATGTTTTCATGAATCAGTCTAAGGAAAGTTGAAAGAGATTCTTTGCAAATAGTTTTGGGAAATATGAATTAAAAAAAATAAAGCTGTGCTCTTTACTAAGAGTCTTTTCAAATCCTTTATTATGGTAATATATGTTATTTACCACCAGGAAGAAAATACTATATATGAGGTTTCCCAAAATCATTTTGACAATAAAATCTTTTTTTCCCCCAAAGTAATTTGTGAGGCTTGTGTTCTATGGAATGTACTTTGTGAATCACTGTACTGGAAAATTTCTGGGGTTTGTTCTAACCCTTCCCTGCTATACTTTATGATTGTTAAAGTGTTAGTGGGCCAAAGAAGTTTATTTACTCTGTTACACTTTTCCAATGACAATTGAATTTTAGTAAGCATGCAAAAACTAAGTAATTTTATCAGTTAAAGCAGCAAGACCTGAAAATTTGCAGTGCGTAGGATTTTTTTTTTTTTAATTTATTTGAGAGAGAGAGAGAGGACAAGCTAGAGGAGAGGCAGACAGAGAGGGAAAAGCAGACTCCCTACTGAGCAGAGAGCCTGATGTGGGACTTGATCCCAGGACCCCGGGATCATGACCTGAGCCGAAGGCAAGATGCTTAACTGACTGAGCCAAGCAGGCATCCCAATGTGGGTAGGATTTTTGATGTTATTAAAATTGCAGTAATTCAGTTCGTGCAGTGTTTATGAATAATCCTCTTTGTGAAAATTGTTAAGTTAGTCATATGAAAGAAATGTAAAACATGGTCCCTGTCTTCAAAGAGATGCACCTGAGATTTCAAAGTTTATGTATCTGAAATGTGAATCCATATACTTATAAAATGCATGCAATATAACCAGTAATCTGAAACATGAATGGTTACTCTATAAATAATTGCTCCTTTATTTTACTTTTTTTTAACCTATAGAGAAATTACTTGCATTATATTTAGCTTTTACTATTATCTTCTGCAGTCATTGTGTATTTTGGGTCACTGTTTTTCTTATTCATCTGTTTTTCTTTCAAATACTTCTGCTTTTAGAGTAGAGATGATTGCATGCTGATATTTTTTGCAAGAAGTTCTGTAGTTACATTTATTTATCAGCCTATTTATATAGGTGATAATCATGGAATTCACATATTTTGAGAAATTTACCTAAGCAAGTAACATGGATTGTAATTAATGAATTTATCTTATCTAAGCTCTCTCTCTCTCTTTTTTTCCACTTCCAGGCTTACATTTCATTTGCTCTACAGTTGATTGGAATCCTTTTGGAAATTTTCATTTTCTAAAAAATAAAAAATAAAAAAAAAAAGAAAGGGAGGGAGGAAGGAAGGAAATGTCCTGACTGATTTCATCAAAGTTAACAGCCTTTTCCCAATGGAGTAAGGTTCTAACCTTGGCAAAGCCCTCACAGTTTTTTATGATCTGGGTTTCAATTCCCATTTCCCTCTTTTGTTCCCAAATTACTTCCCACAATTCACCTTCTCCTACTACGTGGTTGAGCTAATAAAAGTAGTCATTTGCTCTTCTTCACACAAAGAGACATCTAATCACTCTTAAGCTCTTTAATAAATTAGAGTTAATTAGTATAGTGTTCATATATTCTAATAAACTATAAGCTCAGTGATAGTAGTAGAATATATATTTATTTATCTTTGCAACTCTTATAACACCTAGTAAGACTATAATGAATATATTGAATGCTCTATAAATATTTTTGAGTGTATTATGCATAATATGAAAAGTCAGTAAGTTTTGTGTACCTTTGTTAGATGTGGCAATTTAATGGTACCATAAAGACTCAAAGGATCAGAGAATGTTTTTTATTTAGAATTGGTAAATGACTCTAATAAAACTAGTGATCTTTTAAAATTAATTTCAACAACTCTTTTATCATATATTAGATGGAGAAATCACATAATGTGAAAATACTCATAATGATGCTGGGAGGTATGCTTAACACACAATTAAGCACTTTAATGGGTCCCATCTACTGTAGCCTAGGTTATTAGTGGTTCTTTAGTATCTTATTTTACTTTCAGCTTGTCTATTAGCAATTTCATACTGACTCTAAGTTATATGTACTTGAGCTTTCCAAAGCTAGATTTTAATTAAACAGAATGGCAGGAAAGAAATTTCATTGCTGCATTCTTTTAATATTTTATGAAGAGAATAGTTTTTTTCTAATATATGAAATTCATTTCTTAAACAGTATTCCCTGGGAAGAGAAAAATAAAATGTAAACTTGTATCTTTTGAATGCTTGCCAGGTAACATTCAGCTTACAGTATATGCCTTCCAGAACTAATTAAAGACCCACATTATTATCTATACAAACAGAATAAAAGCTTTGTGCAAGCATACACTCTATGTATGGAAATTCTGTCTGGGACCAGCTGTCAATTTCTGGGTTCCCTTTTTTCCTTTGAAGACTCTTCGTAAAATGGACATAAACACATTCCCTGCCTGCAGTATAAGTGTACCTGCAAATGTTTAATGCATCAGGGCATTTGGGAGATTATTTTAATGGATTTTTACCAAATCATGTTTGACAGTCAATTTAAATACACTTAAGTTACCACTTTTCACCTCTGCTGAAATCCAGTGGGAGACAGGGAAGTTCTCTTGTGAAATGATGGAGGAAGCTGAGGATAAAAGGCTCCATTCAAAATAAAAAAACTCAGTAAAAGAAACATGAGTTAATCAAATTGTCATGGTTGAGAAAATATCCTTTCCTGTACAAGTACCGAAGTCGAAGTCATGTAGATAGAGGGAAGCTGCTCTTACAAAACTCATATTTAATTCTCTTGATAGCTGGTGAACTTTTGAACCAGTATGCTATGATTGTGCATAAAAATAGTAAATAGAAAAAATATTTTTTTTCTCTGTAAGTAGTGATAAAACTGCTGGTTTCTGACAAAGTTCTTCTTAGCTTTGGGAATAATATTCTTGACTTTTTATTTACCCACCTAAGGTAAAAGTCACAAGCCTATTTAGGATACTACCATTCATTATAACATCATATACTTTGTGCTAAAATTCAAGTAGTTGTCTATTTGTCTCCTTGTTGTGACCAGTAACTACTCGTTAGGAGCAAGGTACTGACACTTTAAAGAATGAAAACAGTTATTACAACATGCTACTTCCTTGGCTGGCTGACCCTGAAAAAACAAAAAAGCTCAGGAGAATAGAGTGAAAGACCATGAAAACATGCAGAAGTCAACACAATTAAGTTGTCTCCTCCTGAAGATAGGAAGGCTTTTAAAAATATTTCAGAATGCCTTACAAATATTAACTAATGATTCTTTACCCTTTGCACTAAGTAACATTATTAGCATTATAATTAATTAGATGAAGAAGTTAAGGAAGTGATGAAATAATTGTACATGGGAGAATATCCAGGCTGCTGGCCCAGTTATAAATCAGGGCATGAAATGATCCTGCTCTTTATTGCCAGCCGTGGAATTGTGTAAGAGGGTGCGAGTGTGTGTGTGTGTGTGTGTGTACTCATGTTAATTTTTCTTGACCACTATAGGTAGGCAAAGGTATAATCAGAATGTACAGCAACAGAATGCTTCTCAGATAATTTTTTTTTTTTTTAAAGATTTTATTTATTTATTTGACAGAGAGAGAGAGAGAGCGAGAGCAGGAACACAAGCAGGGGGAGTGGGAGAGGGAGAAGCAGGCTTCCCGCTGAGCAGGGAGCCCGATGTGGGACTCGATGCCAGGACCCTGGGATCATGACCTGAGCCGAAGGCAGACGCTTAACGACTGAGCCACCCAGGCGCCCCGCTTCTCAGATAATTTAATGGTCCTCTATTATAATGACAAATATCTTCATGTAGAACTTGTTTATATTTAGTTGTTTAGAAATAAAAATATGAAGAGAATAAAATTGTGTATACCTGAGTGACTGTCTATGCTAAGTACTTGAGGTATATTATTACATTTAATTTATTCAGCTGTCCAGAAGTTTGGCATAATTATTTTTATTTTATGGAAAAGGAAACAGAGATTTAGGTCTATAATTTGGCCAAGGCCAAACTGTTAAGTGAATAACAGAATGGAGAGTTAGGCTTGGGACTGTCTGCTTCAGAGCTTTTGTATTTTACTATTAATGCATCATGAATTTACCATTACTGTACTTGGTACTCTACCTGCTGTTTTCCGTAACAGTAAAACAGAGAACAGTCATCAGTCTTATTCCAGTTCTGCTTATGGGTATATCTTTTAGTTTATTTCTTCCATACTCATCTATATTAGAGAAGAAATTATAGCCCTTCAACTTAAATATCACCATACATATGTTTCTCCATTCCATTCCTAATGTGCACTAAAGATGGATTTACAGTAACTAGTTTTCTGGGTCTCGGCCCTTCTTACAGGTCAGGGTCCCTGCAACAGCCCCCACCTGTGGCAGACTTCACTAGCTGTTGTTCACAACTCATGTCATTCAGCTTTTCTGCTAACAGAACTGTTTTGTGCCAGTCTCAGCCTATTGATAACTAATGTTGTGGCTGGGCCAGCCCTTGTGGTTTTTATTATGACTGCAAGATGCCCTTCAGCAATAAACATCAGGAAACTTAAAAGAAAAAAAGATTTATTACTTAAGGGACCTAGAAATTACATGGCACACTTGGGCCTATACAGCGAAGTCTCAGGTAGAGAGAATGAAAACAATGCATGGGCCTGGGGTTCTGCTTTTATTGGGGTCGAGGGTGGGGGCCTAGGGTTTTATAGGCTCACTTTTTTTTTTTTGATAAGTTAAACACAAGAGTGGGGACTTAAAACACAGGAAGAGGAAAAAAAAAAAGTGGTTCAAATGTTCAGTTATTGGAATCAGCCGAGATCTGGAAAACAGAGGAGCCTCAGTGGGGGGAGGTGGCCTGGCTCTTTACCTAGTTGTGTGGCTGGTGATGGGTTTGAGACAGGCATTCGTATTACTAAAAAAAACCCCAAAAAAACAAAAAACAAAAAAAACGCAAACAAACGAAAAAAAAAAAAAAAAAACAAGAAAGAGAAACTGTCAGGGTTTATGCTACAAGGAAACAGATATTGTTCCGTGTATTTTTTTCAGAATATTCTCTTGAATTCATGGTCCAATTTTTATAACTTGCAGGTGGCCTTTGACAGGTTCCCTGTGGTATGTTGGCCTCCATCTACAGGTTCCGCTCCTGTAACCTGTGCTGCCTATGAAGCCATAGTTCCCGGATCCTGTCCCCACAGTTTGTACTCGGGGTTCCTATTCCTGCAGCACTGTGATTCCCCCACAGCGGTACAACTGAGGCCGACGGTTGCCATTTTGTTATGTTGCAGCCTGCAAAGCGCCAAAACTGTGCTGTCAGCTTTGTTGAGAAGAATGTCTTCTTCTTAAAGAGAGACAGCCTCTGTTATGTGAATTGTCTTATTTCTCAAAGTCTTGGAAGAAATTTCAAAGAAATGAGTCATGGATCTTTTCATCCTTAACACACTCTTTCTCCAAGAATCTAAATGAGACTCTGCGAAACTGGAACAAATATGAGTAACAAATACTGTATGGTTATCAGAATATGATTTCTTCAAGGACAGAGGCATTGCTATTGGGCATATATGAGTGCTTAGCTCTGTTCCAAAGTTTCCTTCCAGGAAGTCATTTTCATGCAAAGAAACACCTGGTGGGGAGACTTCCCATGTCCGCTCCTCATATTCAAATGTGTTTTGATTTCAGTGCTGAACATCCAGTAGACTGTTGATAGTTAATTTTGTGTCAAAACTGTGACTGAATCATGGGATGCTCAGATATCTGGTTAAACATTTTTTTCCTGGTATGTTTGTGAGGGTGTTTTGGAAGAGATTAATATTTAACTTGATAGGCTGAGTAAATCGAATCGACTTCTCCAAAGTATATATGGGTATCATCTAATCTATTGAGGACCAGAATAGATAAAACAAGATGGAAGAAGGTGGGGGGGACTTGCTCTCTTTTCTTGACTGTGTGAGCCAGACATGCATCTTCACCTGCCCTTGGAATGCCTGGCTCTCAGGTCCTCACACTCAGGCTGGAATCCACACCGTCGGCCCTCCAGCCCTCAGCCCTTCAAACTACACAACTGGCTTTCCAGGGGCACCAGCTTGCAGACAGCAGATTGTGGAACTGCTCAGTCCACATAATCATGTGAGCCAATTTCTTATAATTCCTTATAATAAATCTCATATATACGTGTGTGATATATGTACACATGCAATGTACATGTATGTATATATGTATATACATATATATTTCATATATAAACATTTCATTTGGCAAAAATGTTGCACATACATACATAACAGTCAAATCTCCAAAATCTTCCCTTATTTTTCTTCGATCTAGAATTCATTATTGTATGCAATTTATTTTTTATACAGAAAATTGTATTCAGCAACATATTTTGGTGTTGGATTGCTTGTACCATTTTACCTTCCAAGAATAATGGTGTTTCCTCTGCTTCCAAGTTCTTAAAAGAAACTGTGTAAACCCTTTCAGACTGCCAACAGAGAGACCCACAAAAGGGAAGATAAAGTATTGTTAAATCTCATGGAATGTTTGGGGAAGGACAATAGTTTGGTGTCAGTGAAGTCAGGGTGATAGCTTGAGTTCATTCATCAGTCAGCATGCAGGGCATGTGCACCATGTTCCCTCTTACTGTTCATTCACACAATAACCTTTGTCTAGAGTCATTAATCTTCTATGAAGGACCCACATTTGGGGTATGTTTTTCTGTTAGTTGTTACTTTGATTCAACTCTCCCTATTACTTATATTTTGTAATCACATGACATGATGAAACAATACATGTGAAAAATATATGTGAAAGTGGGAATGATGACATTAGCAGTTAAGAATTTGATACTTGCCAGCTTCTGTGTTAGGTGTTCTTCATATGAGACCCACAATTTCATAGCAAGCCTGAGAAGTAGAGGGGCTATGTTAAGAAAACTGAGAACAAATGGAGTATGAGCAATCCCATTCTCTTCATCTCTTCCTTCCCTTCAGAGAATACGGCCTACTTTTCTTCTCCTCCTAAGTGTCCTCATTCTACGAGAGGGTCTGTCTAACCTCACTCCTTCTTGGTATTGTGTTTTATGAATAGAATAGTGAAAGTGTGGAGAAATTGGAAAACTCTGAGGCCAGCTGGATTTCCATTGGAAAAGGAAGAGAGATACAGCAGGCAGGAGAAAAAATTAGATAGTCATAAAGGAGAGTGCATGTATAAGATACTTTGACAGAGAAACATATATATATATATATATGTATATTAGGGAGGAATATATATATATATATATATATATATATATATATATGGGAGGAAATAGCTCTCATTTTGAAAAGCAGTGTGTACTTTATGACTGTAATATCAAGATGCCCTTGCTCAAATTGCCACAGAAGATATTAATTCCTTACACAGAGATAGAAAAGACCCATGTGCCCCCAAGTACCTCTCACCCACCTAATCCATACACCTTCCCTCTCCCAAGCTATTTTGACAAAATCTCAGATGTATTTTATCTGTACATATTTTGGCATGTGTATCTAAAGATTCTTGAAAAACATATTCCCAATTCTCTTATTCGTTCTCTTTCTCTTTTTCTAAATAATTAAGTATTCCAATTTTGGAGATGTAATTTATTATGTATAATCTCCCATATATGTCAGTTAATACTTTTTCAATTCCCCAAATGTGAAAACACTTAACAGTAGTTTCTTCTGTTTATACATCCTTTTGTCTTTTTTTTAATATTTTCGCTTTATATATGTGTTATATCAATGTTGTTTTTATTGTTGTTTTAACCAATCGGTATCAATTTCCATTTACTCACATGTTTACCCCACCTAGTGCTTTTCATTCCTGCTGGAATGATTTTACTTCACATTAAAGAACTGTCACATTTTTTGTGGGTCTTCTGACAACAAATTCTTTCATGTTTTCCTTTCTGAAAATATTTTCATTTTGACTCTATTTTTTTGGTAAGGTAATTGTTCCTAGGTACATACAGAATTCTATGCTGTTTCTTTTTCTTTCATTGCTTTAAAGATCTCTTTATTGTCTTCTGGCTCCCATACTTATTTTGAAAAATTAGCTGCTGTTCTCATCTTTGCTCTCTTGGCATTAATAGATCTCTTCCTTTGCCTTTGATGTGCCAGTGTGTGATTTTCTTCATATTTATTCTTCTTGGTTTTGCTAACTACATTGAATTTGAGGTTTGTAATCTTTCACAAGATTTACATATTCTAAGTCTTTATTTCCTCAAATAGAGTTTCTTGTTTTACTTTTTCTCTCCTCACTTTCTCAGATTTCAGATAGACACACGTAACACCTTTGAACATGTCCTCCAAGTTACTTATGTTCGCTTTTTTTGTTTCTCTGAATTTCAGGTTGGATATTTTTTACTGAAATTTAGTAACACCATCTTCTGCCAAATCCAGTCTGAGGTTAAACTCATCGAATGAGCTCTTAATTTCAGATTCTTTATTTTACTGTTTTAGAATGAGCATATTTTTCCTATATAATAAAAAGAAAATGTATTCTCTTTAACATTAACAATTGTCTTAGTCCGTTTGGGCTGCTATAATAAAATATCATAGATTGGATGACTTGTAAACAACAGAAATTTATTCCTCACAGTTCTGGAAACTGGAAGTCCTGGATCAGGGTACCAGCCCAAGTCAGTTCTGGTGAGACTCCTTTTCCAGTTTGCAGACTGCCGACATCTCTGAGTGTCCTCCCATGTGGAAGGGGTTAAGGAGCACTGTGGGGTCTCTTGTATAAAAGCCCTAATCCCATTCATTAGGGCTCCACCATCATGACCTTCTCACATCCCAAAGGCGCCACTTCTAATACCATCCCATTGGGTGTTAGGATTCTAATGTGAATTTTGGGGGGACAATTACATTCAGACCATAGCAATAATCATAAAGATTTTTTTGAAGTTGCTCTCTCCTGCTAACTCCAGTATCTGGACCATTTCTGTCCTGTTTCTTATCTTTTTTGTTTTTTGATTATTGATCACTTTTTACTTCATCTTCACATATCTAGTAGTTTTGATTACATATTGGGTGTTTTGATTAATACATAATAAAGGGTCTTGATTATGTTATTATCCTTTGAAGACTATAAAGCTCTTTTGGTAGACAGATACATTACAAGTGGGTGTCCTTGATACTAATGAGGCACACTTTTCGTTTTTATTAAACCAGTGAGTATAGTTTTGCCCTTATTTCTAGGGACTAGCCCATACACTTAGTGTGTGATTCTTACTTCTGTGGTGTGTTACTCTTATGGTTACTGAGCATGTGAATTAAAAGACCAAGATATTAATTATGACCTTTTGACTTAGACCTAAGTTCTGAGTCAGTATAGAGACCACTCCTGGATAGCCTCTCGAATCTCTGCTAAGCTCTCTTGCTTCCCAGTGGCTCTTGGTTCATTAGAACTCCTCAAGTCTCATTTAGTACTTATGAGTTGCCAAGGACCAAAGGAAAGTTTTTACATATTCTTGGGGGAATTTATTCTGTATTTTTCCCCCTAAATATTAGTCAGCTGGACACCCCTAAGTTCTTATTTTTATTCCCTTGGCGTAGTTGCTTTCTCCTTGGGCTCTGTTTCCCTGTGCCATGATTTAGAAATGCCATCAGGGGAAAAGCCAGCATGACCATAGAGCTAATTTTGCATGCTTCTCTTTTCTCAAAGGTTGTACCCCTGCCTTGATTGTTATGTAATACCTGTAAGAATTGTTTTATGTCTTTTTTCTAGTTTTTAAAGTTATTTTTACTGGGATGGTTAATCTGATATCCTCTTATGAGAATCAATAGACTCCAAGTGCTTGATTTTAACATAGATTATGTGTTTAAATTTATTGCAGTTATTCTCTCTGTTGCTTCTGTTATTCCACCTGACCATTGGGAGATTAAATGTTTTAAAATTATTCTCCTAGGGGTGCCTAGGTGGCACAGTCGGTTAAGCATCGGACTCTGTTCCAGCTCAGGTCCTGATCTCAGGGTCCTGAGATTGAGCCCAGCATGGGGCTCCGCACTCATTGCAGAGTCTGCTTAAGATTGCCTCTCCCTCTCCCTCTGCCCTGCCTCTCCTCCCCAAATTGTGTGTGCTCTTTCTCTAAAAAAAAAAAAAAAAAAAAACTAAAAAAAATTATTTTTCTAGGTGGACTAATATTGCTTTGACCATGACAGTTTTTTATGGTGGGTTTTTTAGAAGTCAGGCTTTATACAGGTATAATCTTATAGTCAGATGAGGAAACGAAGGTTCGTAGCAGATAATTGTCTAGTGCAACAGAGTAAATAGTAAAGGCAAGAGTCAATTATTTGTACTTGTTTTATTAAAGCCTCCTGTTACTGTTTTATGTCTAATCTACAGTTTGATAGTTACCACATATTTTAGAGTGGCTGTAAGTTAACTTGAAAGTGAGTAAAGAAAGTGTTGTTTAATAACAACATTTAAAATGAATTAATTTTTGAGAAAATTGCCCATATATAATTTTATAGTCATGTTAAGGTGATCAAACTGATCACTGTTTTCATTTATTTTTTTATGTGAACTAATATATTTGACCTGCTGCCTGATGAGCTTGTAGGTAGAACTTATTAATAGATGTGTTAATGGGAAGTTCACGATAATCATACGAGTCATCTTTTGGTAAACAGACTGAATGCTTGTGTATTTTTTTCTAAGAAGGAAAGGAAAATAGTATTTATTTGTTGTCAACTATGTATTATATCGGAGTCTTCATGTAAACTATTTCACAATCTAATGATTATTTGGGTGACAGATGTTATCCCAACCGATGTAGTTAAAGAAATTGAGACTAGTTTGGTGAGGTTGTTTAAGATATTATAGAGTTGAGATTCAGCATAGTTTGCATTTTTCAGGACACAGAAAGTCTAAATGCCTACAACTCTAGAGTCCTGCAATACTGAGACAAGGAACCAAACACCTTATATAAAGAAAAAAACACATAGCCATAAAACCTTAACATACTGAAAAATGTTTGATTGCCTCATTTGCAATAAAATATTTTAATTAAGCAATATTATACCTTCTCTTTTATTTATCAAATTAGCAAATTGACAGATTTGCAAGATAGAACTGTCACTCCAGGATTCTAGTGGTGGGGTATAATATTCTTTGGGATATAATTTTGTAAAATTTTTATACTGTCAGACTTAGTTACCAACATTAAGCAAATCTATCATAAGGAAATAATTAAATTCCTGAAATTTATTGATGAACATGATAGGATTATTCCCAAAGCAAGAACTTGAAGATAATCTAAATTCCCAAGAATGGAAGATTGGTTAATTAAAATAATGATATACCATAGAATGGAATATTATAGACTCATATTGATGTATTTTCTTTAAGCAAATATAAAAATGGAATTTACAGGATAATATCAATTATATCAATATATGCAATGGAAAATATACAAGGAAACAAACTATGCTAATGGTGATTTTCTCCAAGTGATGGTGTTCCAGGTGGTTTTAAAATGTCTTTTATATTCTTTTGTATTTTCTAATTTTCAACACATATTGTTTTAATAATCAGGTAAAAAGACTCATTATCCATACTTACTACACATGCATTGACTTTGGGGATTGAGACTGACTACTGACATGGAACCCACCTCTCCTTTGTAGGAATACAGAGAGACAACGTTGCTCAGTCTCCACAGGTTGGTGAGGCTTTGTGATGAAGTTCTAGTAGGTGCAGTATGAGCACAAATGCTGTTCCTCTTCTAGGCAGAGCCAATGGAAAGCTCCCCTTGTGATCCTCTGGTCTTCCTCCCCTTCTGTGAACTTGATGTAGAAGAGTCATCAAGGTTTGATTATACAGAGGTTCTCTGAATCTTGAGTTTGGGAAAGTCATTATGGAAGTAGATTTTTTTTGTGAGTGAAAAGTAAAGCCTATCTTACTTGAGCCATCATACATTTTATTTAACTTAGTGGCTAGCATTATCTTAAAAACCTCTTTGTCTCAGTTTTCTCACTATAACATGGAGATAACAACAATAATAATAATCTCGTAGGATAATTGCAAAGTAAATGCACATAGTTCTCCTCAAATCTTAACTACTATTATAAACTTTATGTATTAATCTATAGTGCTATAGATGGGTACTAGGATATGTTCTGGTCCAGTGTTTGAGAAAGCAGCTTCCTGGAGGTAAAACTTTGTTATTAACAGTAACTTGCTTATTGAGGAGTTTACAAACCTTGAATGTGAAGTAGTTGACTTCCAAGAATAAGAAACGTAATGTCCACACAACTTGATTCTTGTGTACTTTTACTAAGACCTCTATATTTTGATTAGGATTTATTCAATAAATATAAGCATCCTATTTGTTGTTTTCCTCACTGGATTCAAATGCACAAGAAGAAACCTTATGATTTACTAGGTACGAATCATGAAAAGAAAGGAGTCAAAACAAAACTGAGTTCATGGGAATAAATCTATTAATTTTTTAAAAGGTGAACTTGCATAGGTCACACCATTGTGTCTGTCATCGCTGTGTTAAATCTTCTGGAGCCATTGACATATGCTAATCATTGAGACTGATCGTATGAGCCAAATTTGGGGCATTTTTCTCCAAGAAAAATAATAAACATTGAACCAATATTTTAAAATATGTCCTCACTGGAATGGGATTTGGAAACTTTTCCAAGAAAATGTAGTTCAATATACATAGAAAAAGCTATCATGCTTTCAATACCCCTTTTGGCTAGGTGAAAATGTATAGATAATAAGGGGCAAGATGGGAATGTCCTATGTAATATAACTGAAAAAAAATTGGGAAAGATCTGCTTTTAAATATACTTAAATAAGAAATCTGCAGAAATTTTAAAGTGGATTCATCTCTAAAGACATAAGAATGAATTAAATGAAATAGGTCCATGCCATGCTAACCTTGAAGCAAGAGACTCTTTGGAGTATGATTTATTCATTACTAAAATCTTCAACAGTCCCAGCTTTATAATTCACCAGAGAAACTGGTTGTGTAGAGGTGAGATTTGAAGGTTGCTAGGAATGACACCGCTCACAAAAATACCTCTCTTATAGGCGCCTAAAAGTTCACCCATGGAAGGGCTATGCTTTGGGCCTTCAGTATTTTGGTAAAGAGAGTAGTGTAGTTGAATGTCAGATTCCGGTTTGAATTCTGGCTCTGCCACTTACTAGTTATGACCCTGGATAAATTACCTAATCTTTCTGAGACATAAGTTCTTTATCTGTAAAATCCAGTTCATACTACCTAACTTTAAGCCTATTTTTATGGAGCTTAAAAGGTATAGTTAACATAAAGCATTAAATATCAATCCTGGAAAGTAACTGTCAACAAATTGAAGAAACTCCTCAAGAGCTCATTATTTGAAGGATTTCTTCCAGCTAACTAGTAATGGAAGCTGTATCCTTCTTGATCTTAATGTAGGACAGACACTAGGAAAGTTTAGGTAGGTGATGTGTCTAGAGGAAAAAGAAGAAATATACAGGGCAACTTCTAAGAGAAATTTAATATTTTTTTTCTTAACTTGGAGACAATAATCTCCTCTCTGAAATTCTGAGGAATAATTGTAAAAATGAAACAGCTATATACAACAAGATGTCCTTTCCATAATTTTTTACAATTATAATAATAACAATAAAAATAGAAAATATGTATGTTTAAAAACAGGGAAATGTTGAAATATATCACAATATAGCCAGTGGATAGAGCATTACACAATCATTGGAGGTGACTAAATACTGTAAGAGGAAAAGGATACTGATGTGTGTATTTACATGTCTAGAAATATAAGATTGGGAGAGGATGCAACAAAATATAGAAATGTAATTAAGGGAGAAATTTCTTCCTTTTTTCTCCTTTTCTGTAAAGAGTTTTTATTGATTTTACAGAAACAAAATAAGATGCAGAGCAAAGGGTGATTTTTTTCACAGCAAATGTTCACAGTGGTCTGTAGCCATGTAGATGTGAGCACAGCCACCAGGCTGCCTGACCTGACAATAGACTGCATTAGTTTTCAAGTTCCAAGAACTAAAATTTCAGTAGATGCTGTTGAAAGTAGTAGGTTAGTGACACTTGCTCTTCATATCTTTTATACATTTAGGCATGAAACGATAGCGCAACAGAATTCAAGGTATTCATAGTTACGTGTCACTGATTAACTTGAAACAATGGCCTACTACATTTGAAAACAGAATGGAAAAAATGTTGAATTAAGGCTTAAGTAAATAGTCTCTCTTCTGAATACTATCCGTTTTCCACTTGTTGGCTCAGTTGAACTTGATCTTGAATTTCCCTTGAATTTTTTCCCATGACGTGCTGGGGACTGCTGGAGTCACCGGCATCTGGACTTGCCTCAAGGCGGTGGCAAATCTCAGTGCTGCCACACGGGGCTTGGAGAAAGCTAACAGACTAAATATTCTAATGTGAATTTTCTGTAATGGTGATAAAATATACAAGTTATAAAATGGAGTATTACATTTGAATGATGAGCTCCTTTATCTTTATAATAAATACATCAAAATAACAAGTTACTAGGGCAAGGTGATAGGATGATTAGCACAAGCCACACTACCCCTATGTTAAGTGTGCACCATATATGACTGGATTAATCTAGCACTGACATACAGATTCTCGAGCTTATGTTACTTTTTAATTGGTGCATTTCACTTTAATTTCATCAGCAGAAAATAGGTAAATTCTTGATAGCCAACTTTATAGCTCAGAAGCTCTGGAAATATATCAAATAAACTTGAAATGCTGAGCCTATTTGCTTGATACAATCTTTTTATTAATTCATATTTCAATTATGGATCTCACAGTCTAATATATTTCCCTCATTATGTCAAAGAAGCAGTTGGAAGATGATTTTCCATTGGTCTCTCACATTTCCACATATCTTGTGAGCAGAGGCCCTGACCATCTTTGTTCTAAACTATGTTTTCTAGGATGTTTTTATAGCAAACAGTCTTGGCAGATAAGAGTGTCTTCTTTGAAGCAGAGGATAGGTTTTTTGTTTTTTTTTTTTTTCTTGTCCAGTATAGAAAAGATAATGTCTCCCTCTGGGGAAAAAGGCCAATTTGCTAGCTGCCTGCTCTAACATCGTAGGGTTTCCTGAGGTTGGCATTCCTCAGCTATGAGCAAAACCACTGCATGCGGCCCACCCCAAACATTTGCCTGGCTCGCTCTGGGTTGTTGTATGGGACACGGGGGACAAGGGCAATGGATGCTGCTGGGAAGCTCATGCTGCTTACCATGCTATGTCTTCTGCCCAGATCCATAAAGTTGATGGTCTAACTTAGTTTGCAAGCAGGGCGAAATCCCAGGCCCTTCATATTTCTTGACAGAAATTTAGACTTAAATTTGCTCGCTCTCTGTAGCAACAGCACAGAACTTACTGTTTTTTTTTTTTTTTTTAATCATCTCTATGTCCATTCTTACATGAATATTTTCTATCTCATTTTCTGTTTCTTCAGATTACTTCAGGATTGTGTATAGTATGTATTACTTTGTGGAGCAAAATCATATGTCTATATTATGTATGTATTGATGTATAAATAACCAGAGATCTAGATTTAAGATAGAAGCATTGATTCTTTGGGATGTGGCTTTTTAATTGAAGAGAAATGGATCTGATATTGAAGGAGAAAAAAAAAGAAAAAGCAATAGGAGAAGATAAACACTGGGTCCTTGCTTCCTTCCTTATTCCCTGTTCTCTCTACGTATCCGATATCTTTGTATTTTTAAGTGGCCTAGTTTCTCTCTTTGTTCATCCTAAGGAGAGTTGCTGTGATAAGGGCTGTGCAGACATAAGGGAAAGCAGAGTAAAAGAACGAAGGAGAGATAGAAAGGGAAAACTGAGAGACAGATTAGAGGTTGAATTCTCTCCTTTCTATCCTCTCATGGCTCTTTATTCTGCTTTCAGTATGCTGACAGTGAATTGCAGTTTAAGTTGCCATTTAGAGAACACGTTTGAGTGGATTCTTTCTAACCCCATAACT
Source organism: Phoca vitulina (assembly GCF_004348235.1). Classification (NCBI taxonomy): domain Eukaryota; kingdom Metazoa; phylum Chordata; class Mammalia; order Carnivora; family Phocidae; genus Phoca; species Phoca vitulina. The sequence goes on along the minus strand of NW_022589711.1, from coordinate 78,207,871 downwards.
TTCTACCCTTGATGATGCTTATTCTCCCACACACAGATATTTCTGGTTTTACCTGGGAACCTCAATTTGTCTAGATCTGAAATTGGCTTTATTAGCTTAGAAGAAACAATTTTGGAAACATAGGCTGGGGTTTACATTTGGAGTGTTTTGTTGGACCCAAGCAGTAAAGTAAGTTAGAGTGGCCAGCCAAGGGGATAGCTGGGGACTGAGAACTCAGTCGTTTCTCTGCCTGCCAAGCTGGACCACCCAGAGGGCAAGGAGCTCTTTTACAACTCACACAGTGGGTATTACCAGAACTGAGGACATTTGAAAGAATATTGGAAAAGTTGATAGACAGCAGAATTTCATAAGGTAAGGTTTTCGCTAGAAGGCAGTCCGAAAGAAGTAATTAGACTAGAGGGGAAAGTGTATTCCCAAGGAATTTCTGTTCATGGAAGATTAAAATGAATAGTATTAGGAAGGAAAAGTTTTTGACCATTTTTATACAAATTAAACCAAAATACTTCTTTTTTAATTGTTAATTTTACTGTCTTTGTGTTCTCCGAAGAGGCACACTTACCTTAGTGACTTTCAAAGAAGCATCTTGAGGGAAAGTCCGTTATGGTAAGTGTCTGAAGTAATTCTTCATTTCTTCTATTGAAATAGAAGTCCTAGCTGTTAAAACCATGAGACGCAGCGGAGACATGCCCCTTTTACAGGAACTGTCCCTGGCTTCATGTAAAGATGAGGTTTAGAGTTAGGGGAAAGCCACTCTCTTGAGGATACCACTCACTGTAATTTTGCACAATTCACTGAACTTCTTTGAACTTCAGTTTTCTCTGCATAATAGAAATGATCACATCCAAATCATAAGGATGCTGTCAGGGAAACAGCATCATAAAGGAAAGCTTTAAACATGGTATCCGAAAATAGAAATTTACATCCTATTTCTTTTTTTGTGAGCTGAGCAGTATCCCACAGAAACATGGAGAATGACCAGTCAGGCAGTAACAATCGAATATAGGTTTCTTTTTCTTTTTTTTTCTTTTTGCCATTTATTAAATGTAAAAAATGCCAATTATTCCAAGGTATATTAGTGGTTGTTAATATTTTAATTTTATATCTATATGGCAGAGTCATGCTAGCTCTGCAGTAACTCTTTCCTTTTCCTTTTGGGGCACAGAGTGTAGGACATCGCCTTGCCTTGCCTATAGTTAGGGAGCCATGAAGTATGACCAGCAACACGTAGGCCTAATGGATATATGCCACTTCTAAGGCTAGGCCGCTCATGAAATATTTCATTCACTGTTCATGCCCTTGCTTGGTAGGAAGACTTCCCAAAAGTTGGCAGATGTGTCCTATAAAGGGCCCATTAGTATTTTAGACTTTGTGGCTCATACAGTCTCTCTTATAACTACTCAACTCTGCCTTTGTAGGGCGAACGCAACCACAGACAATACAGCAAGAAACCAATGTGTATGGCTCTGTCCACTAAACTTTATTTACAGGAACAAGCAGCTGGTCAGATTGGGCCTGTGAACCATAGTTTGCTGACTCCTGGTCTGACCTGACTGCTAAACCACACCAGTGGTTTTCATCCTACCTGTATAATGGACACACTTGAAGAGTTTTTATAACTATTAGTGACAATTTTCCATCTCAGAACAATTAAAGCAGGTATCTGAGGGTGAGGACAGGGCCCCGGGACTTTTTTAAAGTTTCTTGGGTGATACAAATGTACAGTCAGTGTTAAGAACAACTGTCCTACATTGTACTGCCTCCAAGAATGAAGGAAATTGTCCTCATTATTGCCTTGTTGAAAAGGTAAGTAGAGCTTATCGGAAGTACCTTGAGAGATGAGGGCACCTTGAGAAGAACTGTAGTAATAATTATTTATTGAAAAAACAATGGTGCTCATTTGAATCTCTTCATATATTGCAATGGAAAAATTTTATTTTCAAAGTGATGTAAAATTTACACATATGTTGAAGTTATAATACCAACTGTCTAGATATCTGATTACAAAATTATGATTAAATTCCTTAAAACTGGAATTTTTTAAGCTTGTGCCCTAACCTTAGGTTACCTCTTGGGGGAGGCAGAACTCCTCCTAGGATATTATATCTCAGTTCTGGAGAATCCACACACATACCAACAGATAAGCATTTTACCAAATTCCCTGTGTCATTGCAAAAAGAGCTATTTTGTGGCTTTGTCTGTTGGGAGAGTTGTGATTTTCATTTTTCCTCTTACTACATCTAGGCACACTCATGTACAAGGGTAATTTGTCTTCTTCCTGATTTTTACTTTTAGCCTATTTTCAGGACAGGCTTGTTTTAAATTATAATTAGGTTTTCAGATCATTATCCTTTGAGTAGTCTCACCTCTAGACTGACCATAGACAGGATAACTATCAAGCTTCTTGTCAAGGCTGATAACCTGCAGCCTTTGGTTGTTTGGATAACATTTTCTCTTTCTTGTCCTACCAAGAGCTGAAAGTTTCTTCAAAGCTAAAACTAGTATAGGGACCTATTGTTGTCACACTTTGCTGTGCTTGCTATGAATCTGGGCAAATCAGGGCCCATTACTCTATGAGTGGGAGCCCCTCAGATCTGTATTCAGAAGAATGAAATTGTCATCCAAGATAGTTTTGAGAGAGCTGTTTAGAGTCAAGTACATTTCAGTCACTCTTCTGTAATAACAAAGCCTACAAGTGGCCTTGGTAAACAACATTGTAAGGTTAATAGAATGCTAAAATACCGGAAGCTGACAGGCTGAAAATGATCCATCTGAAAGAGTGTGCACAACCAAGAATTGTCACTGAAGACACAGATGATCCCACATAAATAGCACATTGTCAAATGTATACTTGTATGGTGCCAAACTTCCTGACAAAAATTGATAATTTTCGTTAAACGTTTGGTATTTCCATGATTAAAAATTCACTTGCAATAAAAAGACATTGTATCATATCAAAATACCCATATCATAAAACAGAAAATTGGTTTAGTAAATCTGGCAAATGGAATGTCATCTCTGAATCAAGCTCTTTGACTTGAAATAAACAGCTTACAGGTCTATTGATTCACTTCCCTTCAGTTTAGGCACATTGTATTCTTGAAGCTTCTGTATTAAGTTTATTTAAGTATACTATGCATACAGTAAAGTGTGAAAATATTAAGTCTACAACTTGGTCACACCCTTGCAAACACCAATCAGATCAAGATAAAGAATATTACCAGCACCAAGAAGCTCCCACACGCATCCTTCTCTCTCACTGCTTTCCAAAGATAATCATTATTCTTACTTTATCACTATGAATTATTTTGACTTATTTTTGACCTTTAAATAATTGGAATCATATGTTATGTTCTCTTTGTTATTTGGCTTCTTGTATGTCTATCATATTCAATCCATGTTGTTATGTATAAAATTAATTCAACCTTTTTATTTATTTTTTGTTGTGGTAAAACACACGTGACATGAAATCTACCCTTACAACAAATTTGTAAGTATACAGTGCAGTAGTGTTAGCTACGTGCACATTATCATTTTTTCTACCCCCAGCCCCTGACGTCCACCATTATACTTTCTGCTTCTATGAATTTGACTACTTTAGTTACCTCATGTATATGGAAACACAATATTTGTCCTTCATGACTGGCTTTTTTCACTTACTATAATGTCCTCAAAGTCTATCCACGTTGTAATACATGATAGAATTTCCTTCTTTATAAAGGCTGAATAATACTCTATTCTATGTATGCACCATATTTTCTTTATTCATCTGTCAATAAATATTTCAGTTGTTTCCAACTCTTGGCTATTGTGAGTAGTAGTGCTGTGAGCATGAATACAAATACTTCAAGATACCAATTTCAGTTCTTTTGGATAAAGACCCAGAATGGGATTTCTGGATCATATGTAGTTCTGTTTTCAATTTTTTGAGGAACCTCCGTACGGTTTTCCATAGTGGTTATGCCATTTTACATTTCTACCAGTAACATACAAGGGTTCCAATTTCTCCGTATCCTCACCAACACTTGTGTTTTAACTTTTCTGTTATTTTGATAATGGCCAACTTAACATGTATGAGGTCATATCTTAATTGTGGTTTTGATTTGCATCTCCCTGATGTTAGTGATGTTGCACACCTTCTCATATTCCTGTTGGCCATTTGTATGTCATCTTTGAAGAAATGCCTATTCGAGTCCTTTGCTAGTTTTCAATGTGTTATTCAGGTTTTTTGCTATTGAATTGTAGGGGTTCTTTTGTATTTTGGATATTACCACCTTATCAGATATATGATTTGCAAGTATTTTCTCACATTCTGTAGATTGCCTTTTTGATGTATTTGTGGACTTCTTTGGGTTTATCATACATAGAAGTTAGTTAGGTTTCTTGAATCTGGATGTCCATTTCCTTCCTCATATTGGGAAATCTTCAGGCATTATTTATTCAAATAAGCTATCTTCCTCTTTCCCTCTCTCTCTCCTTCTGGCAGTCCTACAATGCATATATTCATCTGTTGATAATATTTCAGAAATTCCTTAGGTGTTCTTCACTCTTTTTTATTCTTTTTTTCTTTTTGTTTCTCTGACTGAATGATTTCAAATGATCTGCCTTTGAGTTTGCTGATTCTTTAGCTTGATCAAGTCTGCTGTTGGACTTCCCTCCCCGCCCCACCCCCAGTGATTTTTTTCACTTCAGTTATTGTATTCTTTAGGTCCAAAATTTTTGTTTGATTCTTTTTTAATATTTTCTCTTTGTTGACATCCTCATTTTATTCATGCATTGCTTTCTTTAGCTTATCAAGTATCTTTATGATGCTTATTTTGAATTCTTGTCAGATAATTCATATACCTGTTTTCTTAGGATTGGTTTCTAGAGAATATTTTATTCCTTTTATTGGGTCACATTTCCCTGTTTCTTGTGTCACTGTAATTTTGTGCTGGGATCTGAACACTTGGAAAAAAAGTAGCCATTTCTCCCAGGCTTTACAGACTATCTTGACCTGGGAAAGATCTTCACCAGTCAGTCCAGGTAGATATTCTGGGTGAACTCTCAAACTTTCTCTGTGGAGGTATCTTCTTTGGATTCATGCATGTAAATCCACAATTAAAGGGATTTGTTGGTTTCTTTTATCAGCAGCTCATAATTTCTCATACCTTTTGGTGTCTGTCTGGGTATGGCAGGTTCTTTGCACTTGCTGCAAGATACTCAAATCTCTTTTATTTTCAGTTGCCCCTAGAATTCCAGAATATGTAGGATACCTTCAGAATTTATAGTCAGGGAAGACATAAACCAGTCCCTCAAGCAACTCCCTGGAAAGGTAGAATGTTGGATGCATGCTCCAACTTTTTTCTTCCCTAGAGAGAAGCTGAGAGTTGGGGGTTTTCTCCCACTTGTTCTACCCAGGGGGAAGAACTATAGTGAGTGAGTACATGCTGGTTCAAATGATCACCTTTGTTCTTGGCATCCCCCAACCTGGTACCCTTTTCTGTCAATGCTTAGATTCAGGCAAGACAGAAACAAGTCCCTCAGGCAGACCCCAAAAGGTCTGAACATTTGATGCTTGTTTCAGTCTTCTCTTTCTTTCCAGTTAGAAGCCAGTATATGAGACCTTTTTTTCCCCAGTTGTGCCACACTGAGCTGGGAGGTGGATGTATTGCAAGTGAGTGAGGTGAATTTTACTACGAGCTGCAGTGCAGTTTTGTGCTTCCCTGAGGTGTAGGAGCCCCTTAACTGGTTTTTGAATTTCTTACAAAGAGAATTGGTCCCTGTATTGTTGTTGAGTTGATGTCTTTGTGGGGAAAGAAAGATCTGGAGCTTCCTGTTCTGCCATATTGTTGACACCACCTTGCATAAGTTTATTCTTTTTATTACTACACAGTATTTCACTGTATAATTTTGCAAGTTTATCCATTCTATTGTTGCCAGAAGACAGAGGAACTGAGAAAATGAATTCTCATTATTAATTAATAAATTGGAAATTTCATTTGTATATCTAGTAATTAATGACTTGGTTCACTGCTTTTCTTTTTAAAGTAATGATTATATTCAATTTTAAATATTATATGCTTGTCTTTTAAGTAGTTGAAAGTAAGACTTTATCCATGAACCATGGAGACACTAATACCAATTAGCTGTGAATTCTTCAGTATTTATTTTATGCTTACACAGGATATACACATAAAATTTTTCACATGTGGTAATGAACATATGACATAGTTTGACATTTGCTTTTTTCACTTTATTGAATATTATATAAAATTACCTCTTTCTTTTTAAGGCTACATAATATTTGGTTATAGAGATGTATCAACATTTATTTATGCAGTCTCATACTGATGGACATATATTCCATTATAGTTGAAGCAGTTTCCAATCTTTTGCTGTTACAGATAATATTGGATCAAATGAATATCTTTGCTATTGTATCATTTTTACTTGTGTGAATATATCTGTGGGATGAATTCTTAGAAATTTAGTTGCTAAGGGAAAGATTATAGACATTTTAAATTTTGATAAATATCATCAAAATGCCCTGCACAGAGATTATAAATATTTACTGCAGCAATTTGTAAGAGGACCTGTTTTCCCATGTCTTTTATAATGTTCTATCATTAAAAAAAAAAAAAGGGTTAAAAAGTGGTAACAATGTTAGTTTCCATTTTTTTTGTTATTAATAGCTTGAGCATCTTTATATATGTTTAAGATTCATTTTTTTCTCTAAGCTGTCAGTTTATTCCCTTTTTATTGGATTTTAGCCTTTTCCTATTGATTTATAAAGCCATTTGTATAATTTGGAAATTAATGTTTTCTGGTAAGTTGTTTTCATTACTTTAAAAGTTCTTCTTTTGACTTTATGGTAGAACTTTTTCACATAGATTAAAAAAACTTCAATTATTGATTTTTTCTTTGAGTTTTGGCATCTGAGTTATATTTGGAAAAGTACTAATCACTGTAAAGAGAAACAAGTACAAGACAAACCCTCTCAGATTTTAATGTATAACTTTTCTGGTTTTATTCTTTTGGTTTGATTCTTGATCTACTTATAATTTATTTGTTTTTTTTTTTTAATTATTATTATGTTATGTTAATCACCATACATTACATCCTTAGTTTTTGATGTAGTGTTCCGTGATTCATTGTTTGCGTATAACACCCAGTGCTCCATGCAGAACGTGCCCTCTTTAATATGCATCACCAGGCTAACCCATCCCCCCACCCCCCTCCCCTCTAGAACTCTCAGTTTGTTTCTCAGAGTCCATAGTCTCTCGTGGTTCATCTCCCCCTCCGATATCCCCCCCTTCATTCTTCCCCTCCTGCTATCTTCTTCTTCTTCTTCTTCTTCTTTTTTTTTTTTTTAAACATATATTGCATTGTTTCAGAGGTACAGGTCTGTGATTCAACAGTCTTACACAATTCACAGCACTCACCATAGCACATACCCTCCCCAATGTCTATCACCCAGCCACCCCATCCCTCCCACCCCCCACCACTCCATCAACCCTCAGTTTGTTTCCTGAGATTAAGAATTCCTCATATCAGTGAGGTCATATGATACATGTCTTTCTCTGATTGACTTATTTCACTCAGCATAATACCCTCCAGTTCCATCCACGTTGTTGCAAATGGGAAGATTTCATTCCTTTTGGTGGCTGCATAATATTCCATTGTGTGTGTATATATATATATATATATATATATATATATATATATATATACCACATCTTCTTTATCCATTCATCTGTCGATGGACATCTTGGCTCTTTCCACAGTTTGGCTATTGTGGACATTGCTGCTATAAACATCAGGGTGCACGTACCCCTTCGGATCCCTACATTTGTATCTTTGGGGTACATACCCAGTAGTGCAATTGCTGGGTCATATGGTAGCTCTATTTTCAACTTTTTGAGGAACCTCCATACTGTTTTCCAGAGTGGCTGCACCCGCTTGCATTCCCACCAACAGTGTAGGAGGGTTCCCCTTTCTCCGCATCCCCACCAACATCTGTCATTTCCTGACTTGTTAATTTTAGCCATTCTGACTGGTGTGAGGTGGTATCTCATTGAGGTTTTGATTTGGATTTCCCTGATGCCAAGTGATGTTGAGCACTTTTTCATGTGTCTGTTGGCCATTTGGATGTCTTCTTTAGAAAAATGTCTGTTCATGTCTTCTGCCCATTTCTTGATTGGATCATTTGTTCTTTGGGTGTTGAGTTTAAGAAGTTCTTTACAGATTTTGAGTTTAAGGAATGAGGTAAATTTCAAAATTTATTTAAGTTTTCCAAATAGCTATTGCTTTGTCCAAACACCAGTTATAAAGCAATGCATCTTTTCGCCTGATTTGATGTGCCTACCTTGTTTTACTTAATTATGTATTCGGGTTTATCACTGCACATCATGTTCTGTTGAATTTGATGCATACGTCTCCATACTGTATAACTTGAATGCATTTGTGGTTATAGCTTAATGTGCTTTAATATCTGGTAGGGCTAATTCCCCTCCATTATCCCTCAAAAGTTTTTCTGGTAATCTTGACTGTTTATTTTTTCCACATAAAATGTAGGGTCAGCTTGTCTAGAGAAAATAAAAAATCCTAATGGCATTTTTTTTGTGATTCTATTAAAATATTTGATTCACCAATTAACAAAAGTATTGCTGTCTTTATGATGGTGTTTCTTCCTATCAAGAAATGTGGTACCCCTTTTCATTTCCTCTTCTATTTAGTGCTTTTAAAGTTTTCTTAGAGCTTTCTTATTTTTTATTAAGCTCATTTCTAAGTATTTTATCCATCTTTGGTATTGTCTTTCATTATGTCCCCTAGTTGATAGTTGTGTTAAGGAAGTTTAATTTCTGTGAGTTAATCTTGTATCCAGATGTTCACTAAATTCTCTTATTCTTTATAAAAATCTCTCTTAGTTTATTGTTTGGCTTTATGGTAGTTTTTTTTTAATAATGATTTTGTTTATTTGAGGGAGAGAGAGAGCAAAGAGGGGAGTGACAGGCAGAGGGAGAGGGAGAGGGAGAAGCAGGCTCCAGCTGAGCAGGGAGCCCGACATGGGATTCGATCCCAGGACCCTGAGATCTTGACCTGAGCCAAAGGCAGACGCTTAACAGACTGAACCACCCAGGTGCCCTACGGTAGTTTTTTCCATGCAAAATTTTTGGATTTGTAAGGTACATACTATGATTTTTAGCATAAATCATATTTCATGTAAATGGTAGTAATTCATTTTCTTTATAAAAAATACTTTTATTTGCTTATTTATTTTGAACTACAGTTGACACACAATGTTACATTAGTTTTACGTGTACAACTTAATGCTTCCACAACTCTATACACTATACTGTGCTTACCACAAGTATAGCTACCATCTGTCACCTGTTACAGCACCATTGACTTTATTCCCTGTGCTGTAGCTTTCATCCCTGTGACTTAATTATTGCTTTAGTTTTTAATTATTCAACTTTCTATTTATTATGCCAATTATTTATTTGTCTTATCTACTTGTCTGACATCTCCAGTTGAAGTAAAATTATTTTTATCATTATATATATTTTCTTGGGTCCAAAGGAAACGAAAGAAATCATTATTGTGCAATAGTTAGAAAAAAAATCAATAGTTAAACACTGTAAATCACACTTTTAGATATATAGCCAAATTAGTGATAAAGGAAGGAAAAATTTGTAATCTAGAATAGTGGTATTTTTAAGGAAGAATAAACTAAAATTAAAATGAATTAGCATCTAACATAATAAAAATAAAATAAATTTAAGGAAAACAGGTAAAATAATGAGGTAGAAGAGAGAAAAACTGTTGAGTAGGTACAAAAGCAGGTTAAAAATAATGACCATAATAATACAATTAATAAAAATAACCCTGAAATGATAGTAAAAGCAAGCATTTATGTAGCACTTACTGTGTACTGGGAGCTCTTTTACATCCTGACACAGAGTAATTCATTAAATATTCACAAAAACTATGTTAGGTAGGTACTTAATAATCCCCATTTTACAGTGGAAGAAACTGAGGGCCAGAGAGATGAAATAACTTGCTCAAGCTTGCACAATTGGTAGAGGTGACATTTGAATTCAAACCCAGACAGTTGAGCTCCAGAGTCTCTCTGCACTGTATCAGTATGATGTATTGCCATTCAAACTTATGTATCTTGTCCCTACTAAATAGAGAAAGAAACAATTATGATAATGTACATAGTACTTTGAAATATAAGATACAAAGAATTTTTTAAAAATCAAGTATTTTAATGTGAAACGTGGATATTTCTTGGAATCGGTTATATAATTGATCATATGGTGGGTTGCAGTGTTCATGATGGGACAGCTAAAATTCCTCTTTGAAACCCTAACATGGATTCAGAAGCCCTGAGGAAGGTAAAGAGTTGGTGCCTAATTCCAACAGGGAATAAATTGTGTATCATTCATGTTCTTTTCCACATTAATTAGTTGTAATTAAAGACATAATTCATTGGTGTTACAACACAGAGTTCACCTTCAAAAAAAAAAAAAAAAGAATTCTTTAATTGCTGGATCTGTTTTCACATTAATCACCTTTCTAGCACCAGGAATCACTTAATAAGGAAACTATGAATCACTTCCCGAGGACCCTTTCAAGAAGTGATCCTAATGTGAAGTTCCCATTAAGGGAGTGGAGATCCAGACTCTGTGGGTGTAAAGCCTTTTCCTGTGGAGTTCTATGGCTATTTGTTACCACTCACGGCTTTTAATACAAATTTCGCAGTGACCTTTTAAACACAAAAATAGTTCTTTGTTATTCTTTCCCCCCTTTCTTCTTTATTCTTTTGTCATACTTTCATGTTCGACCGTTCTGCGCATTCTTTAAATCTCCAAAGAAATCACCTCCGCACCACAGCCTACAGCAAATGCTGCTGGAGGGGGCTGAGGTAGATGTGAGGAATGGGACGTTTTCCCCAAAGACTGAGTGTGGACAGCTTGAGCAGGTACAAAATTGGCTATATTCAGCGCCAGGAGAATTGAAAAGAATGTGAGGAGACTTTGGTCTAAAAATAAAAAAAAAATTTTTTTAAATCCCTGGGCGTTTTGAGAACAAAATGAGCAAAACCAATATTGTAAATTCCTACCTTAAGTGTATATGCTTTTCCTTATTGCGTCATGTTCATTTTAAGATTTTTATGCCTTAGGATAAAATTATTACATTTTACCATCCTCTCTGTTTTTATGTTTCCTTTTTATTTCTTAAACCTTTACATTTCATTTTGTTTGAATCCTGAGAATGTAGCAATTGACTGAGAGTCTGCCACACTAGACTGGGCAATATGAAGTTTTTTAGTGTTTTGACAAGCAACATTTTTTCAATGAGCAATTGCAATTTTATATAAAAATGCCTTTCAGTTAAAACAGTGACAAAATAAAAGTAACATATCCTAATAGTTTTGTGTTGCACATTACAGAGATTTAGGAAGGGAAACTGGACATCTTATTTTATTTTAGCAAATACATTTGAACAAGGTGGTCCAAATTAAAAAAAAAAAAAAAGATGAGAGGGGAAAATTGTCTTGGGTCTTTGTGTACATATGTAATTGGGATTTGAAAGCTTTTGGGGCCACTGATTAGCACTAATAACATTTTGAAATATTTTCTTCTGGACTATATTTCATAAAGTCTTAAAAAATACTTTCCTCAGCCGGCATAGTTAGAGAATAAACTTGAGTCACTGTAAATGCAAAGAATAGAAGAGAACTTAGTTATAAATACATTTAAAATTAGTGGCAGAATTTTCATAGGAAAACAAAGTTTAGAAAGATATTCATTGATATAGTAATACTTTTTATTTCTGAGTGGTGGAATTCGTGATGGTTGTTAATTTCCATTTTTCCTGGTTTTTAGTATTTCAATTTTTTTCTTAGGGAAAAATGATATTGTATGTGTAGTAGACACACAAATACAGAAACCTCCACACTATAATCACAAAAGAAGAGAACCCTACAACTAGACTACCCTTGCTGAATTTGAATCCCAAAAGGAGTAATTATTTCATTCAATAAGTATTTACTGAGCACCTATAATGTGCGAGACACCGTTGTAAGTGCTGGATACATAGTAGCAAACAAAACAGACAAAATCCCTGATCTCACTGATGCATCATTCAAGTGTTGGTGGGTAGACAATCAATAATATATTAGGTGACAGTAAGTGAGAAAATAAAGCCAGATGAGAGAAGACAAGCCATAAAAACAAGATAGAGAGTGGGTATAGCAGGATACTTCCTAGATGCAGTGGTCCATGCTGAGACCTGAAAGAATTAAGGAGGGAACTGTGTAGTACTCCATGTGTGCATATGTGCATGTGTATGTAGGATCATAGTGTGGCTAAATTAATTTGAGCAAAAGGAATGAAGAAAAAGAAGACTCAGAAGTAGCCAAGGTTCAGATTCAACAATGAAGTGGGCAGACTTTTTTTTTTTTTTTTTTAGAGAGAGAGCACATGAAGGGAGGGGAGTGGGTGAGGAAGGACAGAAGGAGAGAGAGAGAGAGAGAGAGAGAGAGAGAATCCCAAGCAGGGTCCCCACTGAGTACAGAGCCCCGCATGGTACTCAATCTCAGGACCCTGAGATCATGACCTGAATCCAAATCAAGAGTTGAAATCAAGAGTCGGTCGCTTAACTGACTGAGCCACTCAGGCACCCCGACATTTTTAAGTTTTGAGAAGTAAGTGAAAAGAAAGCTTTGTGGAAAATAGACTGTCTTGGTCTTGGTCTGATAGACTGGGCAGGTGCAGATACCAGTGTTTGGAGGTGGAGTGATGGCAGCTTATCCAGGTGGCTGTGGTGGAGACAGTGAGAAGTGGTGAGATTTTGGAAGGATGAGTTCAGTAAAGGATGTTCCCGGTTTGAGGGTCCAGGAGTACCTCCTTAGTTTAAAACATTTAAAGTTTTAGATTACTGTTCTGATTTTCCAAGGCTCATTGGTCTCGCCGAGATGTCATTTAAAAGCACAAGTGTCTGGCAGGTCAAATGGAAGAATTTAATCTAGTTGATGTGCACATGTAGATATGTACGGAATTACTCTTATCTGGAGGTATGTTTTGAAGATAGATATACAGACATTAATAATAGGGTTAGAGTGACAGGATTGTTATATGAAAATTAAAAAAATATACATATATATGTATAGTTAAAATTTATATATGTATGTATGTTTAGTTTAAAAGTCCTCATATTGCAATACTGTCATTATAACAGAAATTATTACCTATATTTCATTTTTTTGTGTTTTTTACAGAAGAAAAGGAACAACTCAGAACATTTATATAACTGTATGTCATATGTAAATAATATATACATTTTCTTTAATTCTTTTTTCATGTTATGACTGGGCATTGTTGTGAATGAAATAAAAATGATCACTGAGGATAGTCTAAGATAAATGCTAAGCATTTTTTTAAAATTAATTACGTCCTAATCTAGACTAAACTTTAGTGTCATGCTATTATGAAGATTTATATCTTATTTTAAACAAATGTTTGATTAAGTGTGATTATCTCTTTATAGACATACTCATTTGTATTGTTATTGAATCATTTAGATGCATTGGGTTCTTAAAATAAGATCACAATTTTCAAAAGATAAATTTTTGGTTGGAATTTGAGGATAGCATCTAATTACTGTCTCCTTTGGTTTTAAATGAATGATACTTTCAGTAAATACAGGTTAATCATAAAGTAGATTCAATGAATTTTGAAGGTCAGCTGCAATAACATCTTTTCCAAGTAAGGTGTAAAACATTTATCATTTTCCTCCCTACCAATATTTTTAAGGTTATTGCTATTTTGAGTGCACATTATTATGATGAATGACATCACTTTCCTTTACTTCCATTTCAGAAGAAAGTACTTGAGTGACTATTTACAAGCAGAAATTAAGGTGACTCACATGCTTGTTTGCATTTTCCTCAAGAGAAAAATTGCCAAGAGTTTGGGTAGCTTTTTTTAGTGTCGACATTTTGCCTCCCATGATGATTATCATAGGAAATGGTGTATGCAATCTACATTCAAATTGTTTGTATGTATGGTTCTGCATTTGAGACTGATAATTTAGGATGCAAATCAAAATGAATGATTTGGCATCTGAAAGTTTCTTTGCATAAAAATAAAAAGGAGTAACAATTCTGTAAATTAGTTCCATTTTTTTTTCATTATCAGAATGGTATGGCTACACATTTCAGAATTGATTGTTATTCCCTTACATTTATACTAATTAATGTGTGCAAATTAAATGGAGTTTTAAAAAAGTTATTAAATGGCCCCCAGGACTACATAGTTTCAGTAGAATAGAGTTGTGTCATAATGGAGTAGACCTTTAGCCAGAGGGAAAGCCAGGATATTTATCAGAAAATAATCATCATGGTGAATAAGAAGATTTTTTTTTTTTTTTTTTTTTTTTTTGCACAGGATGTTTTTACTCTGTTACCACTTTCCACTTGATTTTCCTTGGGCTTTTTCTCTACAGCAGTCGGTGATTAACAACTGCAGTACTGCTTTATTGTCCCAATCCTATTCATTTCAGGTGGCACTAAAAGCCCCTTATGATTCAATCTGATTGGTTCTTTGCACATTTTTTCCAACCAGACTGCACTGAATATACATTCAGTCAAATATCAATTAACAAAAATTTCTGTAACCTATGCTTAGTGGTATAGTGACAGGTGGCCCCAGTAATTCTCTGCTTGATTCCTTGCTTTATGGACATTTTCTCTATTGATTTGTCACATTTGAGGGTTTTCATAGTCATTGGATGTTATTTGATATCAAGGGGATAATAACTTCACTTTGCTATTGAAATCTCTGAAATTTGCCTGGATTGCCTAAACTTGGGTGTGAGAATTACTGTTGCAGTGGTGGCATCTATGATGGTTTCGTACTTTTGGTTTTCTGTGTCTATCTAGTGCCTGTGATGGACTAGGTGCCGGGCTGGTGAAAACATGGCAAATAAGTTTGTGTCTACATCCCATGAATTCTTTCAGCTTCCTTGCAGTTCTCTGTTAGCTGTGATAAACTGTGAATACTTTTCCAGCCCAGACTTATAAATAGATTTCTCCATTCTTCATAAGGAGTTATGTTTCCCTTGGTTCTCTAGAGTAACTTGGAAGTTTCTAATGATGGGGAACCTCTGTTCAAATATTATTCACTTCAGTTAAGTACAGGGAAAACAAAGAACATGTAATATAGCTTCCCCTGTGCATGAGAATCAACCACACAATGTGGGAGCCTTTTCATACACTGATGGCCCAAAGACCATACTCTCACCATTGCTTCTGGAGATAAACAAATATCTTATGACACTAACAAAAGGATTTACTTAGTGTTTTAGATGGCTTTTCATTAACACTCTTGCGTAGATGCGCAGCAGTTTTTCTTTCACAGCATTCTTAAGACAGTCATGATAGATGAAACAGTCATTCAAGAATGTCATAGGAGTATTATTCAAATACTGACATAAAGACAAATCACACACCAGCTATCATCAAATAAAATATAGTGCACGATAAAATACAAAGAGAAAACACAGTTTTCAGAAAATGATTGCCACCTGAGTTTGTTTGTTCTTTCATTCATTCACAGTATTTCCAGCCACTGCTGACATGGTACCTGATAGTCCTTGATGCTGTAAATCCATTTGCTATGGCTGTAACTCATATCCAGAATCTAAGATAATTTTGCAGATAATAAAAAATGATAACAAAAACAAAAATCAGAAAATTATTTTTTTTAGCCTTTCTAAGTAAGATCAGTTGAAATCTGAGTCCAATTTCACCAGACTGTGTGCATAGATTAAATGCTCCATACATATATTCTCCATTTTACATTTGTGGTGGCAAAAATATACCAGAGAACATTAGATAATTCCCAATCCTGACACTCCAATGCCTGGCACCATGTCTGACATAAAGTAAGTTCTTGATATGTAGTTGTTGAAGGGATGTCTGGATAAAAAATAAGTTAGGAGTCTATTAAAATGACCCAATTCACAGATTCCAGCTTTGTATATAAATTCACCAGTTATAATGCATCACATGCAAACACTGCTCCCTTTCCAGGAAAGTTGTTTTTAGTCAGTTCATTTCTACTTAACAAGTACTGGCATCAATTGTCCAAAGATATGATCCCTATTCCCCATGATGCATATGTTATATTGACGAATTAATCACGAATCAACATGAGAAAACTCAATATAGTTTCTCAGTAGATATCATTACTTGAGTCCCTTCCAAGAACATTTGCTGTGGCCATATATAAATGTAATTAAAAAAACCAAACATTGAATTTAAATTACTTTTGAATTATCTACCATTTTGGTTTATCCACATCTCCATTTGTGTAGATTCAGAGTTGGTATTTTATATTCATGATTATGGTTTGAGTACATAAGTGAAATTATTTTTAAATGATATTGCTGCTGGAAACTGAATTGGATGCTAGATATTTTTTGTCCACTGCCACGAGCAAATTTTAATTCTATCACTGATTCACAAGTCATTACGTAACTGCAGCATTTCTATATTGACAGAAAGCAATCTCAAAAATCACCTGTGAGGAATAGTGCACAAAGTAGATTATGAGCTCATGGGGTTTTAACCCAGGCTCTCCTTATTATGCTATGTAAATTTTTTCAACTAGGGTTGTATATATTTAAACAACTTTGCATAATTTTTATTTTTGGAAATGAATATTCCTAATCAGTCTGCAAAGTTAAGAATTCACCCTGTTAGATATATCAGCTAATTGATTAACGAAAAGTTGTGGTTTTATTTGTTGTGTAATTGATGGCTCAGACATAGATGTTACTATTTCCTAAAGCAGAGTATCTGTGCAACTGTCTATTACAATTTAAATCCTCCTTATAACTTTTTAGACTTTTACTACCCATTATAAAGTGAAGGATAGTAAAAAGAGTGGGTTGTACATTGATGTTGATAAAAATAAATAGGCCGTGCTTTTGTCTTTTAGATGCCCTGTCCTTCCCCTTCTTGCTCTCTGGATGAAATAGAAAAAGAACATGGAGGGTTGAGGCCTGCCTAGAAATGGGAGTTCTAACTCAAATTCTCTCAGTAACTCACTGAATAGCCATGAGAAGGTCATAGACTCTTCCTGAAGCTTATTTGTAAAAAGATGGTATTCAAATAGATTTTTAATAAGTTTTTGTTCTGTGGTTAAAAGTCTTCAGTCTTTATACAAAAAAAAAAAAAAGTCTTCAGTCTTTTGCAATGTTTGATCCCCATATTATTTCTCTTTTCTTCCTCTTCCTCCTCCACATCCTTGGCCTCATGTTGTGTGGTGCCCTTTACACAGAGAGACTGTCAGGAGTCCATGGGCTTTCCCTTCTCTGCTGTCCATCCTAATCTTCCCAGAGAAGATACATATTGCGGGATCCTCTTAAGTGGACTTACTTGTCTGTTTACCCAAAGCATTAAAAGCTTACGGAGGAAAAGAATCATCTTGTTCTCCAGTACATCCAGAGAACACAGCATTTTGCCTGATGAATAGGTGCCTTAAAATATTTGTTGAATGATGAAAATTTGCCCATATTTCCTACATCTTTTATCTTCCTTGTGGGATGCTTTGCTTTGCCCCGAGGCAAATCTCTGCTCAGCTGTAATGTTATCCTAGCTTATTAAAGGGGAAGAACTTCCTTCTTGTAAATGCATTGCCAGGAGCTACGCAAATGCATTGCCTGGAACTGATTGCAGCAGCAGCACCAATATCTGGGATATTTGCATGATGTCTGTAAGCAAGAGAGAAAAGTCTGGAAGAATTGAGGGTCCGAGATACGTCTCTTTAGAGACATTTTTTCTCTTTCAATATACAATGCAAAAACACTGAATGTTCCTCTGTAAAGGCAGGCACATTGTTTTTCTCCAATATATCTACAGCAACTAGAAAATATTCTAAAACGGGCGCCTGGGTGGCTCAGTTGGTTAAGCAACTGCCTTCGGCTCAGGTCATGATCCTGGAGTCCCTGGATCGAGTCCCGCATCGGGCTCCCTGCTCGGCAGGGAGTCTGCTTCTCCCTCTGACCCTCCCCCCTCTCATGTGCTCTCTCTCATTCTCTCTCTAATAAATAAATAAAATCTTAAAAAAAAAAGAAAAAAAAAGAAAATATTCTAAAACTATAGGATAGAATTTTACATCTTTTTGGCTCAGTTGACTTACTGTTATTATTGATTTGTGACTATTGAGGTTTTTTAAAAAATATGTCACTGAGAAAAGGTTATTTTTATGTAAATCTAAAACACTGCTAGGTGAAAAGAAAGTTCCAGGAATCATTTAGCTTTTATTTTACATAGTGAAAATAGAAGCTCAGATCATTTGAGTCTTACCCAAAGTCGTTCAGCTTATCACATGGACTTGGCCTCTTGACTCCATTTCCATTCTGTTAATTCCTATCCTGGGACCTAATGTACTTGTGTGTGCTTCTGTGATGTTATAAAGACTTTTCCCTCTGTGGAATATCATTTCTGTTGTCACAGTGAAAGTCATAGAGAATGATTTCATTTACAAACTTAGATTTACACACTACTTACACACACCGTCTGCCATTTTGTAAAGTAAAATATATTTGTGTGGTTTTTTTCCACCTCAAAATGGGTTGTCCTGTTTGGCTTCTTTTTCAAGAATTGTCACATACTTTGGTAAAGAATATTCAGGAAGAGCGTGATCTTCGTTCAGTAAGTGGCCCTTGCGGCCACAGTGACACATGGTGAGCACCCTCTGCCTCCTTTAACCAAATGTCTGAATGTCATCAGCCGGGTGCAGCCCACAGTGTGACATTCTGCAGTGAGATCTTTGGCTCTTGTGCTGACACAGAAGCCCAGCTGAGCAGCCATGAGAACAGCCCTCCTGCACACGAGAATCACATCTTCCTTGTGATTGTCACTCTACGAACCTGAACCTCTTGTTGCCTGGGCATTCTCAATCCCTTGATAGTCCAGCTTGCCTCCTTTACTTCTCATTTGACCTTTCTTAGAATTTTGCTTGATTGAGCTCTTGACAACAATTATCAGACAAAGGGATAAGTGTATCATCTTGTTATAAATGTATCATCGTCAATTTTCAGTTAAGAGTTATATTTCTGGTTTGAAGGCAGGAACATGAATTATGGACATAATTTTGAAGTAAATAAACATTGTAATATTTTATTGTGTAATGCATTTCTTTCAGTGTTTTTTAAAAATTAACTTAGGGATTGAAATACAAAAGTTAAAGAAGGTATCTGCATATATGTGAAGAATTGTACTGTCGTTAATGAGGTAGTCTATGCCATCACTCAGCCCTTGGCAAAACAGAAGTGTAAGTCATAGTAATATTAAAAGTTCAAAGAATTAGAAGTAAAATAATGAAAATGAACCAGAGATAACATTGTATTGCATGACCTAGAATGTTCAGATTATTTCAAATTGTATACCTATATTCTTTTCTGTGCCAAGCACTGTTCAAAATTCTTATAAATATTAATTTTCCATAACAACCCTGTAAGTTAAATAGGATCATCCTTACCATCTTACAGATGAAGCAGCTGAGGCTTAGAGAAGTGTGGTACCTTGCACAAGATCACCCAGCTAGTAATGGAAGAACTGTGTTGAAACCCAGGTGCCAAGCTCCAGAGTCCATGCTCTGAGCCACTCACTAAGGCTATTTTATTTGCCCAAGGAAATAGAGCAGTTGATTCAATACCAATCAGAATCTTCTGCATTCTTTAGAAGAAATTGAACCCTTGAGCTTTAATGTCTTTATCCTATCTCTTCCTTCCCCCGTGTTATACCCTTAGGGGAAAAACATACCTTATTGTGATAGAAAGCACTATGAACAAGCCAAGATCAGGATTGCTGTGTTTGGCATTATAACCATCTGGTTAAGATGTCTTTTTAAGATCTAACTTTTCTAACTCTTTCTGAATAGGAAAGAGACATCTAAGTGTGGCTGAAACAAAATCTAAGAAAATGCACTATGCTTTTTCTCTCATTATAAGTGCTTTGTGTTAGGAAATTGTGTGCTAACTTCATATAAGTCATAAAGGAGAATTGCAACAGGCTGCTTGTAAATCACTAAACCCAGTTCATTAGCCATTTTTTCATCTGTGTTGTTTTTATATGGCACATTCCATTGATGTAAATTTGCACTAAAGGCAGATTGAAAGTTTAAATCATTATCACCTGATTGGAATTGATCAGGATAATTTAGGTCAAAACTTATCAAATTTAGGGGAACTTGGTAGTCACCTGGACAGCTTGTTAATAGAGATTCCTGTGGTCTAGAAGCTCTTAATTTAGTAGATCTGGGCTGAGGCTCCATAATTTGCATTTCTAATAAGATCTCAGGTGATGTTGATGCTGTCTAGATATGGACCTTTTTTTTTTTTTAAGTTTTAAGTTTTTATTTAAATTCCAGTTAGTGAACATACAGTGTAATATTAGAATATTAGTTTCAGGTCTGTGGATGAATTTTTGAGTAGCACTGGCTTCTATAACTTCCAAAGGTTGTTATGATGGTGAAGAGTTTTTGTTTAGGGGGATAAGAGAATATGCATCCCTCATTATAGTCTATGTGCTCTGTCCTAGAGATCCTCTTGACAGTTTTTCACAGGTATCTATTCTTTAGGCTGTTCAGTGTTCTTCCTTGGGAAGAAATTTTTCTGAGATTTCTTTACAACATATCTTTAATCAGCTCTCAAATAGGCTCTGGACTACCACTGGAGGATTTGACTTCGCAAGTACAGAGAGTACTGCAGAATAAATACTAAACCACGGGCTGCTAATATTTACTTGCACTAAGAAGTTCTCAGGGTTTCTGCTAAGAAGGTTTCCATTCCTTGTCCGATACGTTAGCACAGTACCTGGCTTTATTCCTGATACACAGTATGTCCTTAAGAACCATTCTTGTCGAATGAGAGGTGGGATGACAACTGTTTCAAGCATTATGATTAAACTGTTTTGTTTTTGAGTTCTCTCCTGCACTGATGGAGCAGATAGGAAAGCCCTCTTATCTACTCATACAAATTTTGTGCACTTGTGTGGCTAAGTGGCACTATGTTATTGATTTGGTGGAGCTGAATATAGCTTGAGAAGCTTCATATGGTCAGGGAGTGTATTTATGACTTATGCTCAGGAGCAAATTGTGTTTAGCAAAGTGTTGAAAATGCCTTTCTCTATTAGCCTAGCCTTGTCAAAGAATTTGAATCAGACCATTTTTCACATTTAAGAATGCATTGTACTCTCATTCTATGTTTCTTTTGAACTTTCTGCAAATGCATTATAACCATTATCTTGTTTTTCCTTACAATGCCATTCAGAGGTGTGTAACCAAGTAGTGTTATCCTCATTGTACAGGCACACAGAAGTTAATTGACTTTCTTCAGGTCATGGCGAAGTAGGGAGAACCAGCAATAAAAGAAACATTTACCTGCTTTTTTAGAGTGTGAGCACAATGGCCAGCACAGAACTCCTAACCCTGTCTTTCTACCCTCTCAGACAAAATATCCTCTCTCCATGAGATTACCTTCAAACAAACAAAAAAACAAACAAACAAAAAACCAGGCTGCTTGAAAGATGTTTGCGTGGATTACAGTAGTTCCAGTTTAGGTCAAACAAAAGCATTCCCCCACTTGTGATTTCATAAAGTATTCAACCACCTTTTTGTGTGTGTGAATAAAAGAGATGCAGGTCATTCCAAAATCACAGAGAAGTTGTTTAAAAGTTTCTAAGATTTTTGTTTAAATTTTTGCATTGCCCTTTTAAGACACCTAAGCTCATATTACACAAGCCCATTTCTTTTCTAATGTGCCTGGGTGGCAGTCTGCTCTGGGCTTCTTAGGTTCCTACATGTCTTGTGAAGTATTTCCAAACCTCCAGATCCTGACGATTCTTTCCACGCTGGCCACTTACCTGGATTGTTTCCGTAGCTGGGAATTCTGAAAAGTGAGCAAATGCTTAGAAGAATGCTTCACATAGTCCTGCACCGCACTTGGGCTCTTTCTGGACCAAGAACAGATTATTTAGTGCTTGCTATAAAAAATGGCAGAGTTTTTAAGATCAGAGTTCCTAAATTGTAGTGCAGTCCTCTTCTTGCATAACCATTCATCTGAGCCTGTTACGTTTGCTCATGGACTTCAGAGCAAAGGGAACCAGCAGAAATATGCTGAGATGCCTGTTGCTGTTTTTTGTTGTGATTAATAAGCTCCTTTGTGTCTGATCCAGGAGACTCATGACTTCTTTCAGGAACGATGGATCTGTGACAGACTAATTTATAAACTTGTATTTAATCCAGTGGGAATTCTCCTTCTAGCTCTCCTCCACACTGTAAAACATACTAAAGTAGGGCAAAATCCCCACCACTCCACTTAGTTTCTTCCCAGTAGATTCTTCCTAAACTTTCGGTTATTTCATGGAAAATTTTTATGTTAGTCGCATCATGGTGCTCATTGGATTAAATGAGGCTCTAGGAGGGTAAAAACCAAGATGAAATGAGAATATTAGAAGTCTAGGAGACCTGGCTTAGGAGGCAGGGAGACATAATTTCTTCCTCTTGTGACATTGTTATTTGGTGTCCTTTAGCAGTAGTATCTGGGTTTCTGTGTCTTAAGTAACTGTCACAAATGCAAATATCTACTACTCTCCATAGCTGCTGAAGATGAACTCTGAGGTGTTAGGGGACAGGCTAACAACAGCATTTGCCACCATAAGACACAGTGGTAAGGTGGTGTTCCTCTGTGTTATTGTTGCTGTGAGCAATCTGAGAGTAAGAGCTATGTGGTATTTATTCCTGTTCCTTTGTGATGCCAGTTGTCATGCCTTCAACTTAGAAGTGTTTATGGAATGTTTGTCAAATAAGCGAAATCAAAGGCCTTATTGGAAGAGGCTGTATGGTATAGACTGAAGTCAGTCTGCCTGGGATCCAATCTCAATTCTGACACTTAACTAGCTGCACACTTGGTCAGTTTCTTTAATCTCTTCCTCAGTGTCCTAATCTGTTAGGATGAAGTAATAATAGGATCTTCCTCACAGAGTTGTGAAACTTAGCACTTAGTAAATACTTAGTAGTTGTAAGTATTGGCACAAAAGCATTAGAATTCCATAGAACTCAAATTTTAAATATTCAAGAAAAAAACAAAACGAAACTATCCTTGCTGTTGTGTTGTAAATTGTCATTGGTAGTCATTGGCCCAAATATAGATTTACATTGTAGTAACCATATTTTAAGTCTTAAATCTAAATTCATCATAGACTGCAAAATTCACCTTATTTTTTTTTTAAATGTGAATGCATGTTCTCTTGTACGGTGGAAGAAATGTAAATATTAAGCTAGGTTTTCATCTCTTACAATTATTGTCCATTCTTTGGCAACATGAACGTCTTTCCATTGCTTTATATAAACATTTCCCCCACATTTACCACCTTGCCCAACACCGTAGCTAATTCGAGTCAAAATCAACACAGGCTGTCAATTTGGTATGCATAACATCTGGTTGCTTCCACATTTATCATTTGTGGAGGTGAAGGTGGTGTATTTCATTTGGAAATTGTGTCATTGGGTCCTGCCAATCCACTCCTCAGTCCTCCTCCTTGAGGAAGATATTTCTAAACTCTTATTTCTGCTTGCATTTCGAGGTCTTCTAAAGAAAACTTTACTCCTAGATTGGGTCTGTCTCCTTACCCATCATGTAGTTGTTTCATTTTAAAGCACTCTTAAAGAGCATAATATCTTGCTGTAATATCTACAATCAACACAGATAATGTTACATTACCCAAATTGCTGGAACTCCATTATGCCCTATATATGGAGTAAACGAGCAGCAAATCTACACAGCTGCTGCTAACTGCTCTTTTAGACTTCCCTGTAGTTAAGTAATGAATCTTTATCAACTTCCTGAATAATTTACTCCTAAATGCATTAAATTGAATGTAAAAGGAAGTTTTACAAAATGAAGACAAACCAGTTCTGGGAGTTGGTGATAATCTTAAAACTTCCATAATGTTCTTCTTTCTTTTAAATAAGCATGATTCAGTTTTTTCTCCTCTGGTCTGAGCTTTAAGTGATATAAAAGCATTAGCTTTAAGAAATATTTAAGATAAATAACAACAACAAATCCGTAGTTACTGGTATGAGTAAAAAATCCAATTGAATATAAATAGGAGAACAGAAGTTTCTGTGATTAGAATACAAATGAAGGTTCTGTAATTAGAATAAAATGACTTTGCATAATTATTTGAACCTGGTATTTTTAAAAGATCTATTGTATATTATATATCTTATATCTTATATATATATCTTATATCATATATGTACATATGTACACATATGTATATATACAGGAAAAACACAGTTTGGTGGAATTATTAAAAATAATGAAAGAATCATCTTGAATGAGGGACTGCATCTAGGCCAGATTTGAATGACCTAAACTCATTCTTCGTAGCTATTCCCATTTTCATGTCTCATTTTCACCAGCTCTTTGCTTTCCCATTTCTTAATGATAATGTTCATGTTACTCAAAACTCAGAGTTGGAAGGGGCTTTGAAAGTTTGTTGGTGATATTCCCTCATTTACTGATTGAGAAAATGAAAACCGATCAACCCAAATGACACTGATAGCTTAGACCAGTTGGCTAGTTAGTGGTGGAGCACAAGACTGAAACTCAGTTTTCTAAATCCTAATCCATTTCCTTTAAGAAAAAGTATCATTGCTTCAACAAAGATGCAGGAATATCAAATGAGATCTTTTCTAGACAATCCTGTCAGAGGTCTTACCTTGGTAGCCAGATCAAGTATTCTCTGATGGGTGTAACACCCATTCCCTCTAGCTTTGCTTTTTCCACATGTCATCATAAATTTACTGTCCTTTCATCCTCAGGGTGATGCATAACTAATAATGTAGAATGGACACTAAGTAAATATGTTATCCCTCCCATGGTTAATGTTTATATTTTAATGAGACCTTCTGGAGATACAGATATTTTATAAAAAAGAATGTATCTCCATTGTCATTTGATAAGCCCACCAGGAATACTTTTGAGAAGGCTAGCTATTCAATAAATCTCAATTTATAACTATCAGGAAGGTAACCACTGAAGTTCCTGAGATAACTAATGAGGCTAGGCATTCGCCAGTTTTACAAGAAAGGATTTCAGCTGTGTTCCAATAAACAAGGAACAGTTATTCATGCAGTGCAACTAAAACCATACAGTTCAACATCCTTAATCACTGGACCCTTTATTCTTTGGTGAAGATTGATTTGCTCTCTTTACAAAAGATAAGGATTTCTAAGAGTCAAATACTGCAGGCTAAAAGACCTGAGTTAAAAAAAAACAACATGGCAGTATAATTAAATCCTACTCATGGCTTTAACAGAGAATGGAAATCATCACCCATTGTTGCCTAGACTCTTATCTGTTCCAATTTTATTGCCATACCATCACTTGAATTATTGAAAAGTGATATTGCACAAAACCCCTATTATGTTACATATTAAACTCTATTGCAATTGTCTGTTTCTTTGACTATTTTTCCAACAACTGTGAGCTCTGTCAGGACTGGCATGAGATTGAGGAACTATTTCTCTTCATTGTCTAGCACAGCACTCTGCACAGAGTAGAAGCTGTTGAAAACTTTTTTGTTTAAGTAATCTGTAATTATTTTGATAAATAAAAATATATAAAATACCGTAAGAGTACAGCTTTCCTTCCTTATTAGTGTTCTGATTTTATATTGGCTTCTAATTCCTTTATGAAATACATTTTAAACATAGCATTTCTACTTAAGTTAAAAAATATCCCCATTCAACAGAATAATTTAATTCAGTGATTCAGTTGTTTTCACTTACCAAAAACAGACATGTCAATTTATCATATAAAGTGAAAAAAATATTTTGATTTACTAAATAGAATCAAATGTAATTTTGTATTCTTAAGAAAAAGACAGAAGAGATTAATAAACAATGGCCTTTAGATTCATCCAGTTCTTGACCTTTCAATAAATGCCCTTTTCAATAAAATGCCCTTTTCCCAACCAAAGTCCTACTGATATCAGAGCAAAGTGGGCATGTCATATGTAAACAGTATTCAGTGGTATCTGTAGAATTCTATAAAAAAAAAAAGAACATAATGGTTCTGTTGTCCCATGATGAAATGTAGGAGCAATAACCTGTCTTTTAAAAAAGGCGTAGACGAAGGAGTGTATATTCACAGGGAAATTTCTTAATTGGCAAAATTCTAACACCTACCTACACACACACAAACACACAAACACCCACACACACTCACTCACTCATTCATTCACACATCATGTCATGCAGCAGACCATTGGCTCAGCTGGTAACCGAAGGCAAAATTTAATCTTGACATTAGTGAACTTCATTTATCTGTAAGGGGGAAAATAATGATCGAGTTTAATTACATAAAACTTTTGTTAAAAGGAAACCAATAACAATGTGTTTAGCCAAATTTACTTGTTTAAAAGAAAAATGGAAGGTTTTGAGGGAGTCATCAACATTAATAGGCAATTTTAAATCCCTAATTTGAAGTCTCTCTTTGAATTAATCAAACAATAAGAAATGAAGGACCATAGAGAGAGAAAGGGGCTGGGAGTCAAGAAACTTAATTCTCGACACATCTCTGCTACTAATTAAGTATGTGGCCTTGAGCAAGTTACTTTTGTTGGTCCTCACCAAGTCCTGCTAATTCTGTTTTGGTAAATATTTCCCAGGCCTGCAAGGATTTTTATTACCTGTATTATTACCGATTGAAAACCACTGCCACTGGCGTTAATCCCCCCTCTCTCTCTCCACAAACTCTGCCTCTCATCCCAGCACTGTTTTTCACACCTCTGCCAGCATGATTTTTCTGTAAAGTCTCACTCAGCAATTTAAATCCTTTAAAGGCCTGCTATTAGCTACAGGGTACATGGAAACCTCTTCGTGGAGACTCCCGAGTCCCTGAGTGACCTGACCCATGACTACCCCTATTCATTAGTGCTACTCAGTCCTTCCCCATATGCAACAAGTTATCAGCTCACATGGAATCACTAGAATCACTTGCCATTCCTTTTACAGCTGTCATTTATGGTTTCTTCTCTTTATAATGCCCCTCCATCATTTACCTGGCTAAATTGTTTTTCATCCTTCAAGACTCAATCTAAAAGCCACTTTGTCTGTGAAGTCTCCCTGACCCCTTCAGGAAAATCATATTACAGATAGAAGGAAAGTGATCTTACATCTCTGTTCCCATTGTTTGCTATATAAACTGTTCCTGCAGATGGTCATTTTGTTTTTATTCTCTGCCATTATACTGCTCATATTGTTTAATTGCCTGTCTTCTTTAATAGACCGTGAGATGTTTGAATGTGAGATATTTGTCTTTTTTTTTTCACTCTCCCTCTTTCTCTCTCTCCTCATCTTCTTGGAATAATACAATATGTGGCTCAATGTGGTATAAAATATATGTTACTGTAATGAATGAATGGAACATGGTCTTTGGTCTGTACAGTATGTCCTGAAGTCTTTGAATAACCTAAAATTTTGTGAATGGATGTACATGCATAGTCATATTCTTAGGTAAACACCCATAGTTTCATTAGGTTTCCTAAAGGATTTATTATTCAAAGGTTGTATCCAGTTCTAATGGTGGGTCAGTCTAAACTGACAAGACCAACAAGAAAATACAGTAAGGAAATGCCCTCCAAGCCAGACCCTGCCCTTCCAGTAGTCAGGAAGCCATCCAAGTCATCCTTGGCCCTCAGTTCTCTCACTGAATCTTTTCATTGCCACTTGATGAGCCCAGGGAAGCAAAAGCAGAAGCAGTGCTACACTTTACATTATTTTACATACTTTGAAGAATAGTATAATCAGATTTGTGCGAATGAGAGATTGGAGCTGAGAAATGCACTGAGAAATTTCAACATGAGACTCTGAGCAGTTAGAATTTGTCTTATGTTGGTCAGTTTGTTTAAAAACGTCTAAACTCTGTATTCACAGTTTCCGACTTATCCTCAGACATTTCATAAAATTCAAAGAATGTTCTAAATTATTTTTAGCATTTAAGAAGCTAGTTTTCAGTTTATGACTACAATGAGCCACATACTACTATTCTACTTGGAAAATCACTGGTTTCAGTTTGCCAAAAGAAAATTTTCCTTCTCTAATTCTGAATTGAATATTTTCCTTCATTGTCTTGTCTTAAAAATGGAAATTTTATTAGCAAATCCATGAACATATGCATAAAAGTTATGCTTAAATTTTTTAGAGGAAATTCAAAATCTATTTTAGAGTTCATTTTTTTCTAGTAAGGTAAAATACATGTGTTATGTGTTCATGTCATGATCCTATTTTTAAAATTTCTTTAGTCTTGGGGCAACTTAATCATATGTGAGTGTAGACACAGTTGTAGAATATGTATTAAAATATACTAATCACAATCTTTGTGAAAACACAATTTATCATTCAATGGCATCCAGAAAATTCTTTTGGAAAAGTGGTTTGAAATATGATAGTTTGTTGGAAACATGAACATTAGCTATATTATATTGAGAAATTATAATGTCATCATTAATGTTCTTATATTAATTATTAATCACAAATGCAGCCCAGAGACATGGATATGCCCTTAATTAGTACACAGGCTAAGTGTATAGACTATTCTTGATCTCAGAGTAAGAGAAAATAGAAAACAACATGAGAATACTGTATTTTTCGCCTAAATTCATAATTCTTAAACTAAAAATATTAATCACTGTTGTTTACACATTTTTGTGGGGTTTTTGTTTACTTGTTTGTTTTTGGAAGAAATGTCACACAAATGCCAGCTTGTACAGATCGCTGGCTGCCAGGGTTGAAGCATCCCATTGAAGCATCTAGGTTGATGCCCAGAGTCAAGTTCTTTGGGGGTGAGAATGGGGTTGTAGGAGGGCACCGTTGAAAGACACAGGTAGGTACAAATCACTGATAACTTCTGACTGATACCAAGTTCTACAGGTAGAAACACATAAGTGTCTTTAAGTAAATTCAAGCTTTCAGGTACTAGTTAAAGTTGCACCTTCATAAATCCAACCCTATTGAATTAATTTTGATTTTATAATTTACTGTAAGAATATTCTTTATTCTCTCCTACAATGATTTCAGATGTTGCAAAAAAATTGTAACAGTCTCTGAGTGGCATCCCAGAAAACAATTTGTGAATTTATGTTAAAAATTCTTAAAGAGCATTTTATAAGGCATGGGGACATTATAATCTCTCTATATTACCAACTCCAGAGTTTCTTCCTAATAAAGGAAGGAGGAGAGAAATAGAGCAATATTATATCTATTTTTCCCAAGTCCCCATTAGATCTCTGCTAACCCTATGATGTACTTTTTGATTGTTTTAATTATTTGTTTACTCAACAAATATTTGTTGACTATTATATGTCAGATTTTATTCTAGGTACTAGGATATGACAATGAACAAAATATTCAAGTCTTGCCCTTAGAACTTATATTTTAGTAGGAAGAGATTGTCAACAAACATAAAAATTATACTATATATATAATTTTATGTACATACTATAGCTATGTATGTTATGTATGTATACACTATATGTGTATATGCATATCTATATGTGTGTGCATATATATGTGTGTGTGTGTGTATGATAAGTGCTATGGAGAAAACAAAAATAAAGCAAAGGAAAGGTTGTAGGAAAGAAAAGGTGTAATTTTAAATAAAGTAGTCTGCTAATGCCTCACTGTGGTGACGTTTGAGCAAAGCCTCTACACAGATGAGAGTAAGCTGCACAAATAATTGTGGGAAAAGGATTCTAGACAGAGAAAAGAGTGAGTATAAAGACCCTGAGCTGGAGGTACTTCCAAGCGTTCATGCTCCAAAGAACATCTCAGAGGCCATTGTGCTTGGGCAAAATGAGCAAGGGCCAAAGGCTGAGGCATGGAGGCTGATGATGCAATGGGAGAGTTGGTCACAGGCATACTGAGCTGGGGCTTCTAGTCTACTGTAAGGATTTCTGCTTTTATTCTGAGTGACGTGAGAACCTGTTGGAAGATTTTGAACAGAGGAGTGACATGTTCTAACTCCCATTTTAAAGGGCTCACTTTGGCTTCTGTGTTGGGAATTAACACTAAAAGGGGATCAGGGCAGAAAAAGGGGACCAGTCAGTAGGCTATTGCAAGAGTCCAGGCAAAAGTTGGAGATGGCTTGGGCCAGGGTAGTAACAGGACAGGTAGGTGGTGAGCCAAGCTCAGATTCAGAATCTATCTTGAAGTGAGCCTGTAGGATTTTCTGATGGCTTAGATGTAGAGTATGAGATAAAGACAACCTCTACTTCCCTTCTTTGTGCTAAACCTTACAAAACATGTTTGTGAAAATTGTTTATAAATAAAAGTATAAACATATAGAGCAGTTTACTTATAAGCCTGCACTATGGCAAATCTTGGTCTGGTAAAAACTAATAAGACGTCTGAATGAGAAATGAGCCTGAAGAAAAAGTATTTTTATAACTAAAATGTTATTTATATAGATACACTCACCCATACATACATAAACGCACATACACATCCAGCTTTCTGTGAAGGCACAAAAATATCAGCTGGCAGAAAGAGGGAGAATTTTTAAAATTTTAAGTTCTGAGTATAGCACAGAGTCATATAAATATTTAATATATAATGCTGTATCCTACTAAATTCAGAACTTTAGTATTGTTTTTTATATCTTACTATTTCATATTCAAATACATTTTGAATTATTAAATCAGGAAAACTTTAAGCATTCTAATTTAGGGTTTAAAATCAAGAGTCATATAACATTAAGATATGTTAAAGACCAACATGTCTGCTTTGGTTGTAAAGCAAATATAATATCTATTATAACTCAAAATTCTACATTCTTGATACATCATTCGCCTGCAAATATAATTTTAAAACTATTTGGAGTGTTAGATAACTAAGTGCAAAAAAATTTTGCTTTTTAAAAGACTGCAAATCAAACAGTTGGAGAGTATTTACATTTTTTATTGCTTAGGTAATGCATACTTTCACATCCATTTGAGGCATTGTACATTAAAAGATACAAACACAATAGAGTTAAAACATGGGTTACGTTTAGTGAAATTCAGCACAAAATTTAATTCCTAGGTTTCTGACAGCCAAAGTTAAAAGAAAAGCACTGTTGGTCATATCTGTCTCGTTAGGTAGTGAAAGAAGAGCAAGTGAAAGCTATTCAGAGTCCATAAGCATATTGGTAGGTCTGAACGTAGAGACGAATGTACTGTGCTAGGTTTTAAGTAAACAGATTTGCTTACGTGAACTCTGTTTTTAATAGAAGCTTCATAGAGGAATTGGATTCAATTGAATTTAACAAACTTTTCTTGATAGCCATTTTCATAGTAGGTTAGGAATTGAGATAAAGAAAAAATATGTAGCATGATCTTGCCCTCAAAACCAGTAATTTAGTGTTGTTCAGTATTAAAGGCAGAAGAGGGAAGATGAAAGGGTTCCGTAGGCAGCAACTCAAACAAATGCCTCGTAAGAACCTTAGACTCTACCCTTTTAAGCAAGTAATGATTTCTTCTCAAAGGTTTTATGTTAATAAAAGACATGTTTGGAATTGAATTTTAAAATACTTTCACTGTGGCAATATGTAAAGGGTTGTTCGGACAAAAGCTGAAATTGAAATCAGGAAAGCCAGTTAAAAAATCTCTTGCAAAATCTCAGCCATGTGCTCAAAATATGGGACCAAAGTTGCCCGCATCAAAAACTAAGTCAAGGACTAAGTCTCCCCCCACCCCCCTCTGGCAGACCATGCTCTTACACCTACCTGTGTTCCTAGCCTCCACCTGGGGGCCTCTTTTTTGAGGGTCTTTGTTAGAGGCCTTCCCCAGGTGCCTCTGCAAAGACTTCCTTATCAGGGGGAAGAGAGGGGCCTTGAAAACACTTCTCTCCACTCTGAAGCAGGACTCAGTATGTTTCTACTCCTAGTTCTTTCTTCCTGCCCCCAGGCCCTCCGGGCCATAAAACCACAGAAGCTGGATGTCTGTGTTGATCCACTTGTCTTTCAACTGGTGCTCTTCCATGAAGAAACACAGAATGTGGGGTGGGTCAGTTGGTGCTTGCTTCTTTTTAGCCTCTGGCTTATACTATTGCAGTAAGTGATTAAAACCTTGATTGTTACTTTCATTTTGGCTTGTCTTAATCAGCTGCCCTGGCACCTGGCAGCTCAGTTCAGCTGTCTCCAAGCTTAGCTCCTCAGTAGAAATATCCAGGAATCTGCATTTTTAACACGTTCCCCAAGTAACTCATCTGTGTATTTTTGGTAAAATTACTGGTCAAATCAGTAGATAAAAGGGACCCAAATTCAGCCAGTGGTGGTGGATAAGGAGGAAGAATTCCAGAAATATCAGGATTCAGTGTGAGAATTAGAATCTTATTAAAATTGTGGAATAAAAATGAATGAAAAACAAATTTCATGTCAACAAAAAGTGGAAATACAGGAGAAGGAGCAGTATGGACACATTGAGTTTTAAGATATGTATATGGTGCTGAGGAATAAATTTAATCATGCGATTGGACAAGGGGATATATGAACTGAGATCTTAGCAAAAGTATGCATGTGAGATAATGATTTAGAAGTCAGTCATGTGTGTGGAGATAGGGGAGGTTAAAATCATGACCGTAAATGAGAAAACCAGGGAGAAAGTATGGAGTAAAATGAGAGATGAAGGTGGGTGGTGGCACCCTGTGGAGCCATTTGATAAGCAGGAGGAAGAAGAGTCCAGTGGAGGCTGAGAAGAATGGTCACTCTTCTTTGCAAGCATTTATTTTACAGACTCTTGATAAGTTCAAAAGTATAATATGAAATTGCAATTCTGTGAAGGCATTTATTTAGGTAATTCAAGTGATACTTTTCAGATACCTGATTTTCTGGAGTCTTATTTTCAAATAAATGAATGTCTTTCCTGTGGGTTCTACCATGCTAATTATTTCTTTTTTCTTTTTTTTAAGATTTTATTTACTTATTTGTCAGAGAGTGAGAGAGAGAGAGAGAGAGAGAGCGCACGCACAAGCAGGGGGAGTGGCAGGCAGAGGGAGAAGCAGGCTCCCTGCTGAGCAAGGAGCCTGATGCGGAACTCGATCCCGGGACCCTGAGATCATGACCTGAGCTGAACGCAGACACTTAACCATCTGAGCCACCCAGGTGTCCCATACCATGCTAATTATTTCAACTGAATTTTTTACAAGAGTAATTGCATAGTAGATAACTCAAAATTAAGATGCTAGTCAACAATGTGGAGGTGGGCTTCCATGATTCTGCTAACTGAAGTGGTAACATGAGCACCTTCATCCCTAAATTAGTATTTATTATTATATTTTATGTTTTCAGCTGAGATAAATAATTGATAAATGAATAAAAAATTGGCTTAGGGAACATTTAAATTTAATGAATTCTTAGTAATGTTCCCTGAAGTCTATTTAATATGTTCTCTTAGAGACTATTCTGGGTATTCCTTGCTTCCTTTCAATCTTTCAATAAATTGCATCAGTGATTTTTATTTCTAAGTTGAAAGAATTATTAGACTCTAAGAACCCTGAAATACATTTAAAATAAATACTAATGGATTATAAAAGTTATAGGGGAGAGTTTTCCAGGGGTCATTTCTATTATTATATATGGCTTTTAAAGAAATTATTATTAATATCAATAGGATCCCAAATGCCCTAGTTTCCTGAGGGAATGAGGGGGTTCCCAGAATGGGTGACTTTCCCAGGATGGGTTTTGTGAGAGAAAAGTTTCCGTAAACTGGGACCAGTTGGTCACCCCATTAAAATATCCACAGATGCTGGAAGTTTGATTTGAGGTGTGTGTGTGTGTGTTTGTGTATGTATGTCTTTGTGTGTATATATGTGCTTGTGCATGTACGGGAGAGTGAAGAGAGAGAGAGGAATAGAGAGAGAGATTGCTATTTTGTTATCTGTTCCACGAAATCTACACTTACCTTTTTCTAAAAGAATAGAAATTTATTGGGCATGTGGTAACAAAGTCAAATCATTTTTCAGGTCCCTTGCAGTTCTGTGTGACTATGTAACTACACTCTGAACAATGAATGATATATGAGTGAGAATGACTTGTGAAACTTCTGGGTGATGTTCTCTAAAGGGAAGCTGCCTGCCCTCCATTATCTTTTTCCTCCCTCCTATGAGCTCGGAAGTGATGACACCTGGAGCGGTCATTTTGGATCCAAAGATGGAAGCCGTGTAGTCAGCACAGAAGGGCTACCCCAGTGAACTTCGGGCGACTCCTTGGCTTCTGGTTTCTTTGATCCATTTCTATTTCTCATGTTCTTGTAATTCCTTAGGCCCACAAGTATGAGCTTTATTCTCCTCCTCGCTTTTGTTAGAAAGCACTTTTATTAAACTCTATGATATGCATTACCAGGTTAGTTTTTTGGATATGTTAGTTGGTGGAGATAAAGACATTTAGAAAAATTTTTTTTTTTTTTTTTCTTAACAAAGCCTGTTTTGCAAGGTTGCTGACTTGCTGAGTACTGGACTATCCTATCTTTTTTTTAAAACAATTTTTAAAAAGATTTTATTTATTTGTCAGAGAGCACAAGCAGGGGGAGCGGCAGGCAGAGCAGGCAGAGGGAGAAGCAGGCTCCCCACTGAGCAAGGAGCCTGATGTGGGACTCGATGCCAGGACCCTGGGATCATGACCTGAGCTGAAGGCAGATGCTTAACCGACTGAGCCACCCAGGCATCCCTGAAATATCTTATCTTTGGTGTGAGCATATCCCTTGGGGTATCCCTGGGATAGAATATGAAGAATAATAGGGGGACTTTTGCTAATCAGAAATTAAGAACAATAAAATAATTTTTAAAGGCAGAGATTAGGAGGATTTGTGGACTGATCCACACACACACCACGTCTCCCAATCTTGCATTCAACCAAGACAGTGGGCTTCTTGATCTGACAGTGTCCTCCTTTCCAGGGTCAAGAAGCAAGGCCTTGATGACCTAAATCTCTGTGCCTGTGCAGGTTGGTGGGGACCTTAAAAGAAGTGACTTCTGATTCACAGGGTACAGGCTGAGACCTGACCCAAATCTCAGATGCCTCCATTGGACGGAAAATAGTGTGGGTGCCAACAACAAATGGATGAACAGAGTAGTTTCATTCAGAGCGCAGTCACAGATTACTGTCACTATTTTGTGCATCAGAGAGGTCCTAGGTCTGGAGCTCTAGGCTGTCTCTTCAACTGAGAGGTGAAGAAGGCTATCAGAGGGTTAAGCTTGTATAACTGATACATTAGGATAAATTTACTACCATAAACTCAGGCATGCAATGTAACCTTTCTGGTTTTTCTTATAACTGGGATTAATTTCTCTTTTCAACCTTATACAGAAAACTTGATCTGGTCACATAATCATTTAAATGATTTTCCTTGGTCTTATTATCTTGGATTTAAATCCATTTTAGGATTTCATCTTCCCTCCTTTTTTCTCCAGTGGCATCTGGGTTCAGTAGAGTCACACCTGATATCACAGCACTGAGAGGACAATATCTAGTCCTTTATCAGTATCTGTAGTTACCATTTTCTGCTCATCCTGTCTGGTGGGTCCTAGGTTGCTTACATCTCTGCATTGACATTGTCAGAGATGGTCCTTTGCCAATCCAGTCATAAGGCTGGATGGAGGCATGTAAGCAGCATTCTTTGCAGCAGAGTCCTCCTCCTCCAGCCATGACAATGACTTTCCTTTTTCTGCTAATTTCTAAGATTAGCTCACAAGTGTGTCTTTGCTTCTCATGGCTCACCAAGATCCCCTGGATTTGTGAGACTATTACCTGAACACCTCACACAGAGCTGCTCCTAATCTGGCTCCCCACACCAAAAAAAACACACCCAAAGAATAAAGATACAAATCCCTGTGTTCTGGATATGCTAGAACTATCTCATAATCACATGTAACTCTTACTTTATAAGTAAATACTGTCCCACCCTGCCCCAAAGAGAGAATTTTATTGCTTCATCTTATGGGGGGGGGGGAATCTGGTTAGCAAATTATTCTTTGTATTCTACTCTATGCCAGGACCTGACCCTTGGATGTTGAAATTCCAGAAGTAACACCTTTTGTTTCTCTTTGTATTTCTGAGGAGTCTTCCCTTTCCACTGGACAGGGAGGATGATGTCCAGTTTGAGTGAGAGGGATGGCCAATTACACTAAAAATTTACAAGTCCCATAAAACTACATTACAACTTCATGTACCAACCCATGTATTTCCTATTTTGAGCAATGCATCCTAGTAAATAGGCCTCTGTTCAAGAGCTCAGTTCTCTAACATTTTTGCTCAGGACAGTCAGATGAATGGCGATAATTTTGTCTTGACACAGATTCAACTAGGATACCTGTCATACATAACCAGGGTAGGCTTTATTTTTATCTTGTTCTTATCTATAATTCTTCTCTCCCATGCTCTGGTTATCCTTATCAATAAGGAATTGGGATAAATTTACATTTACTCATGTCATATTCTAAATATGGAATTGGAATTCGTGTTGCTTCTTTTTGGTAAATAATGAAGTCTAAATATGTACATGCTCTCCATTCCAAGGGGAAGATTTATTTTCTCCTTTCTGTTGTCAAGGAATCTTATGCTGCTGGGAATAAAAAGATACATAGACTAGCAGATGATAGGGCTCCAATATGCTCACTTTATTCTTTGAGGTTCTTTAGGGGCAACTCTAGGCACTGGGAGGGGACATTACAGTGATTTATAGATTGACCGTCCCCCACCATATACATACACATACATGAAAAAGAGCAGCATTGCCTTGCGCATCCCTTTTTATTGGGATTCTACATAAGATTTTGGTTGGAAATTTTTTTCCTATAGTTCACACAACCATTGTAGTTTGACATTAAAAAAGAGAACATTTCCCGGACAGAGTTACAACCTAGTTTGCATGAGTTAAATATAAGTTCTGAGATTTAAAAAGGGATTGTTAGGGAAAAAAAAATAACCAGTAAACTATATTATATTAATGAATGACTTTAATTAGAAGTATTAATTAAACGGTTTGAATTAGGGGCAAAGTAATATTAAAAATATATGACTTCAAATCATTTCTCTTTTTAGTGCTTCTGGCAAGAAAATAGTATTTATCCACAGTGCCAGAATTGGAAGTAGTAATTGGTCCTAGCTTTAATTTACTGAAGATCTAGTTTAAGTATAATTAAATTGAAAATCAATAGCTAAAATAATCAGGAAAACTTATTAATTTAGGAACAAAACTGATTTTATTCTCTAACTTTTTATATAATTAATTTACGAAACTAATTGCATATAAAGTCTAGCCTGCCAGACATTCTTTATTTTTATTCTGAACAAAATTTTCACAAATCATAATAAAAATACTGTGTTTTAGTTATGTGACTATAGTTATGAAATGCTAACTATTTAATAATCTTGAAATTAAAGAAAAGGTAATACAGATGTGAAAGTCAAGGTAAATGAATAATTCTAGAGTAAGAGTTGAAAGTGTCTAGGTAAGCGTTATCCTGGATCATGGAAGGTCTTTAAGATAAAACCTCATAACGATGCTATACTACTGTGTGTCCTGATTTAGGTAAAATAAATACATTGAAGTAGTGGATGAAAAACATTTTCCAAAAAGTGATGGAAGGAGAGAGCAGAAGGTTTCAGATTTCCTCAAGCAATAAAAAAAAATTTCAATAATAAAACACCTTTAGAAATGCAAGAAGCTAGATGAAACTCTCAAGAATAGTATTACACCATCTCTCCATAAAGCTTTGCCAGACTGAACAAAAGGGATGCATTTTTTATTTCCCAGCCAGAAGGTGTTTTATTTTAAAAAAGATAACTGAGAAAGTGTTTACAAACAGACTGCGGGGGAAACCTTTTGCTAATTTTAGAAATCAAAGAAGAGGCAATCTCGAGGTTGATGATTGCTCTGGTCTGAATGTTTGTGCCCACCCTCCCCTTCATGTGCTGAAAACCTAGTCATGAGGGTGGAGCACTCATGAATGGGATTAGTGTTCTTATAAAAGAGGCCCCAGAGAGCCTCTTAGCCTCTGCTACTACCTGAGGACACCAGGAGAAGTTGGCATGCTCCCTGCCTTCACCAGAACTTGGCTGTGCTGCCACCTGATTTTGGACTTCTAGCCTCCAGAACTGTGAGAAATAAATCTCTGTTGTTTGTTAAAAATGAATGAATGAATGAATGAATGAATGAATGAATAAATGAAGGAAGGAAGAGAAAGAAAGAAAAAAAAGAAAGAAAGAAAGAAAGAAAAAGAGAAGTAAAGAAAAGAAAGAATAGTACTTGACAGGTTGAATTGGGTATGAGGTAAGGTGTTTTCCTCTTTCTT
The DNA here is from genome assembly GCF_004348235.1 of Phoca vitulina. Lineage (NCBI taxonomy): Eukaryota > Metazoa > Chordata > Mammalia > Carnivora > Phocidae > Phoca > Phoca vitulina. The sequence continues at coordinate 78,169,475 of NW_022589711.1, read as the reverse complement.
TTGTTGAAGTATTTTCTTTTTTAAAATTTTTTAAAGATTTTCATTTATTTGACAGAGAGAGACACAGCGAAAGAGGGAACACAAGCAGGGGGAGTGGGAAAGGGAGAAGCAGGCTTCCCGCCGAGCAGGGAGCCCGACGCGGGGCTCGATCCCAGGACCCTGGGATCATGACCTGAGCCGAAGGCAGACGCTTAACGACTGAGCCACCCAGGCGCACCTGTTGAAGTATTTTAAAGCCACTTTTTATACCCTAATAATCTTTATTTTTGTGAATATATAATTGTAGCTCTTCTTTGCGTGGGACTTGCCCAAAAGCAAGCTGCTTCTGAATTCTGTTTCACGAATCCCAGTGGTGGCAACCTCTGTGCGTAAGTCAGTTGCAAACTCCCCAGAAACAGTGGTCCAGTTGTAATTCATATTCTGCATATTTCCCTGTAAATAGACATATTGGTTAAGATTAAGAATAAACCAAAATTCGCCAGCCAGAAGTCCCTTCCTGTATCACGTGACCCTAAATTTTGTAATTGCTGTGGCAAATCTTTTCACTGAGACTTTTCAAGTGCTTTTATTTTTGCCTGACAGCTCCAGGTAGGAGTATTGAATCTAAAATTTTATGTTTCAAATCATAGCTTTTCAAAATTTATTATGCATACTAGGGGTATTTTTAAAATGCAGATTCTGATTCAGTCAGTTTAGTGTAGAGCTTGAGATGCTGCATTTGTAATGAGTTATAGGTGATATCAATGTTGCTGGTCCATAGACCATGCTTTGATTATCAAGGTTCCAAACATTGTAGGCTTTCTTTGATTTCTGCTTAGGAAATGTCCTGAAGAACATAGGCATATTTTTTACAAGATTTCCGATTGATTCTAATACAGGCAGAACTTTTTTTTTTTTGATTTTTTTTTATTATGTTATGTTAATTACCATACATTACATCATTAGTTTTTGATGTAGTGTTCCATGATTCATTGTTTGTGTATATCACCCAGTGCTCCATTCAGTACGTGCCCTCTTTAATACCCATCACTGGGCTAACCCATCCCCC
>NW_022589711.1:77957808-78168327 GCF_004348235.1 Phoca vitulina | reverse complement strand
CTGTATAACCTATAATAGCTTAAAGGTTCTAGTTTTTTGGGTTTTATCCATGGTTCCACTTGATCTGGCTGCTGTGGTATTAATGTAAAAGTATTAGTGAAAGAAATAACTTCAACTTAATTCTTAGAAAAATATTTTGATTTAATAACAGTTCATCTTAGTCTTAATATTTAGGCTTTGTAGGTCATAGGATTTCTGCTCCAACTGCCCAGTTCTGCCATTGTAGCATGAAAGCAGCCACAGACAACATGCAAGCAAATGAGTCTGCCTGTGTTTCCATAAAAGTTTATTTCTAAAAACAGGCAGATTAAATTTGGCCCGAGGGCTGTAGTTTGCCCACCCGTGTTCTAGTAAAGCATTTACAGCATATATATAATTCCTTTAAAATGTGTTCATTTCAAAATGGAACCTAGTTTAGAGCCCAATACCCTGCTACAATTAAAAGAATAACTGTTAGGATTATAACTATTTATTGCCATAAGTTTACATTTTGAAGTGGAGTTATTTTTTTCCTTAAAAACAAGATCCCATACAAAACTCACTTCAACCTTATGAGCTTACCAGTATTTTATAAATAAGAAAATTAAGACTCAGGTTAACTGATTTTTCAGTATTACATTTTTAGAAAGCAGAAGAGCCAGATCCTGAGAAAGCCTTATGAGTTAGAGTAGCTATATTGGTACCATGAACTAAAAGAAGACATATCAACTCTTAAATGATCTTAAAAATAAGTATACTATTTAGATTTTTGCATTTCATAGGAATTGAGTTTTTTTAGAGTCAGGTAAGATTTTTTTGCCAGAGTTTTATACTTTTAGTTGTAGAGACAATTTTATTCAACTTATTGTATTCTGGTACATTAGATATTCATTCATTCAATGAAACTTAGATGGAGTCAAGAAGTAGAAAATTTGTCTTCATGCATTCTCAAGGAAAAATTTCACTATTGGGAAAGTAGTATTGGCTTATGAATAATTGTGGGCCCTCTGAAGATACCTCGCTTAAATATTCAGCAGCACCTCTGAAAATGTTTAAATGGGTGCTGAAAATGATCTTGAATAACTCAATTTTATTTCTATGCTATTATCTAGGAGAAATATATAAATTGATATAAACAAATTGCAATACATATAATTAAAAACCACCTACCAAGTAGGTTATATATATATATATACAGTGTTGCATCATTAAAACAGTTCTTGTTTCAATTGTAATTCTTGGTGCAATTCTAGTTGCAAGAATGAAAGAACTTCCCAAATAGCTATTTACCATATAAGCTTTTATTAAATGAGTGGGTGCCAAATTTTGAATTGTGACAAAATTCTTTGTTTTCTTTTAAATTTTATAAATTATTTGTGGTAACCTTGGGATTTGTACTTGCCTAAGATACTTAAAAATTATTTAAACTGATACTTTTATTATTTATCAAAGCATTTATAGAACCGTATGCAACTTTAGGGTATGAAAATTTTAGACACCTGAAATGACATTTTAGTCAGGCTAATTGCAATGACTTCAGAATCTGTATTTTCTTATAAGAAAATAAATTTTATGTAATTTTGACTGTATATGTTATGGATCATTATCTGCAAAATCTATCAGGCTTATGTTCCATGAGTTTATGCTTAGAGTTGGAGGATAAAAGAAACTCTAGGTTAACATTTATCAAAGTTAGGGATCTTAGTGGGTTCCTGAGACCCTTTGAGGGTATCTACAAGGTCAAACTATTTTCAGAATGAATGAATGAATGAATGAGTGAATGAATGAATGAGTGAATGAATGAATGAATGAACGAATCCACTGTGTTGACATTTCCAATGAAAATGTGAACACAATGGTGAATAAACCTGCAGGTACTCCTTAGGAAGGATCAAGGCAGTGACACGACCACAAAAAAGAGGAGTTTAGCAACATGTGGAATAACTGCTGTTAGATTTTGGTAAGGGTTTTGTAAAGGCTTGCTTCTTCCTGTTTGCTATTCTTGTCTCTCTCTTTTTTTTCCCATTCATTTTCTGATTATCGTAGAAGTCTTGAAAAAAATAGGATATTATTCTTACTTTAAGAGCAGTGGAGAGAAAATAAGAGAAATTCAGTAGAAAATATGGGTGGAGAAAGCTTTATAAAGAAAAAGTTCAGATACTTATGTCTATGGAAGGAAATAGAACAGAGAGAGCCTGAGAGTTAGCTTTATTGACCAGCTACTATGTAGGATCCCTTTTCCAATGTCTCTGAATTAAAGCAGCCTACTATCATGACAAAAGGGAAATATTGCCCATGCTTGGGTCCCTTTACCTGTCTCTGCCCCATTTCCTCATTATTGCCTCCCCCTCCCCTATTGTGCTCCTACTGCCATTTGAACAAAGGAAAGAAGAACCTTTACTTCTCCATCTGGCCCATTAAGTCATGCCTTTTAGCTGCAAAGCCTTCCATGTATACTAAATGATATAAATACATGGATATTTTATCCTCTAAAATTTCTCTTGGAAAATATATATGTTGATAAAGTAGGGGAAGGAGGACCCCAGAGGCTATGCCCATGTAATAAACAATGGCACTAGAATTTTCTTAAGAGAGTATGTCCAGACAGGTGTTTGTTTATACCTTTGTTTTGCTACACCTGGAATTGAATTTGGATCTACAATTTAGGAGGGAAGCTAGAGCAAAGCTGCATTGTTTCACATATTAGAAGAAAGAGGAATTTAAAGGATGATTATGAGATAGAGCCCAGAGTAAAGGAGGGTCAGAAGAAAACAAAACTATTCCGCAAGAGAGGGCTTTGGAGATCAGAACTACTTCCTGACTAGTTTTTAATTTGTTTGCTGTGTAGAGTGAAATAAATGTTCTTTACCATCTTCCTTATAACAGGTCTTAAGCAAAACACACACTTCCCTCTAATGCATTTTTGTGATTGGATCCTTTCAGAGGACAAAAAGAAAATAGGAGCTATATGTCTGGGTTGTTAAGCTAAAAGAGGTTGCTTATATAAATAGAAGGTTGAGGGATGATAGCTGATATCGCTTTCCTAATTCCAGTTTCCAAGAAAGGACTTTGATAGGTTCAGCTTGCCTTTCTCACCCTTCCTGAACCAATAAACTGTGGCCCAGGGTACAATTGTGTCACTTTGTACAAATATGACATCTCCTCCTTCATCCATATGGAAAAGGTTTTGTTCTCAGAAAAGCAAAAGATGGGGAACTGAACATGTAAATTTATCAGTGTTCCTATTTCTTTTCTCCTTACAACAATAATATTTCAGCCAATAAAATATTGAGCCATGATTCAAATGTAAGCATGTATATCTTCAAACCAAAATCACTTCCATTCTGTCTCCTACCAAGAATACTTGTATAGAAACACAAAACCCCACAAAACATGTAGAAATTAATATGTTGTAGATCTGTAGGCACTTGAGAAATGATTAGGTGGTTGGGTCTTCCAAATTTGGAAAATTGTTTTAGGGTTATTAGTTTTGACTGCATGTATGCTTTGTAAGAAAATTGGATGTTTTGTCATCAATTATTACAGGAAAAAGTATTATTGGAAGCAGCTGAAAGGTAATTAGAGAAGGGAGAATTAATTTATTTGCTTAGAGAGTAATTACATGAATAAAATCACCTTTTAATTTTTAATAAAGTTATGATTCTAAAAATTTATGAAAAAATTAATAAAAGGAGGTTCAGACTCACTTATCTGTGACTTGTTTAAAGGTTGGATTATTTATTTCTTGGGTTTCCTCAAATCACTTAATTTTCACTAAAATGCTAGTATCCTAATTAACAGTCTTCATTCATATTCCTTAAAATATAGTAATAAAATCTCTAAAATGTTAAAAAGTGATATTTCTCGAATTCCAGCAAGGAAATCATTAAAAATTTAAGGTTATGTATAGAGAAGTATAATGAAGAATGAAACATGTAAAAGGATAGAATTTGTCTAAGAGAAAAGTATTTCCTGAATGTAGCTGGATAATTTAAATAAATCAATACTGATACTGCCTTGCAGTTAAAAAATTAGGAGTAACAGAGACTTTTTCATAATAGTATAAGAGCAATTATTATTTTCATCTTTTTGCATTTGAATTATTTTTGCTTTCACTTGTTGTCTCCCCTTTTGCTCTATTCTTTTCTACTACAAATGGGAAACTTTCCTCAGGCTTTGTTGAAAATGAAACTAAAAAAAAAGCTCAACCAAGAGGAGGTGTGATTTCTACTAATACTTGGTGTCTTAGAGGACTTTCCCAGATTATTTGGAAGGATGCAGAAGTTCACTTTAAATACAATTATCAACATATGCTCCTCAAAGCAGAAGAGAACCAAGTGAGTTATGTTATTTATGTCTGGCTGTGTTGGCACCATTATCATCTATAATGCCTGATGAAGAAGGGTGTCACGTTCCCTGGAAAGAAAAGATATTCCTGTTGGGTAGAACGTAAGAAATCCTAGACTTGAGTTGTAGAAGTGTCCTTGGGGATCTAATTTCACCCCTTTTCCTTTTAAAAGTGAGAAAATTGCTGTTCAGAGAATTCAAAGTTCCTCAAGGTCACACTGCTAGTTCTCTTTCTTTTTCAAGCAGGGCATTGAGAATGACTTAATTGTCTGAAAAGGAAGCCCTTATTTAAAGATAATGCAAAAAAAAAAAAAAGACAATGCCAAGAAATTCAAAGATGTGAGGGGTTGGCAACTTTTGAACAGCAGTGTGTCTGTGAAGTGACCCTTTCTCTCTAGTATATAGCAGTAAAGGAATATCTTTCACATGTTGTTTTCTATAAGAAATAGAGAAAAATTTCCACCGGTTGCCAAATTTCATTGTGGCAGAAACTCTCAGAAGCAGCTAGGATGCAATGGTAACTAGTCTACATTCCAGTGGAAATTGACCACTATGTGACTTTGGTCCCCAAGCCAAATTTGTTCAACATTTAAATTATGTTTTCCAGTTAGCTGCTTTTATTTTTTCTTTTTAAAGATTTTATTTATTTATTTTAGAGAGAGAGACACAGCGAGAGAGGGAACACAAGCAGGGGGAGTGGGAGAGGGAGAAGCAGGCTTCCCGCTGAGCAGGGAGCCCGATGCGGGGCTTGATCCCAGGATCCTGGGATCATGACCTGAGCTGAAGGCAGTCGCTTAACGACTGAGCCACCCAGGCGCCCCAGTTAGCTGCTTTAAAAAACAACTTAGGGCATAATATTTCATGATACTTTAAACCAGATGCCTCTGTTTCTAGCCTTTTAAATTTTATACAAATTATACACTGTGATATAGTAAACCAAATTTTAGTGTGATTCCACATGTTTAAACACTTGTTTTTCTCTCAAACACTGTTAAAATTTGTGTGTGTGAGTGTGTACATATATATATATATATACACAAGTTTATACATACATACTACTATATAGAGAGAGACACATCAAAGTGTCACATGCGTCTGATTAAAATACCAAGTAATACGTTCTTGCCATTAAGTTCCAGTTTCCAGACTTTTAGTTATTTTAGCTGTTTCTTTTAGTATTACTTTCACATATTTGGCATTTACCAATTTTAGTTAATAACTTTTTGTTTTCTGTAATAATGAAGATTTAATTCACTTGTATAACTACCTAATCCTTTTCCATTCTCCTGTTTGAATTGTACATTATTGTTTTTTCGTTTAATGTGTACTTAGTATTATGATACGTAAAATTAACCACAGGAACACCCAAGAAAATGATATTATTCTCTTCTTCCTTCTTTCCTTCCTTCCTTGGTTCTAATCGTCATTAAAAAAAAAAAACAAAAAACAAAAAAAAACAACTTCTTAATACCAAACACGTAATGCTTTCTTATCTACTAGATACTAGTTTAAGTGCTTCACATGTATTTGTTCTATCCTCACAATGACGTTATAATGTAGACATCATCACTATTTCTATTTTATTTATTTATTTATTTATTTAAAAGATTTTATTTATTTATTTGACAGAGATAGCGAGAGCAGGAACACAAGCAGGGGGAGTGGGAGAGGGAGAAGCAGGCTTCCCGCTGAGCAGGGAGCCCGATGCGGGGCTTGATCCTAGGATCCTGGGATCATGACCTGAGCCGAAGGCAGACGCTTAACGACTGAGCCACCCAGGCGCCCCAACATCATCACTATTTTATGAACAGGAAACTGAAGACCAGAGAAGATGAGTCAATGGCACAAAGTCACACACATACTAGTAAGGGATAGAGCTAGAATTAGGACCTTGGCAGTGTGATTTCAGAATCATAATATTAAACACAATATTAGCTTCTTGTTATATTTTGCTTTTAAAAGCTCTGTCCTATGAGAAATTTCTATCACTTATTTCCCATAAGGAAAAATTTGCCTTGCAGCGTTTATTTTATTTTACTTATTTTATTTAAGTCAGCATTAGAAAATGAAAAAAAAGAAAAAGACTGTTAAACTATGTTTCCAAGTGACTGGCAAATGAGAATTATTGTGTGAACCTGTTCCTGCTCCAGAAATGCTGTTTAATCAGGATTCGAATGGCATCTAAGGAATAGGAGAAAGTTTGTTTTAGGTTAAGAGAAACAGGGATTTGCCTCAAAGGGGCCTTTCTTCATCTGTCCAGTGCCTTTGATTTTCTCAGTAAACACTGGAATCTTCTCTTAGTTTCTGTGCTTTGTTGATAGCTGAGGTCTCAGTTTAACCTTAGTAAAAATTTTTTAAGTAATTATTTTGTATTGTTCTATACTTCCAGTTTCCTGAGTACTTTCTGGTTTCTAGCTGTGACACAGCTGCCCATCTGGTTAATTATTTCCATGTGGTCTTCATTTCAGACCTGCCTTCTTTTCTCTCTTCCCCTCCCTGCTGAGTCTCAGCATCCCTTCCCCACGCGGGCTAGGAGGGCCGCCTGCTGTCAGACAGTTGGTCATCCCTAACCTGAGGGCTTTGCTCTTACTTGTCTCCAGGTGGTCATCCTCAGGAACCTGCAAGGATAGACTTAACATCAAGGCTCAGGTATTAACCATTCTGTTTTCAACTTCTGGCACTTTTATTTGAGTAAACTTTAAAAGAGAATTGCTTAGATTAAAGCTTACTGTTATGAATAAATGACAGATTTGGCTTTATGATGTAGGAAGTTGAAAGTCTTCTTTTCCATAATTTAAATTAATTCATTTTTTTTGCACTAGTAACTGGTAGATGAATGAGACCTCTGAGTAAAAACTGTAATGGTTATTATAATGCAAAAAGGAATCTCACTGTACCTTACACACCCCATGTTATTTCATATTAAAATGTGATAAAAACTCTTCTCTCCTTTTTGTTTTTGCCATGCAGGAGATAGCCCTTTCTTTGGCTTGTACCTCCTCCAATTCTAGATGCTCTTGACTTCAGACTCCTGGAAGCCTGTTAAAAACCACTACCCTCTCAGGCAGACCACGAAACAAACCGGAAGTGAAGGGAGCTAGAATCATGAATTCATCAACCACTATTCTGTTCATGAGAAGTAAATGTCACATTAAGTAGGTGCATAAAATATTCAGTCAAGCTCTAGACAAGTGTTGAGATCCTAGAAATCTAATCCCAAGAGTAAAAATGTGATATAAATTCAGGTATACTGGGTTACACAGGTGACACAGTGTCAGTAATTTTCAGGGTCATCCATTTACCAAGGGGAAAATTAACAAGAAGTGTCAAACTTTCAAGAAAAAGGGATAAAAACGGTGAGATGAGAGAACATGCCTCCAATTGGCTGGAGGCAGCAGCCCTTTCTCTTACCCAAAATTCAAAGTGATCTGTTGTGGAGTAATGGAGCTAGGGAGTTGTTTAAGATGCAGATGTAAGGGAGACCGGAAAGGAGGACTGAGGTGACTGTAGAACAGGGGCCCAGTAAATGGCCTTATTTCTCCATGGGCAGTTTAGAGAGGTTGTCACTTGATTTTGTTACTAAAGATTTTGGCCTTTTGACTCTTTTTTTGTGTGTGTGTGTGATAAGACATATATACATAAAATTTACAATTTTAACCATCTTTAAGTGTACAGTTTTGTGATATTAAGTACATTCACATTGTTGTGTAACCAATCACCAGAACTCTTTTCATCTTGCAAAATGGAAATTCTATACTCATTTCACAACAATTCCTCATGCCCCCTTTTACCCATCCCTGAACACCACCATTCTACTTTCTGTTTCTAGGAATTGACTACTCTAGGTATTTCATATTAAGTGGAATCATACAGTACTTGGTTTATTCCCCTTAGCCAAATATCCTCAAGGTGAATCCATGTTGTACCATCAGTCAGAATTTCCTTTTTAAAGATGAATAATATTCCATAGTATGTATAACCATTCATCTGTCCATGGACATCTGGTTACTTCCATATTTTGATTATTGTGAGTAACGCTGCTGTGAACATTGGTGTATAGATACCTGTTCAAGTCCTTGGTTTAACTTCTTTTGGCTATATACTCAAAAGTAGAATTGCTAGATCATATGGTAACTCTGTTTAATTTTTTGAAGAATCACCATAGTATCTTCCATAGTGACTGCAGAATTTTACAATCCCACCAGCAATACACAAAGGTTCTGATTTCTCCACATTCTTGCCAACACTTTTTTATCTTATTTTATTTTATTATTTTATTTTATTTGTTTTATTTTTATTTTGGCCATCCTAATAGGTATGAAATGGTAGCTCTCTCACTGTCTCATTGTGGTTTTGTTGACCTGTTGACTCTTAGGGGCTAAACCCATAATACATTTACAAAGGCATCTTAAATGCTCTCAGAAATAATGTGTTTTATTACAAAATAACTAAAATAAATGGGCAAGGACTTCTGGGGAAGATGGCAGAGTAGGAGAATCCTTAGCTCACTTCATTTCATAAATACAGCTAGATAACAACATCCACATCAGTGTAAATAACCTAGAAGATGTCCTGAAGTCTGGCAGAACAGACTCTCCACAACTAAATGTAGAGGCCACATCAGAGAGGGTGGAAAGGGCAGAGAACCAGAATTAACATTTGTTGCTTCAAAGATTCCATGTTTGAGTCACACAAAGAATACATTTCTCTCTGTGCCTGAGTAGAGCAGGTCTGGCACCCTCTAATGTTATACAGAAACTGACAGAAATAGATTTCATATAGAAACAAGTGCTAATGATTTATAAGACAACTTCCATGGCTTACCATTAAGATAATAGTAAACACACTAAATTTGTTAGAGTTACCACAAAAAGTGTGTGCTTGCAAGGATTATCCATATAGATACATGCATATATATTCCATAGGAATTTCACACATATGTCCCTTACCTGTGCACAGACAACAAGCACTCACATATATAGAACAAAAGAGATAAATCTGGTCAACAATGGAAGTGGCTCATCATTGCTTAAATTTCTATTTGTACCTCTGCAATTTTAAATAAATCACACTCCATTATTCTCTGTTCCTGCACTTTTTTCATCCCTTTCCCAAGGATAATTATATATTGATTTAATCTTTATTTCGTTAAAGTTACAATTTTATCTGGATGGGTAATCTCATTCTAAATACTTTCAAAGTAAATGTTTTGGCACAAAAATGATTGAAATATAGCAGTCACATTAAAATTATTTGCAGTTGTCACATGACTCCTAACACTCTACCTGCAATTAATTGGGATCTTAAAATGATTCTCAAACAGATAAGATTTTAAAGAAGTTTTTTTTTCCTTAAAAACATCCCACTCAGCACATTTGCATAGCAAGTACCTCTAAAGAAATTTATAGATATTTCAATCTTTTGTAACATCATTATAAATGACTTCATGACAAGTGCAAATTTTCCTCTTGTTCTTTGGGAAGTACCAATCAGACGTGGATTTGAGTGACATCTCTTTTAAGAAAGAACAAAGGGGATAGGCGGCTCAAATAATTATAAAATCCTGACTTGTTACTGTCACAATGATTGCCTGAGCTTTAAAAAAGAAATGGGACATTAATGTACAATGTAAATAATTGTGTAGGCTCTGAGATGATTAGTTAGCAAGGTGGCAGAATTATCTTGTCAAAAATAAAGTATTTTTAAATATCTGAAGAGGAACTCTAAAATATCCATCCTAATAATGAATCCCATGACATCCAGCAATACTATACCCAGAATAATGATAACTAAAAATAGGATTCTGTGTTTTTCACCAAAAATGCTTATAAAGAAAATGTTGTTCTCTATGTCTCTTAATCTTCAGTTCATTATAAAATGCCATCCTAGCAGTTCAGCTGTATCAAAATGAAATGCTTCATCTTGGGATTGTAGGCATTCCTGCTAAAGTCCTGATTTGTTTTTTATGAGCCACTTCTATCATTGTTATTGTCATTGGTATAATAACTTATATTGCTGACCACTTATTCTGTGCTATTCTGAATTTTTTACATTTTTTTTCGCTCATTATTTCTCACAGCAACCCTATGAAATAGTTACTATTATTATGTTCAATGTATGGATGTGAAAATTACAGTTTGGAGAATATAAGTAACTTGGCCAAGATTATTTAGCTAGTATGGGGCAAAAGTAGGATTTGCATACAAGTCAATCTTCATTGCCTTCAAAAAAAAGGTATTAAAGATAATTTTTCCCTATTTTTCAATTAATATTTGAAAACACAAAATTCAGTGATTACATAACATTTTATCTTTTAAATGTACTTTTTCTTAATCATACTGAAGTTTTCTTTGGGAAATGTTGCTAGAAGCAGTTTTACTGGTTAAAATTTTCATAAATATTGCAAAACTGCTTTCAGAGATTTATATTTCTACTAGAAGCATATGAAAGTATTCTTTTTACTTCTACTTTGTCTATAATAAGTATTTTTTTTAAAGATTTTTTATTTATTTGACAGAGAGACACAGCTAGAGAGGGAACACAAGCAGGGGGAGTGGGAGAGGGAGAAGCAGGCTTCCCACTGAGTAGGGAGCCCGATGTGGGGCTTGATCCCAGGACTCTCGGATCATGACCTGAGCCGAAGGCAGATGCTTAATGACTGAGCCACCCAGGCGCCCCTATAATAAGTATTTTTTTAAGGATTTTATTTATTTATTTGACAGGATAGCAAGAGCAGGAACACAAGCAGGGGGAGTGGGAGAGGGAGAAGCAGGCTTCTCGCTGAGCAGGGAGCCCAATGAGGGGCTCGATCCCAGGACCCCGGCATCATGACCTGAGCCAAAGGCAGATGCTTAACCGACTGAGCCACCCAGGCGCCCCAATATAATAAGTATTTTTTAAAATGTTTATTTGGGGCACCTAGGTGCTCAGTCGGTTAAGCATCCAACTCTTGATTTCTGCAGAGGGTGGTGAGATCAAGCCCTGCATCCCTGTGTTGGGCTGGGTGTGGAGACTGCTTAAGATTCTCTCTCTCTCCTTCTGCCCCTCGCCACCCCCACACCACTTGTGTGTGTGCTCTCTCTCTCAAAAAAAAGATGTTTTACTTGATAGGCAAAAATTTTTCTGTTTTCTTGTCAGCTATATTTTTTTAACAGAATATTATACATGAAAACATAAATAAAAATATTAGATTGTTGGTAATTAAAAGATATCAACATACTATTATCTGACCTTAATTATTTTAACCTTTAATGAGCTCATTTTATTTGCCAGAAACTCTGCAGAGTTCTCTAGGCCAAGATAAATAGGCCCATTCTGGTGCTTCAGGAGCCTTGATGGAAAACTATGATAGCAATAAAGATTTTGCATGAGTACTACAATACGAGTGAAAAGTTGCTTTTTAACTTTTGGCCTGTGTTACTGGGAGAACCTCATGGAGGAGATGACGTTTGCATTTTGTCTTGATAGATGAATAGGGATCTGTAAAGTAGAAAATAGGAGTATTTTAGGGAAGGCATAGAGCATAACCAAAGTGAAGAGGAATGAAAACAAAAGTTAAATTCAAGGAATGGTTAAAAAAAATAAGTTTTTACTGGAACGTTGAATGATCCTTCTCAGAACTACAAGGGATGGAACATAAAAGATTGTAGCAAGGCATGGAGATCCTTTCCGTGTGTTAGAATGAAATGTCAATAAATAGATTCACTATTTAATTGTAACAAACTATATCAGCCTTGACAAGTCATTTCAAAAAGTATGCTCATAATTAGAAATTCAATATCTGGTTATTTCTTTTAATTCAATTTTGTAGCAAATTATTCTTAAATATCCTGATGATGATAATTGGTACCTTCTAAAGTGCTAAAATCTTCCAGTAGCCACACTTGTCTTCTCCAGTTGTATGTCCCACAACCTCTCCAAAATGCCCAGTCATTGGTCTGGACCGAACAGCTCTGAATTGCCTCTAACGAGCATTGCACTGGCTCTGACTTAAACTATTTACTCATTTTGTTCCTACATGAAATATGCTCACTCTGCCCTCCTCTGTCCATATATAATGTATCCATCAAGACTAAACTTAAATATTTGCTTTTACATAGGTCTTCCAGCTCCTTTTGGAAACATTTCTATAGCACTGATATTCTCTGTATCCCAAAGTTTGCATTTTATGCATTGTCTTTTTTCTAATTTTGCTTTCATAGTTCATAAAATTGAGCTTTCAGGGATTTATGCATTATCTTCTATTCTTACAGACAAAGAAAATTAGACTAAGAAACTACCTAAAGATCATACTAACGATTATTTTGTGCATTTGTTCATTTATTTATTTTTCAAGTAATTACTGTGTTCTTAGTACATGAAAGTCATTTACTTGTCAGGTACTAAAGATCAAAAGTGAACATGGTTCATGTTTTCAGAAGGAGTTAAGAGTCTATTAGGGAAGCTAGATAGTTAAACAGCTTTTTGAGTTATTTATATGATATGAGGAGAGTAGCAATCTATCCATTGTGGGTGGATATGGAAGTTGAAGTGTGTGAAATTTAGTGAAGACTTTATAGAAAGGAGGAATGCCTACAGGTTTGTGAAGAATGGGGTGTTTAACAGGGTAATAAATGAGATATATTTCTAGACAGAAGAAATAGCATATACGAGTGAGCAGAGAAGACATATCAGGGAACTGCAGATGCTGTGGTATGTTGAACTATGAGGTTAGGAATGGGGAAAACACACAGTGAGACTAAGAAGGTAGACAAGGACCTTTGTGATTTGAAATGGGGTTTTGAGTGTATCTTGAAATTGAAATGGCAGTCTTGAAGGATTTAATCAGTAAGGTACCAGGTTCACATTTGTGTATTCAAAATACTACCCTGTGGAATAGTGGAAAATGGATTGAGGATAGAAGAAACTGAAGTCAGGGGATAAAGTTAAGGATCTGTTTTAGTATTCCAGGTAAGAAGGGCTTTAAGATTGGTAATGGGAAGAGAAAGAAGGGTCATTTCTGTACAAGTATTCTTTCAGATAAAATAGGATTTTGTAACTGAATGGTACAACAAGTAAGGGAGAGGAAGAACCCAAAGATGATACCTAGATTTTTCTGCTTAGGTAACCAGATGGTGCATTAGCCAAGACAAGCTAGCTAGGACAAGAAACTGTTTGGATGATGGATGTAATAAATTCTGTTATATAAATGCTAATTTAGAGGCTGCTATGGGTCCAGGAATTGGTCATATAAAATAGGATACTGGATATACCTTTCTGGGTCTTAGAAGAAAGATCTGGGCTGAGGATGTAGTTAAGTCATCAGAATGGAAATAGGTAAAATCACTAAGAAAGACAGTCAAGAATGAAAAGCATATACTCTTGAAGGACACAGATATCTAAGGGCTCCCGTTCCTTGTCATATGTGCATCAATACAAATCTCTGTTTTGATATTTGAAATGCAAAGCTGTTATCAAGACACATATATTTGACAAATCAGAGACAACTTAAAACCTGTAATGGGGCCGAGGAACCTATGCACATTGCAGGTGAATTCAAATTTGCTCCTCTATAGTTCTTTCATTGAAACCTGGAACAAATGGAGTTCAAAACAAGATTAAGAACACCTAATGTTGAGTTGAATGATTTAAAGCCTCCTGCTGACACTGTTTTCCTTTTTAGAATTTCACATATTGATGAAACTCATATGGAACTTGGCTACCTTTTGTTATTTGATGTCTAGCCTAGCAGTCCTTGCCAGACAACAGATTTTAGGTTTACAAAAATCCTTCTACCCATAAGAGGTGAAGGGAACCCTAAATTAGACTAAAAGTGGTAAAATAATGAAGGGAAGCTAACAAAGGGAATTGAGACAATGTGCCAAAACACTGTCATATGTTTCACAGAGCTCATGTTTCTTCTAAGTAATGCAAGAATTAATTTACATTCTAGTGGGGCATTACTCTAGGAGTCCTCATTTCTATAGGCTGGGGATTGATTGTGAGCTATAGAATTAGAAAGAGCCTATATTCATTTGAGAAGGGGAGTGTAGGAGGCAGTAAAAAACTGTTCATAGATTGTGCATTTAACATTGTGGTTATGGGAGTCTTATCTGTTCCTTTTCACATTGACCTTCCTATTTCTACTGTAAATTTCTCAGTGAAATAATATGGCACTTCCTCCTTGTCTCCCTCTCCGCATTCCTTTCTTCCTTCCTTTGCTTTATAGCTTTTAGCATGGAGCATAACATTCTGGTTAATAAATACTCAGACGTTTTAAAAGTAGTCATAAATGTGAATGAAGTTATTTCAATCACTTAGTTTTTTATGGTTGATGAAAACTTTGGGTCCTGTTTACAACAGAATATGTAAGGTTTTTGGGCCCTTAATTTCATTTCTTCATATTTCATATCCACCTTTTATAACTACTCCTCAACTTACTACTCAAATTTTGTAACTTCAGAGCACTAATAATGTATTTACTTATAAGCCATTTGAAGAGATTGAATTGCCAAAACATAGACTGATAATGTTCTGCTTCAAACAGAATGCTGAGCTGTAGTAAATTTGTTCAGCAAAGTTGTTTGGATTTCAACTTATTTTAAATTTACGGGAATTGGCAGCCCTCTTTCTTTATCCAGAGGCAATGCTTCAGGCACTTTTTCCTATTTTCATCATATGTACAGGAAAATATGAATGTGTTTATCTTAAAAGTATTTGGAATTCTTTGTGCCCACATTTTGATTCTAGTTTTAGAATCTTCTTTAGTATGTGCACAGGTGCTAATTATTCAAGTATCACATCTTGTTAAGTATTCTGGGAATATTACTGTGTTTCTTTTTAATAAGTCACAGATAATTAAGACTAACTCTAGAAATAAAGTAACTGCCTGTATTGTGTTCTATCCATTATTTTAGATTAAGACTAGAGATATAAATTTTGTCCACCAAAAAGCAAATGTTCGAATACTATGCTTTGGATTTGGAGAGGAGGAACAAAGACTTGGTTCTTGTGAGAATTCCACTGAAACTAAATATATGACTTACGTTTTAGTAATCTGTTGTTGTCTAACTATTTCAAAACTTAGTGCTTTAAACAGTGACCACTGTCTCTGTTAACATTCAGGTAGAACTTGGGTGGGTTTTTTTTTTTTTCCTGCTGCATGTGTCATCAGTCTCTCAAGTGGCTGCAGTAAGATGGAGGCTGAGCCTGAATATCCAATATGGCTTCTCTTGTCTGGCGCCTTAGCAAGGATGGTGCCGAGGCTGAGCCAATCCTTCACTCTCCACATGGCTTTTTTCTACATGGCCTGCCCTGGGCTTCCTTACTTGGGCAGCTCCTAGGAGCAAATATTCTAAACAGCAGAAACAAAATTGCAAAGGTTTTTAGGACCACACTCAGAAGTTGCACAACATCATTTCGACTGCATTCTATCGGTCAAAACAAACCACAAGGTCAATCTAGGTCTAAGGGGAGAGGAACTAGACTCTGTTTCTTGATAGGGGACTGACAAGGACACTTTGCAAATGAGCGTGTGTCATAGGAAATACTGTTGTGACCATTGTTAGAAACCCCATCTACCATAGCCTGGTTCAGTTCTCTTTGTTTTATTGAGGCTAGGTTTTCTTCATTTGTAAAATGAGGTGATTAATTAATTTATGTCATATATAATAACTAGGCAGTTTAAATAGAGTGTTGAAGAAAACAGATACAGCTTTCATCCTATGGAGCTCATTTTGGGACTGGATTGGGTGCAGTTTAAGATTTTCTCTCTTAGGACTCTGAATGATTGAGAACAAACTGAGCGTTGATGGAGGGAGGTGGGTGGGGGATGGGTTAGATGGGTGATGGGTATTAAGGAGGGCACTTGTTGTGATGAGCACTTGGTGTTATATGTCAGTGATTAATCACTAAATTCTACTCCTGAAACCAATATTATTACTATATGTCAACTAACTAGAATAAAAATTTGGAAAAAAGAAGATTCCCTCTCAGAATATTCAATGGCATTTCAAATGAAGCAAAAGAACAGCCATAGTTTCTTACTGGGGAACATGCTTTCTCCTAAACAATATTTTATTGTCTGATGTAGAATAGTTTTCTTGTTTAGATTTTTTTTTAAGTGACCTGATTGCTGCAGATACTGTGATAGTTCATTATTTTAAAATTATTTCTATTTCTGTATACACCAAACAAAAAGGAAAACCTCCATCTCTGAACAGTTAAATAAAATTTTGATGAAGGAAGGAAGACACATTGGTTGGAGTTCTATAAACTAGCTACTGACAGAATTAGATATAATTATTTAAATTTATTTGCTAGGCACAAAGACTAGATATTAAATGACATAAAACAAAATACTAAAATTTCCCTTTTATTCACTATCTGATAGTAATTAAAACACAAAGCATGGTAGCTCAGCTTTTTAGTGAGACCCAAGTCTTAGGGACAAAGTTATGATGTCCAATTTGTCAGCATCACCATTTACAGTAAAATGAAATAAGCAACTCTTATACCTTTCCCAAATGGTTGTATTTAGCCTTTCAAAATCTTATTTTGATTTTAAGTTTCAAAAGCAGAGTCAATTACCCAGACATATGAAACTGATGAGTTAACTAATTTGTATTCTCTCTAACTGTTTGGATGAAACTCCATAAACATGCTGTTAGTTCCATTCCTCTGAGCTTTGAATAGTTTACTGTTCGTGATGATAAAAGCACAACAGGGAATACTTTAACATATGCCAGATTCAAACTGAGTGAAATATGATAGTTTATAATCTGTGAGACAGAAGATTGATCTTTGAAAAATATTTGCATATAAAGTACCTGCTTCAACACCATAATTCTAAAAGCCCACATGAACAGACATCCAGTGCTTTCACTTAGTATGTTGTATAAGTCATAAAAGTAGGGTGTATCTCCTTAATTGTACATAAAATACTTTTCCCTCTGGGACTGTTTTTATAGGTATTATTTTAATTAATAATGTAAAGATGAGAACTGTGGAAATAGTAACCAAAAGAAAATTGTAATGCTCAATTTGAGGGAATGAAATGTTATGATTTTTTTCTGAAGAATAATACATCCACCTGAATATGTAAGTATGAAGATGTACTAAGAGAGACTTCTCCCACTGTTCTCATTCAGTCCTTTTCTCTTTGAAGAAAGGAATGGAGCAGGAAACTTTTAATTTTTGCTCACAGAAAGTACAGGGACCATGTTTCCTTTGTTATTTTGTTCTGTTTTTAATTTAAATACTAACATTCAGTGAAATCGACTTTTTAAATACACAATTCTCAGGGCGCCTAGGTGGCTCAGTCGGTTTAGCGTCTGCCTTCAGCTCGGGTCTTGGTCCCAGGGTCCTGGGATCAGGCCCCGCATTGGGCTCCCTGCTCTGCAGGAAGCCTGCTTCTCCCTCTCCCACTCCCCCTGCTTGTGTTCCCTCTGTCAAATAAATAGATAAAATATTAAAAAAAATAAATATGCAATTCTATGAATTTAACTTGTGAATAGACTCATATAAGTACCACCACAGTTAGGTTTAGAGCAGTTACATCATCCCAAAGAGCTCTCTTGTGCTATCTCTTTGTCATCACCCCCTTCATCTCTGACAACCACTAATCTGCATTTTATCATTATAGTTTTTTTTCTCTTTAAGAGTGTTACAGAAATGTAATCATATAGTATGTAACCTTTTGAGACTGGATACTTCCACTCAGCATAATGTATTTGCGATTCATCCAAATTGTTGCATTTATCAATAGTTAATTTATTTTTATTGCTTAATGGCGTTCCATTGTGTGGATGTTACCACAGTGTGTTTATCAATTTACTCAGTAAAGGACATCTGGGTCATTTCCAGTGTTTAGTACTTATTAGTAGAGCTGCTATAATCATTCATGTAT
This sequence comes from Phoca vitulina, assembly GCF_004348235.1. Taxonomy (NCBI): domain Eukaryota; kingdom Metazoa; phylum Chordata; class Mammalia; order Carnivora; family Phocidae; genus Phoca; species Phoca vitulina. The sequence continues at coordinate 78,150,116 of NW_022589711.1, read as the reverse complement.
AGGTTTTATATGGAAATATGCTTCTATTTCTCTAGGGTAAATTCCCAAAAGCAGGATGTCTGGGTTATGGTAGGTGTATGTTTAACTTTGTCCAGGAACTTTTCCAGGGTGGCTGAATCACTTCACACCCCCTAAGCAAGATATTAGAGTTTAGTTGCTCCCCATTCTTGCCAACACTTGGCTTGTCAGTATTTTTTTTTTCTTTAGCCATTCTAAAATACTTTTTAAACACACACCCCCACACACACCCACACACACACATCCTGACTTATTAACTCCTTGGTTTTTAGACAAGAGTAGCATGGTAAGCCATTAAAGTAAAATCTTTTTTTAAAATAGAATAGTATATTAGACTCCATTCATAGAAGTTTTATACCATTAAAAATCCAAAGTGGAGTATGAAAACCGAATAAAACATGGTAATATACCTTCCAAATTTTAAAAAATGTTTTTGATTAAAAATAGTATAAAATGCACTGAAAATAATTCGTTAGGAAAAAAATCTGCCTGGAATACACCGTGCGAAGCTTTTCTAAGTTGAAATGTAAAGAGATTTGGCCTCTTGACAGCTTAATTTTTAGATAAACAAGCAAAAATTCTAGGCATGGTATAAACCTAGACTAATGTATTTGATAGCTATGTACTCATTTTCTAATGAAACTAAAAATCCATTTTTCTTTCGAAAAGTGTTAATGAGTAAATGTATCCCAAATTTTATTTCTTATATGCAATACTACATATCTACATATTTTCTTGATAAAGAGTAGTGTGTGTGTGTGTGTGTGTGTGTGTGTGTGTGTGTGTGTATTATTGAGATACATTTGCCAATGTCTCCAGGCTTGCAGAGCTCTGAGGTGTGCTGTCTGTAATTGTTCTCTGACACTGATCCAATGGGTCCTGCCAAACAATCACTGGCATTGACCTGATAGGTCATTTTTCCTCATTGCGATTTTGTTTCCTGAATAATTTATTTTTTCTCGCAAGATCATTCCCTATAAAAATATGCTCTGTCTGTACTGCAAGCAATTGATGGTGATTACCTATAAAGTCTATATAATGATATAAAAACAAATTGTTTCCAGGATTCAGAGATGTGCTATAATAGTTATGATATCATCTATGATTCTGAGGTTATAGTTCTGATTTTTCAGAGCTTCTTGGGGTAAAACATACATACCATGTTTTAAGCAGTGCATTTTGTTCATTTTATTTTGCAGGGATGATATGTGAATATCATCTATTCACATATATATATCTGCTACTTACTCCCAATTTTGGCACAAAGTAGGCATTCAGATCTATGAAAACCAGTGGGTTAGAATTCTTTATGATATTAACATTTAGGGACTCAAAAGTATTACATAATTATTTATATGAGAAACCTGTCTTGGAATCATACTTTCTAAAAGTGTAGTTGAGTTGTGGGAGGTGTTAGTGAAATAATGTGGACTGAGTGTGACTCAATAATTTTTATTATTGAAACTTGAGTAGATAAAAATGTAAGGCAGAGTAATCTAAAAGTTTGGTTTAAAATTGGGATCTGATCTAAAAGCATTTCAAAATGATTATTGAATATGTTTTACCTTTTGTTACAAGTAATTTTTGAAGTGCAATTATATTTTTTGTGTAAGATTGAAAAATGCAATACATACCTTGTGTTTTCTCAAATTATTCATTTTTATATTAGTTTCCAAAAGGTTTTTTGGGCCTGTACCAAGATTTCAGTATATTTGAAATTTCTTTGTGTCTTTTAGTTAATATAACTTGTTCAGCATGAAAATATGGAATTTGTAGTGTTGTGCTTCAACTTTTTCTTTGTTCTTCATCTCATTAATAATATCACTGTTTATCCATGTAAGGGCCACTAGAAATGTTTTAGACTTTCCCCTTCTCACTTCCCATACTAAATCATCCTTGTTCTTTTTTATTTAATCTTTTTTTTTTAAAGATTTTTTAATTTATTTATTAGAAAGAGAGTGACCAAGAGAGAGAGAGCACAAGCAGGGGGAGGGCCAAATGGAGGGGGAAGCAGGCTCCCCGCTGAGCAGGGAGCCCGATGTAGGACTCAATCCCAGGACCCTGGATCATGACCTGAGCTGAAGGCAGACGCTTAACCGAATGAGCCACCCAGGTGCTCCTTGATTTAATCTTCTAATTATCATTTCAAACTATTATTTTTTCTCTGTGCCCCTGTCTAGGCTGAACATTCATTATTTCCTATTTGGACAATAGTGATAGCCTACCAACCAATATTACTACTTTTGGTCTCTTTGTCCTCCAATCAACCCTTCAAATTGTTAATAACATTATCATTCTAAAATAGAAATCTAGTTATAATACTCTCTTGCTTTGACCCCTTATTGCCTTAAGGTAAAGTCTCAAGTCCTTAGTTTGTCATTTAAGACTCTTTACTCAGTCACAACCTACCTTCACAGCATCCATGGCAGTTAATCCAGGCACTCTGGAATCTTCACTCTTCTGAGTAAAACCCATGATAGTTCAGGTTCTGGTATCTTTGTAGCTGCGTTGAATAACTCTGCTCTTCTCCACCCAGTGCAGTCCTTTCTCTATAGTACTCCACTGATGACTCAGAAGTGAGTTCCTCTCTCTTCGACTCTTCCAGTTCTTTGAAGGGCACAGCTATATCATATTCATCTTTGTAACTGCAACACATTTCCCTGACATATAAAATGCATTTCAATTCTTTGGTGTTGAATGATTGAATGATTGATTTGATTTTACAAATTAGGACACTGAAGCATTCGTGGTTAAGTAACAAAAGTTAACAAAAGAGCAGAGATGCATTTAAAAGAGGAATACAATTATGAATATGGTGACTTTTTCACCAAAGCATCTCACTAATGTATGAGTCCTGGTAATCTAAATTAATTGATTTGAATGGTTGACTTCATGATGATTACACTTAGAAAAAAATTGATAATCGTCTTTTGAGAATAAGAAAAGGAGGAAAAATGTACAAGGTTTAACTAATCTTTTAATGGTACTCAGGATTTGTTTTTATTGGGAATGGTAAGATACACAGACCCAAAAATGACTGTTGTGAAGAAAGTTTATTATACTCAGTTCCCTAGAAGTTGGAGGCATGGCGCACCACACAAGGGGGCCATACAGGGAGGCCATGGGGTTGGCCATGAGGCAGAGGAAGCAAGAGAAATTAGAGACAAGAGCCTTATTGTAGTTTCCTCAGGAAGGAACGAGCCAGACTGGATAAGAAGGTTTAGGATTAATTCGTTTCAGTAATTGCAGCTGACTCTGGGGCACAGAAGCTGGTTGTCTGCTCCCTGGCCCAGGGGTGATTAGAGCAGGTGGATAGTGGCCTGAAGTGAGGCCCTAATAAAGGCAGGTGGTTAACAGTATGTGCTTTAGATTGACTGGTTCGAATATAAAAGGTATGCTTACAAGTTGTTTACTATCCCTATGAAAATCGGCTAACCCTGGGAGGGGTGGTCTCTTCAGGATTAGCAAGGCTCCAAGATGGCAGAGCATCAAAATATAGAAAATAAAAGACGTGGTTAGGACAACTGGAAATAGGATAAAGGTGTGTGAAATGAATCTCAAACAATGATGAAGTAACTAATAAAGGGTATTTATCACCTCTTCTTTGCTTTTTAGACAAGAAAAAAAAATCTTTATTTGTGGTTATTTGTCTATTGTGACCTACGAAGTAAATTGGTTAGTACCTGCAGATGACAGAAAACAGCTCTGAAAGCAGAGGCTTTGTGTGCAAACAGCTCAAATTGCAAGACCTGATGATGGAAAAACTGAACGCTCCCCCTCTTTCTGAAACACAGCCAGGGAAAGAAGCTCGGGTGGTGAGCTGCAGAGCAAGCACACCTCATCCACGGAGAATAGCTCTCATGCATTAGTCAACTGCTATCGTGGCAAAGGTCCTCGAGACCCTGGGAGGGGCGGAGGTATGGCAGGGACTGGATGATGTTTGTTTCTAAACCTTTTGTGGTCTGCACAATCCCTTCTATCAAATTACTGGCTATGGTGTGGTGCATTCTGTTTTATTTTACTAGAGATAAAGAGTGATGAATTAAAGCTTTGAAGCAAGGGACGGTGAAAAACAAAGAATATTTTTCAGCCACTCTAGTTCAAAGCCATTTATAAGCACTGCCTGTCTGGCCTGCTAGTCCATCCATCATCCTTTTATGCAATTCATCAATCCACTCTTGCTCATGGATAAGTAGTTACCTTCCATTTACACCGAAGTGTTAGTGCCAGGGATATCATGGGGTCATCTGGTGGCTTCTTTCATGTTAATACCCAAATGAGGGACATGAATTAATGGAACCACAGGAAGCCAAGCTTCTCTAGTTTAAAGGATGCTGTCTTGAATTCTTAGGGGGTTGGGATGGTGAGAAAACAAGCTGCCCTTCTTTAAAGAGTGATTCACTAACAATGGAGACCTGTTTTTGTTAAAAAAAAAAAAATCACATCAGTGCATACTTTTAGTCCCCACAGAAAATTAAATAGAAATTTGTGGCCAAGTTTCTTTCTCTACTGAGACAACCAGAGGTGGATTAAAGCCACTACCACTGACCTTAATATAAAACAGGACATGCTTAGTAACTGTGAAATCATGAAGGATTTTGGATTCCATTAACTTTTCTTCTTTCTGGCCTGCCTGAAAGTGCACCCAGCATAGCTGGAAGCCCTACCTGTCCATCTAAGAGAGAAGAATTCTAGGCTCCTGCTGCTGCCTTCTCATTCGTTGCCTTTTTTTTTTTTTTTTGTAGACTTGGTAAAGCAAGTGAGGAAGCTACAGCTGCATGACTTAAGGAAGCACTTTCTTTTAAAATGGCACCCAGATGGGGGAATGCTATTGGAGGCAAGGATTCTGTTTGTCAATGCAAATGGATCATTTAAGATTTGATTATGAAGATATTCAGGAGCACTTGACTGTAGTATAATATCCCAGTAGATTGGAGTTTATAGAAATAATATAATTATTGTAATTGGAGAATGACTTAAATTTTCTACCAGGGACACGGGGGCAAGGAGTGAGATGAGGAAAGAAAGGGAATAGATAAGCTAAATCATGATCTCTGCCGCAAAAATAGAGTGTTAAGGGTAAGAATGGATTTGAAATGATAAAAACAAGCACACATGCACACAAAAGACTTGTAGGTCCTCTCTGAATCTCTTCTAAATGGAACCCCATCCTACTCTATACTTATCCAGATATAATTGCATGAGACTTTCCAAAGCAGTTTAAGAAGCTCTGAAATTCATCAAAGGCAATTTCCTATGGTTATCAACAAGTAAATCTTGTTTTTACAATTTATGACTTCTCTAAAAATGAAATACGTAGATGGCTTTATAGAATGTGAGTTAAAAAAAAAAAAAAAACAAAATGCCTGCTTTCAATGGAAGAAAGAAAACCTATAATAAAACTCTTTTCCACCCTCTTTAAATTCTATAGTCACCTATGAATACCTTCTATGTGTAATGTGCAGAGCAGGGCCAAGCACAAAGATCTACAGTGTGCATAGTCTTTGGCTTTAAAGTTGCTCAGTCTTATAGGGCAGGAGAGCCAAATAAACAAGGAACTACCTTGCAAGAGAAGAATAAAAATGCCACACAAGTCTTAATGCCTCATAATAGGGGATTCAGCCAAAGAATACAAAATCTTTGTAGATAAGTTCTAGCTATTGCACCTGCTGAACCATGTGTTGTCCTAGTAACCTAGCTGAATCTGTTAATTTAGAGAAATTTCCACTAAACGTGGTGGGGTTTTTTGTTTGTTTGTTTGTTTTTGGTGGGAGTATCTCTATTGCCACTCAGGACTTGTATATGCAGTAGGAACTCAACACATTTTTTGCTAAGCTGAACTAAAACAGAAGGTTTACTCTTAAAAGAGCCTTAGTAATTACATCTATTTTTCTATTCTGTTTTTTTCTTTTTTAAAAAATTTTATTATGTATGTTAATCTATTGTTCTTTTTTTTTTTTTCTTTGCCAGTAATTTTATTATATCTGTATTTGGGTGAAGTAGATTAAAAAGGAAGCACACAGGTATATGCTAATACATACTCATATTCATGTGTAACAAATACAAATTTTGTTAAGCAATGGAACATTTTAAAAATATTTCATCATTTTTATTTTAAACTAGTACTTGAGAAAAGGTAACAGGTAGAAGTACTCCATTTAAAATTTTTTGAATGTTTTCTTATTCAGAAGAAATAAATAAGTGGAGTCATATCATCAAAAGGGAGATTGTCATTGATTAGAATTCAGGTACAGCTAATCTGATATTTCCAGAAAGGTAGCTATGGTAGGCAAAACAATGGTCCTCCACAGATGTCCATGTCCTAATCCCCAGAAGCTGTGAATGTTTTTGGTTGTATAGCAAAGGGAAATTATGGGTGTCAGTGGAATTCAAGTTGCTAATTAGCTGACCTTAAAACAAGGAGATTATACTGGATTATCTGGGTGGGACCCATGTAATCATAAGGGTCCTTGAAAGTAGAAGAGAGAGCAGACGAAAGTCAGAATCTGATGAGACTACAGAATAGTCAGAGAGATACAAGGTAGCTTTAAAAAATGATGAAAGACACATAACATAAAATTTACCATCTTAATCATTTTTAAGTATTAATTATATATAATGTGTAACAGATCTCTAGAATTTTTCATCTTGCAAAACTAAAACTTTATACCGATTGAACAACCTCCCTTTCCTCCCTTTCCTTGGTTACTACCATTCTATTTTTTTTTTGGTCAATTTTTTTGTCCTTTTATTATTATTATTATTATTATGTTAATCACCATACATTACATCATTAGTCTTTGATGTAGTGTTCCATGATTCATTGTTTGCATATAACACCCAGTGCCCCATGAAGAACATGCCCTCTTTAATACCCATCACCAGGCTAACCCATCCCCCCACCCCCCTCCCCTCTAGAACCCTCGTTTGTTTCTCAGAGTCCATAGTCTCTCATGGTTTGTCTCCCCCTCCGATTTCCCCCCCTTCATTCTTCCCCTCCTGCTATCTTCTTTTTCTTCTTTTTTTTTTTAACATATAATGTATTATTTGTTTCAGAAGTACAGGTCTGTCTATTCTGTTCTTAATATGACATTGACTTATAGCTGGTAGCTGATGCTGAGATGTGCAGTTTGCAATTCTTTCTAATTCTCAGCTTCTTAAAAATATTTATCTAAAATGAAATAATTTCACTCATACCACAACCTAGATGTTGAAGTCATTGATTGGTATTTTTGTTTGCTTGCCATTTTTAAAGGTATCATTTAGTAAAATAGATAGTTTTTCTTTTGGTGTTCACGTCTATGAATTTTTAACACGTTTATATTTGTTTATATTTGTATAACCACCACTATGATCAGGATACAGAATGGTTCTATTAATGTAAAAGATTCTCTCATGCTATCCTCTGTAGACACTCTCCCCCCACACCATACCCTTGACAACCACTGATCTCTTCTCCATTACAATGGTATTGTCATTGGAGAATGCCAGATAAATATATTATGCAGTATGTATCTTTTTGAGACTGGTTACTTTTACTCCATGTAATGCCTTTGAGATTCATTGAAACTTTATGTATCACTAACTCATTCTTTTTTTTTATTGCCGAGTAATATTCCATTGAATGGATACACCAGTGTTTATATTCTAGTTTACTCGTTGAAGGACATTTGGGCTGTTCTAGTTTTTGGTGTTTATTAATAGAGTTGCTATGAACATTCATGTACATATTTTTGTGTGAATGTAAGTTTTCATTTATCTAGGGTAACATTCAGGAATTTGATTGTTTGGTCATTTTGTTAAGGGTATGACTCACTGTCTCATAGCTTCTTTGAATTTTTTTTATTTAAAAAGAATTCCTTCCCATGTTTCTTTTGGATGAGGGTAACGAATTGGGCACTTAGATGGGTAAGGTTAGTAGCCACATTTCTAGAGTTTTTTCAGGATATAATAGACAAAAAAAACCTCACAGGTAATTTAGACTTTGGAAAATTCAGAGTGATCTAAAGTTCTTAGAGAGTGCTATTTCCAAAGTTAGGTGACTAAATTTCTTACCTTGTATTATTTCCGTATCACATACTGTAGTTGCACTGTTTTCACCTACAGCATCCCAAGGCCTTCCAGAGTTTCTAGTGAAATAATTCTGTCAGTTGATAGCAGCTGTAACCTGTCTCCGTAGGCTTCAGTGTTAATTGGGGCTAGACCAGGAGACAAGTCTGAATAATAGATTTTTTTTTATATGATCAGAATTGTTTCTCTATTACCTCCTAATGCAAAGGCTTTGCGTCTAGCTCAAGTTGGTTACAACAGGGTCCCTATTTCTTCAGGAATAGTCCTTTCTCAAGATAATTCTCACCCTTTGTACAAATACAACTTTTGGCCCAAGCAACCAGCTCACCAAAGTCAGGCATATCTGAGTTTCATTAATATACATAGCTTAGACAAAAACTAGGACCCTCTCACTGTATTCTGCCTTCTTTACTAGCCAATTTGTTAGTCCTAAGGTAAATGATCTACTCTCTGACTCTTTTTTCATTTGTAAAATAAGTACCATATTGTCACCTGCCTCAGAGGGTTGTGGAGTAATTAAGTCAATAAACACTTTGAATAGCATCTAGCAAGTAGTTGGTGCTCAATGATGTCAAATTGCAGTTATTACTACCATTTACTCTTCTGAGAAGAAGTTTGGAGTTAGAAATGGGGCTCTTACCTTGGCAGATCTCCAAAAAGGGACTAAAAGAGAAATTGCCCTCAACTTTGTGAATTGTGGCTTGAGAAGCTTAAGGGCCAATCTGTGACCACCACATTCCATTGACCTCTGCCCGCCAGTCTTTGCGATGAATTGTTCAGCAACTTGTTGCTAGTTGTCTCATACTTGAAATGCCATTGAAAATAATCCATTGCATATAAATAGACACACCAAATATTAGTTGTAGAGTAACATTAATAATTATTTGAATATTCTTAATTTTTTGGAGAAGCTGAACTAAACTGGCATGAAATTAATAATTTTTCCCTCACATTTCCATTTAAAACCCCCAAACAAATTTACCCCAAATAAATTTTCAAAATTTTGTAGAAGGTGTTAAATAAATTTAGGAGTATCTCCCAATGTTTTGCTAAATTCATAATTTTTGATAACACTCTAGTGATAGCTTTTTAAGATAAGATATAGCTATCTGAGAGAGTTTAATTTAAAAAATGAAATCCTGATACTCTATGATATGTGGTTATGTAAGTGTTTACCAATTCATTTTCATGGTCCACACAGGTATTTAATAAATATGGAAGGAGGTGAATTAGGCAAAATAAAACCCTATGGTGACTCACTATACTGCATTAAAGTGCCTTTTAGTATATATTGATAGTTTATTTTAAAGGACAATTACTTTCATATAAAGTAGGAGAGAAAATTGTTAACATGCTAACACTAATCCCAAATTAGCATTTTCCTATGTTCCATCTGTGGATCACCAAATCCCCAGAAAACAAATAGGTAATAAGAAGTATGATATAAATGAGTTGACTTCTGTAGACATTTTCATTTGGCATTTGATCAGAATAGTAGTATTGATGACAAAATCCCCTTTTTATTATTTTGAAGAATATTAAAAGAAGTTTAAAATTACTGTCTCCCTTGATTGCTTGCTAAAATGGAAAAATACCTGTAGTTTAGTCTTTTAACAGGACTTATAGTGTCTTTACAGAAGCAGTGGTGTTTCAAGCATGGTTAGTAATATTTTAATTCAACACAAGAACAAGAAATGGATTTTATTGCTCTGTGCTTTATGGATCATGAATTTAACTGAACTAAGTAGTCCAAAGATGTGTAAAAAATACTGCTGTAGTGGGATGTTAACCGCATTTGCTTCTCTATTTTACTAATGCTATTTTTCATTTTATCCAAGTCAGCTTTTTGTAAAATTAGCATCTATCCTTAAACACTGGTATGTATCACCACAAAATGGGGAAACAATCAACCGCTCTATTTACCTCAGCCCATTGAACAACCCTTGACTTACGTGTGTATGTAGAAGGTAAACCTAATTCAGCAAAACTGAGCAACAGACTATTGATTCACTTTTAAAACATAAACCAGCCACCGTAAAATGTTGAGAACCATGAAAAGACAGTATTAAAGGTAATATTAGTAGCTTGAGGGAGGAACACATCATTTTCTCTTTTCAATTAGACTTCCCGACTGAATTCCGGTGTGTGCTCCTTAATGAGATGAATTGGGTGGTCTAGCCAGCTCAACCACAGTCCATTACTTTCTCAGTTATAAACATCTTTTTATTTCACAAAGGCCATGTGCTGACTGCTTATAACCTCATTAATTCTAATACCCTTAAATTTAATAGCTGTTTCAGACTGGGGAGCTACAAATCCAAGGTTTCTCAGTTGACAAAGCAAAAGGAAATTCTACTTTCACTGTGGGTTGGGACATGCTAATGCACTAGGAAGACTTCACTCATGGGTCACCAATCTTCCCATCTATAACTTCTCATCCTGGAGTCCTGCCCTATATTGTATGCATATTTTAGTCCTTGCAGCATGTCTTCTTTTTCGTATCTATGAAGTAGATTTATTCTCAGAGCATTGAATGATAAATGGTCACCTCTAGTATGGACTCAGCCTAGAGCTCTAGGTCAAATCAATGAGTCTGTAAAAGTTCATATTAGGTACTATTCTGCCATCCAATGAATTCTTGCTTCCTATATCTACTATATATCCCATCCCACTTCTGTGGGCTCAAATGTTAATTTTAATGCTATTTTGCTAACTGAAAATGCTGTAAGCCACAGATCACAAGTAGGTGGCAACAATTATCATTTAGTTGTAGTTCCTTTGGGTGCTGTGTTTACAAAACTTTGGAGGCCACATTTGGCTTTAAGGAAAAAAAATATTAGGGTAATGGCCATTCCAGTGGGAGTTTATATTTTGATGGGGAACTTTTGAAAAGGAAAAAAAAATGCCCTAGAACTCACAGACATAAAATTATAAAGACAAAATAAAGAAATTTTACTTTTTGCTTTTTTGTTTTTAGTGGAGTATTGAGTTTGGCCTACAGAGATGTATTGAGCCCGTTCCAAAGGAAACTCTACCTTTCCTCTGAAACCTGTTCACTGATAAACTCTCCTCTAATTTTTACAGTAGTTAAATATATTTCTACAAGTTTTTTTTTTTTTCTGTTCAGAAACCTCCCCTCTGATGGCTGTTATGAGTCCACTCATTGTTTTTAGCTCTGTCAATTCAAATTGGAGTGTTGTGGTCCTACAGTATTTGTCTGGGAAAGAACAACCTTCAGATATAATAAATAGATACAGATTTGATAAGTTAAATGACTTACACTTTACAGTTTTAAGGACTCTACTGCCTTAATACTTACATCTTGATTTGTAGAAGAATGCTTAATGACATAGTGACTTTCCCTTGATAATATCTGTGACTGTGGTTGGCAATTTCTATTTTAAAAATTGCTTTAAAAAACATGTGATCTCTTGTTTTTAAAGTAATAAACCATTTACACTAGTATAAAAATGTCTCATAAAATACCCAGTGTCCCTTTTAAAATCTGCTATCAAAAGCCATATTACTTTAATTTTACATAATTGGTTTTATTCATTTATTTTAAGATTTCTTCTACATACTGTTGTTATTTTTTAAATGAAAGGCAAACAAAGTATAAAGTTAATGCACTGAGAATTTAATTGGTATATATTTGAGAGTTTTTAAAAAGAACATAGAAACTAAATTATATCTGCCTGCTTTGTAAGTAAACATATGATCATTTCAGTATTTCACAACCTACTCTTCATATGTTTTTATTATGCATTTTTCTCTTCTTTCTCCTACCTTAAGTGTGTATGTTAAAGTGTTTAAAACATCTCTTAAATGTCTTACAATTTGTAAGAGCACAAGTGGTTTAGAATGTTTATCCTCATTGAAAAAGAGAATGGTTAAGTTCAGTATGGTCCATAATTGATTGAATGCTTTAAGAAAGAAAAAAAGTTATTGCTTTCTGAGCTTTTGTTGAAGTCAGAACTTCCTCAAATCCATGACATGAAGTTGTCAGGGAGAAAGCTCTAAGCAATATTTTAATTGTTCTCATCCTTGAAAGAACTGTAAAAACCTCCCGTCCTTTTCCCCCACCTCATAATGAAGCTATTGTTTTATATATGCAGAAGGGAAAGTTTAGGCAGAAGAGAATGAAATTGCAGTGTTTCACATCTTCCACATTCCAGGTGTTTCCCTCTCTCTGTCAGTCTCTCTTGAGCATCCACCAAATCCAGGTAATGCTTCATGAAGGGGTAGAGAATGAAAGGAGGAAGAAGAATTTCTCATAGAGTTTTGATTATGTAAATGCTATGAAAGAGTTATCAGCTAAAAATGTGACTTATTTACTCTTCCACAGCATATTATTGACAAGTTCAAACTGTATTTCTAATGTTCTCATCAGTACCCATGCCTCAAATAACAATAAAATAATGTCTTCCAGGAGGATTCATTCTTCTATTCATTCACTCCTTTGTCTGTAAGGTAAATATTTAATGTGAATTTTCAGTGAATCAAGGTGTAAATACTTCCACCATGGCCAACTTCAGGTACTGTGATAGACACTGAGTATTCAGCAGGGAACAAGATGGGCGCAGACTTACTCCAAAAGGCTTCTATGTGTGGGTATACGGAGACATACATTAAACCAAAATTTATACGAACAAATAATAAGTGTTACAAAAAAGAAGCACAAAGTGAACAAATAAAAGGGGGACAGGAAAGAGATTGGAACTGGGAACTTGGGTAAGATTTATAGAACTAATTTAATTATAAACAATTTTATCTACCTCAGCCAACTCTACAAAACTGACATACATGCATTTTTAGGCTTAAATTTATTCTTTCATGAATTTTGATAACAATGTAAACAGAATGTGTGTGTGTGTATATATATATGTATAAATATAGTTACAAATTTTAGAGATATAAGAATATTTACAGTTTACAAATAATAAACTTAAAATACTCTTTGTTGTAAATTCCATATAGCCAGTTGATTCTTTCAGAATGCTTGCATTGATTTTTGCTGAACTCTTGTCTATGTAGCTGAACTATAGTTGTGAATGACAAATGAGTAAAGTTCTAGCATAAATATTGTCAAATCAAAACATTGGTATTTTCATTTACATTGACAAATAAGACAAAAGTGAGATAATGAAAATATGTTTGGAACTTTATTAGTTCTTCAGTGATGTGAGCAACTGCTTTGCCAAATCAGATAGTAGTGTTAGGACTTGCAAGGCTATTTCCTTGAGTTTCTGTGCTGATCACAATATGAATATAAACATGCCTGATTTTATTTTTTTATTTTTTTATTTTTTCTAAATATTTTATTTATTTATTTGACAGAGAGAGAGATAGCGAGAGCAGGAACACAAGCAGGGGGAGTGGGAGAGGGAGAAGCAGGCCTCCCGCCGAGCAGGGAGCCCGATGTGGGGCTGGATCCCAGGACCCTGGGATCATGACCTGAGCTGAAGGCAGACGCTTAACGACTGAGTCACCCAGGCGCCCCAACATGCCTAATTTTAAGTTCATCTGCACTATTAAAATTCTTTCCATCACTTTCTTAAGTCTAGACCATCAACAAAACAATAAACCAAGCCCTGCTCTGTAGTCTTTATGGTGTTAAGACTCCCACAGTGGCTGATTTTTTACAGTGTGGTCCCTGAACATGGAGTTGAGAAAAGATGTGAAGTAGCACACCTTTATGTAGTATTTCCACCCCTACATACAATAGTAGAAATCAGCTCAACAGCATAAACGATAGATGTAGTAAAAGTATTAAAAGATTATACATTTTTGGGCGCCTGGGTGGCTCAGTTGGTTAAGCGACTGCCTCCGGCTCAGGTCATGATCCTGGAGTCCCGGGATCGAGTCCCGCATCGGGCTCCCTGCTCAGCAGGGAGTCTGCTTCTCCCTCTGACCCTCCCCCCTCTCATGCTCTCTGTCTCTCATTCTCTCTCTCTCAAATAAATAAATAAAATCTTTAAAAAAAAAAAAGATTATACATTTTTGACTATTTACACCTGTGTTTATTTAACTCAGCAAGTGCTCACAAATTCCTGAAATTTTAACAATTAAATGGCTCCAGTACACCACTAACGAGTATTTAGCAAAATAAACTATTAAGGAAAATTCGTTACTACACGTCTCGGTTCTGGCTCTAGGATTTCTTAAGTGGTGGTGTTCTTAGAGCTGACTTGGTTAAGCAATAGGAAAAATATCCATAGGTTCAGGAAGAACAAAATGATGTTCAGATTTTGGTCCAGAAGTCCAGGATTTTGGCACCAGGTTCCTTGTTTTGCTTTCAGAGTCTAGCCATACTTAGTCTACTTGATGGGCAAAACTCTTTTCCGTCGGTCATTCCTACTTGAAACTTAGTCACTCTGAAGGAACAGATGCTCTCTACATTCAAAATATTCTGGAGCTTGTACTCTAGAAGTTGCCACAATAATTTAAATGCTACATTTTCTAATACTTTTATTCACACCTAGGTAAGATTGATGAGTCTTTCCATCATGTCCTCATTGCTTCGTGTGTGCATATCTAGCCCCTTTGACTGCATTTCTTTGCAGACATTCATTTCCTGCTTCAAGTTGTTGGCTGTAAAATCCATTTGGACAAATTTTGGATACTATATGTATTTGACATTCTAGTTAGCCTTCAATTAAAAAATCATCAAATAAATATGTGAATAAGTGGCAACATAATTGTTTTTCTTGACCTGGTAGGTATCCTAGCAAAAAGTATGTTCTATGGGGCTGACATTTTCATATGCACTGGAACCATGAGCCCAAGTCGTATGTTTGTCCCTCATCTTCATTACTTGAAAGTAAGCCAATCATTTTGCATTACCACTTTGTATAGACTAGTTCCCAGTATTAAATATTTGGTCTCATCAGTCAAAGCATCCTGTTTTCTGAATCTTTCTCAACTGAATAGTATACTTGTTTTGTAATTGTTAATATCTTTATGATCAAAGACTGGTGAAGCCTATTCATATGCCTTATTACCCTTTCTCTTCATTTATTAAAAATATTTCGAGCACCTATAATGTAGGACACAGGAGTTCAAGAATGGAAGTCACAAATATGACTAAGTTACGATAGTCTTTTAGGACTCGATAGCTTGATGATGAGGGAGACAAAGGCACATAGACTATGAAATGTAGTAACTGCTATTGCAGAACTGTAAACAAAGTGTTCTAGGAACAGACTTTGAAGCAGCAGATTTTGTTTTATCATGCAGGCTATCCTCCATTTTTAAAATAATTTTTTATTGTTAATGTTAATCACCATACATTACATCATTAGTTTTTTTTTTTTTTTTTTTAAAGATTTTATTTATTTATTTGAGAGAGAGAATGAGATAGAGCATGAGAGGGTCAGAGGGAGAAGCAGACTCCCCGCTGAGCAGGGAGCCCGATGTGGGACTCGATCCCGGGACTCCAGGATCATGACCTGAGCTGAAGGCAGTCACCTAACCAACTGAGCCACCCAGGCGCCCATCATTAGTTTTTGATAGGCTATCCTCCATTTAAAAGAAAATTATAAAAGGAGAAAATGGGGCCCTTAGGTTTAGGAAAGGAAATACTTCCCTAGGTATTTTAAAACACTTGTCTTTCAGGTTCTGAAGGAGTTAAGATTTTGTTTTTGTTTTTATCTTGTACACAAAGTTACTATAAGTCATTCAAGACTACAAGTATTTTGATTCCTATTTTTAAAGTTAAAAATAACACTATTTATAATCTTTTCAAAAGTCCAGAGTCCTGGGAATAGTTGAAGCAGTGTTCCATTTCTGAGTAAATATTAGTTTAAACTGTTTTTCAGTTACTGGTAGGCTCCTACTAAATGGAAGTTGTACACAGAAGTGATAAATAAATAAGGGGAGAGAGGAAATGAGGGACAGACATGGAGAGAGATTCCCATACTGCATTTCACTTTCTGTAGTTGAAGTGATAGTTTATTCAATCATAGCTATTTATATTTCTAAATGCAGAGCCAATATAGTTAGGCAGCTAATATCATATTGCAACTTTGTACAAATTAGAAACTGAATTAAGCTTGCAAAGTATATGTTTCACTTTCCTGCCTATGCAGGAGAAACTTCCACATTAAGCATTTCAGTTTTGGGGCAAATTTTAAATTTATCAATACTATTTTCATTAAATTAACCTATTCTTTATTCTTAGGGCTCTTTCCTGACAAAATTTGCAGTCACCTCTTAACTGGAATGTTAACATAAACTATATCATCTATGTTTCATCTGTATCTGTTTGTCAATCTATCATCTACATCTGCTGTCTGTCTACCTAACTACCTACCTACCTACCGATCTATCTAATGATCTGTCATCTGTCACTGTCTCTCTCTGTTTCAGCCTCCCTGTCTCTCTCTTACCTACCTCTGCTTCTAGTTTCTCTTATTCTGGCTAGCACTGTCTCTAAAACATAATTTTCTTATTTGCCTCATAATAAGAAAGTATATCAGTTCTTATCAGTTGATTGGATGAGATTATATAGTAACTGAAGAAAAAAAAAATACTATGCTGAAATGTAGGGTCTGGGAAACTCATTAAGTCTGCTAACAACCTAACAACCCCCCTCTCACAGATTAGACTCCCCAGACAGAGTTAGCATCAGTGAAACTAAAATTTACTGAGCCCTTTGTATATGCCAAGCACTCCGCTAGGCATTATCTGACCCAATCCTCACAACAGAAACATATGATGACCTGTATCTGTCTATAAGAAATAGGCACAGAGAGGTTGAGTAACTTGCCTAAGTTCCGAAAGTGGAGGAGCCAGGGTTCAGACCCAGGTAGTCTGATTCTAGCATCATTGCATTTTATTGAATTCAAAGGCCTCTTGATCTTCTGGGTATGCAAAATCTCATGCTTGGTTTCACTTCCTATTTTTCTAATTGAATGTACTGTTTTACCATGGAATTCACATAAGAGATATCTTCTACTACTTAATTCACAGGTGTAGTCTATGTAAAATTATGCATGTAAATATGAATTTATTTTTAGCTTTAACTTTTAAGGGACACACAATTTGGGATATTCCATCTATGAAATTTGTTGAATTAGGCATGACTTGATATTGAAATATTAACATTGCATTATATTAATATCATACTAATTAATGTAATTAATGACAGTGCATTGATATTAATGTAAAATATACTTTTGCTGATCATACATGTGGAACTGTTTGCTTAAGTCATAAATCAAAAAAGGATAAGCCAAACTTCAGTGTAGACGATACAGCTACATAGAGCAATTGGTTAAGTAAAGTAGTGTTACAAAAATCATTGCCAAGTTGGTCTAGTAAGGTTAAAACCTTAAATAAGGTTAAACAAAAAGACATAATTGAGTGAATTTGAAATGATTCACTTCGTCCTCATGACATTTACCCAGGACTTTTCTAGTTACAGTGCCATTTCTGCTCACAATTAGCACATATAAATGGGTATGTCAGCAAAATTTTAAATTGCTATGGGCTACGGATCACTGACTCCCTTGGGAATTGCTGAAATTACAAATGTTAAATCCATGAATGTCAGGGTTCTTGAGTAATCTGCATTATAACAAGAACATCATCCAAGTCGGGCAGTAATTATGTGACATGAGAAAATATTAGTAAATTATCTTTGCCAGTAATTAATCAAAGTGTGAATACAAGCCCTTTATGGCTTATTTGTTTAAACTGTTGAACAGTGATTATTCATTGCCCCCACAAATGTAAGTTCGTTATTTATAACTTACAAATATGTTTTGTTCAGAAAAAATTTAGTTTTATTAATGTTAATCAAATCTTAGGACTTACACCAGAACAAAATGAAGATATTTTTAAAGACCTACAAAATGAAGATAGTTTTAGGGCTTGAGGCCCTTCAACAAAGTGAATGCTTAATATGCCTAATGAAAAATAGATCATCTTTTTAAAAAACTCACACTTAAAGTAGGATTATAGGTATTGATTTATTTCTTTTTCCTTTTTTTTTTTTTTAAATATTTTATTTATTTATTTGTCAGAGAGAGAGCACAAGCAGGGGGGAGTGGCAGGCAGAGAGAGAAGCAGGCTCTCCGCTGAGCAGGGTGCCCGATGTGGGGCTCGATCCCAGGACCCGGGATCATGACCTGAGCTGAAGGCAGATGCTTAACCGATTGAGCCACCCAGGCATCCCAGATTTCTTTATTGCATATGGCATATTTCAAAACAAACTTTCTATCTTCACCTTAAATCTCGATTTTTAAAATGTGGTCATGTTTGAATTTTATTATGTACACTTTTCTAGCATAAAGTATCTCTGCCCTTTATAATTTTTTAGCATGTACATGTAATGCTGACTTTCTATTTTTTTGTGTGTGGCTAGGAAGTATCAGAGTCTTTATAAAATATTGCTTTAGAAGCTTGCTTAGCTCACAATATGGGAACTATTGACATCTGCAGTTCGGTAAACATGTCTCACAGACTCAATGTACAAAATACAAGACTTCTCAAAGGTCAAAGCAATTCTCATCAGTATCAGAGAATGATAGAGTTGTATAGGGTAAATGTGGAGATACTGAATTTAGGTGCTGTGTGCTCTACAAGGTAGAAGGCAAGATCTGCTAACCCCAACTCATTTTCTTTCCCCTGGTCACCTTCTTATTTCATGTTGGTCTTTTATATAGATATTTTCAAGTCAAGAAGCTTCATTGTTGAAGCCTGTTTCTGCAGCTGTTTTTTTAAAATGTGTGTCCAAATTATATGTTTTCTTCTTGGAAATTTTATCGCAGAAAATCTGATTTTAATTAAATGTTGTTTCTAGTCTTATTTATAATTTTCTTTTCAAAAAAGGAATTATAATTATTGTGTCTATGCAAGAGATTTCTTCCTGAATTGCAACTTTTAGATGTTGAAAAAAACTGTTTGGATGTATTATGTTTTTCTTGAAGTAAATGCTGCTTGCATTGTGTATCACTCATTTTTATGTGTGGAAATCTAATGAAACTGATATCACTATCTCCAAAATAAATGTAAATGATAATGTAACATTCCTTTATTTAGTTCTGTAAGAAGCCAGAATTCATTAAGCAATGTTCTTTTTAAATATCATGTGCTTATAACAAAAATATATTTACAAGGAAGAAAGTTGTGGGGAACCAAGACTAAGAGGCTAATCTTATTATCTTTCCTCCTTACTTCACTTCTAGGTTCTTAGTAGGTATCAGTTGAAGTATTCAAATTTTTGTATGTGATCAATCTGATGGGACTATTTTGACTAAGTTGTCTGGACAATAAAACAAATCAATTAACCTAAGTGATTGGCAGAATATTTAGCCAGGATATTTCTAGACATAGCTCCATTATCTCCAGAGGTATTTCTAGACTTAAGTATGTATATTACATAATACTACAAATATTATTTTGATTAGAAAGGATTTGGTGCAGTTAAAACCCTACTTTAATGATATCATTTGGGTTTTGAGATTCGTTCTCATGTTTCCTAACTTCTCCAATATATTATTTCTCATGTTTTTCTTCCTTATGAGAAAATTCTTTTATTTTTTCTCCTCTTCCACTTGATTTATTCTTTTCCATTTCTCGGCTTTGTGCCCTTGGCCTTCAAAGTCCTCCTTTATTTCATTTGCCATGTCTCTGGTTACAGATTTTCTGCCTATGCTCTTAGAACCTGTGTGATTATCATTCAAATCCTTTGCTCAAATTTGCAGTACAACGCAACAGGCCATAAAAGTCTTCGATACATGTATTATTAATAGATAGGAACTAAAAAGATGCCAAGAAAATCTAAAAGCATTGCTTCTGTGGCAGTGTTTCTATAAAACAGGGAGTCATGAAGGTGAAAAACTAATAGGTGTTACAGGAATGAATTAGTCAACTCAAGAAATCTTGATCTAAACATTTCTATGCAAAGATAGCATTACTGAAGAGTTTCTATCTCACAAAGGCATAACATTATCCATCTTAGAATGCAAAATATTTTTATTTCAGATATATATATAGAGAGAGATAGGGAGAGAGGGGGGAGGGGCAGAGGGAGAGGGAGAGCAAAAATCTCAAGTAGACTCTGCTGAGTGTGGAGCCTCACCCAGGGCTTGATCTCAACCCTGAGATCATATCTGAGCCGAAACCAAGAGTTGGTTGCTTGACGGACTACTCCACCCCAGGCACCCCAGAATGTGAAATTTTTTTATTGGTGGTGGTGTGGTGGTCCACCCAAATCCCATCTTTATTTCTTATGCAGAAATAACACTTTCTGATTTGGGGGTGGGCATATGGCTGCCGAAAATAAAAACTAGATTACCCAGGCTTCCTTTTAGTTAAACAAGATCGAGTATCCATGGAATAGAAGAGATTTAAGGGAAATGGTATAGATAACTTTTGAAAAGTATACTTACAGGAAAGAGACATGGCTTCCTGTTCCTATTTTTTGGAGTCAGGAGATAGACATATTGACTGGCTATGGAGTAGTTGTTTTGGACTACGAAGTAGAAGCTGTTGAGGTTGATGGGACAAGCTAGAAAAAGCTGTGGGTCTGGACAATCATGGAATTGCTAAACTAGGGCAAGACTGCTCTGGTTATATAAGAAATAAATGAATTTCTATATTTTTAAGCCAATGTTCATTTTTAGTTTTCTGTAGCTTTTAGATAAGCTTAATTTTAATGACTATAACCCGCTACTTTCCACAGCACAAACTGGACTTTTTGGACTATTTTGCTCTAGAATATTTTGCATTGGTAAATCCCAATTCTTCACTTTGTGTTTGCATATCTGTTCTGGGAGCTGGTTCACCATAGCAAGCACTCACTATACTATACTACATGATGGCTCAAAAGGACACCCTGTAATTTTCAGCGATGGAACACGAGAGAAGTGGGTTTTACCCCTTTGTTGACTTCTCACACCCTTCTCACAGCCTGCTATAATCTGTTCTTTTTTTTCCCTTTCTGTTCTCCTTTTTGTGTATGCCCCCCAGCTGCACATGACCTAGAACTGGAACCAATTCTAGAAGCTTTTGTGCCCCTTAATTACACCTTCCAATCTGTCACCTGGTGCTGTCAGTTCTATCTTTAAAATATTTCTCCTGTTTGTCCCTGACTCTCCATCCCTGTCTGTTTTCTTATTGCCCTGCCTCAGGCTTGTATCATGTCTCCACAGCATCAGTGCCCACACTTGGCACACTGCAGCTCTTCTCTCTCCATCTCACTTGCTGTTCTTATCACCTGGGAGAGATTGGGCATGCATACTGAGCAGGATGCTTTACTACTCAGAACTGCCCAGGGACTGCTCATCATCCCCAGCAGTGGTTACCTATGGTGTTCTCATGAGCCGTGGGGTCAACAGCAATGCCTGCATGGTCCTCAGTATTGATGTCATGGCAGGTGAGGCAGGGCTCTGGCCTGCCTTCCTCCACCATATGCACATTGCACAAGAACAGCCTCACTGGAATTTCTTCTCCAACAGCATGTATGTATGGTTATGCATCTGTTAAGGTTTTTTCTTTCACCTTAAAAACATCATTTCAGTACATTATATTTTGTTAGAAAATAAGCCATTTCCCTTAAGCTTTCAATGTTTTTTTTCTGAGTTGTACTTTGAATTTGCTCATAACATTTTTATATTTTCTTGTTTTTCATGTGCAGTTTGCATTCTTTCCTTTATCCTTAGTCAGTCTTTTTAGAAGTTACCTATTTTATTCATCTTTGAAGACCCAACCCTTTGTTTTAGTAATGTTTTCCCTTTTTTGTTATTATTATTATTTTTTTATTCTCTGTTCATTTAAAAAATGCAGTTCAGTCTTGTTCTTTCTTAGGGTTTAGTTATTTTCTTATCCTAATTTCTTCACATTAAATGAAGATGTTTTTCCTTCTTCATTCCCTCCCTCCCACCTTCCCTCCTTTCATCTTTTTATACTTTAAGTAATTACAGCATTCATGCCTATAGATGTTCCTTAGTTATATAACATAGGTTTTGATGTGAACTATTCAGCTTTTAATTACATTGTGTATGGTTGGAAATTTCAGTTTTATTTTTATTTTGATCTAGGTATTATTTAGGAAAAATATGAATTTCTAAGTATTAAAGTTTTAAAAAATATTTTACTTCTAGTTTTATTGATTATGAATCCAAGAATGCAGTCTGTAAAAGTGGTATATATGTTTAAACTCTTTACTTTGAATTTTTTGCCTCCCTGGTGTTTTTACGGTCTTTAATAGTTTCTAATTTTTGACCCAATGAATGAATGATTGCATTTTAATAGAGGAGTTTAACCCATTCAGGTTTGATAGCTCATTATTTATTTCTCAATTCTATTATTTTATGATTTTTAAGGAATGTATCAGTGTTGTTTACCTATACTGCATTGTTCTTCCTTGCTCCTAAAAACTGCTGATGAAATGCTTCTGCTTATTTTTGTTTATTTGTTTCAAATTTTTATTTAAATTCTAGTTTGTTAACATATAGTGTAGTATTGGTTTCAGGAGTAGAATTTAGTGATTCATTACTTACATATAACACCCAGTGCTCATCACAGCAAGTGCCCTCCTTAATGCCCATCACCTATTTAACCCATCCCTGAATCCCCTCCCCTCCAGCAACCCTCAGTGTGTTCTCTATAGTTAAGAGTATCTTCTGGTTTGCCTCCCTCTCTCTTCCTTTTTTCCCCTTTTCCCCTATATTCATCTGTTTTGTTTCTGAAATTCCACATATGAGTGAAATCATATGGTATTTGTCTTTCTCTTACTTATTTCACTTAGCATAATACACTCTAGTTCCATCCATGTCATTGCAAATGGCAAGATTTCATTCTTTTTGATGGCTGAATAATATTCCAGTGTGTGTGTGTGTGTGTGTGTGTGTGTGTGTGTGTATGTGTGTGTATACCACATCTTCTTTATCCATTCATCTGTTGATGGACATTTCAGCTCTTTCCATAATTTGGTTATTGTTGATAATGCTGCTATAAACATCAGGGTGTATGTGTCCCTTCAAATCTGTATTTTTGTATCCTTTGGGTAAATACCTGGTAGGGCAATTGCTGGGTCATAGGGTAGTTCTATTTTTAATGTTTTGAGGAAACTCCATACTGTTTTAAATTCTGTGGTAGGTGTTTAGCACTGCAAGGATTATTTCTTTGGATTCAGAAGTGGAAGTATGTATTTTTCCTCTTTGTCCTCTTTCTCCTCCACCTCTTACTTTTTTTCAAATTTCTATCCCTCTCTCTCCCTCCATCCTTCCCTCTTCCCTCCCCCCCCCCCAATTCTTCTCTCTTAATTGGGAGCTGTAATAAATGTAACATACACAACATTCTTACCTATTTTATCAGGCAACATTCTTGGTCACAAGTAACAGAATTGGTTGGAAAGATATATGGTAGCTTAAAGGATCTGTGGGAATGCTGGGAGGCCCTATGTAGATAATGAGCATGAGCCAGAACAGACTTTGCAGTCAAGAACAACTGGTTAGGATGCTACTGTTGCTGCCTCCATTATAGGACACTCATTGCCACTTGTTTCTATTACAGGAACAAACTGCCATCATTGCTGAACTGTTGACTTTTTGTTGCCACCATGATTAACATCTGGCTGTGCATCACTTCCTCAAGGTAAGAGTCGTAAGTGGCAGATCCTAGTTCATGTCTCTATATTCTCCACTCCAGGGTATAGAAATCATCTGCCTTCTTGACTTCCTGCCTACCATCAACCATACAGTGCTGGAGTTTCACAAATTAGGAAGGTTGTTTGTATGCTGAGTAAACACATAGCATATTTCTACTGCATTTAAACCCTTTGTCCTGTGGGTATACATAAATAAGATTTAAAAACAGGTGTATATATACATATATATACATATATAAAAATATGTTTGCCCCATTCTTTTACTTTGAAAAAGAGAAAATCTCCCACCTAACATGATGGGACTTTTCTTCATATGTGCTGAGTGCAGAATGTGCTGAAACCATTTCTGATGGGAGCCAGTTCAAATTGTCAAGATTTTCTGTGGACATCTCCAAGTTTAGAATCTCAGGTTGATGTCCATTTATCTTCTGGCTCAAGTTTGTTCCATTATTAATATTGTTCAACTTATGTGTTAATTTGCAAAGTTAACTACTTAACACTCCCCACATACAGTACTAGTTGAGAAGAAAACAAAGAAAATAGTAATCCATTGTATGTAATACATGCATGGTTTTGTCTCCTCTTAGAGGTGTTCTTCCGTTGTATACTACAACCACTAAGTCTGCAGGGTCTGGGATCATTGTGAGAGAATTTATCTTTAATGAAAGAATCATTTGGTTTAAGTAATGAGATGTGATGAACTCTTGATTTATGAATTCAGGTGTTCAATTTATGGGGAAAATAGTACCATATATAGGTTATGAGTTCATAGTATGTATCACATGCTGTCAGTAGTTGGCATTGTAACTAATTTTCATCAGCCCATAAAGTTTTCTATTTCTGTGTAAAGAGGCTGTCTAAGAAAGAAGTAATACCACATGGGATACCACAAAATTTAGTAAATAGAGAGATGATGTTGTATACAGACACATAATGAGTAAGAACAGCAAATTCAAATCCCGAGTAAGTCTGCATTCCAGTGAGTGTCAGGAATTAACCCTTTTGTGTTGAAAGCAATCAAATATAATCCATATACCACCAAAATAGCTGGCTGGTGCTTAAAATATGGTAGCCTATAGTATGTCATGGTCACTAGCAAATAGGTTCACAGCAATAGTTGCAGTGAGTCCAACTTGGTCAGAAGGGCTCATGTCACTGAGCTGATGCATAGCCTCCATTTCTTTTATCATAGACTCTCTGTTCTCGAGTCTATTGAGTAAATGCTATGTGAGCTGAGGAGGAGGCTGCCCGAAACAGGGGGTATGTCATGTTTCTATTTTATTAAGAAGCATCTTTATCAGGGGCTTTTAAGAAACATTCATGTGGGAACTAGTTCATAACTAGAAACCAACTCTGCATTATTTGTTCAGCCTAGAAAAACATTATATAATTTATTAAAAATTTTAAAGTCAGCCATTAGATATATTAAGAGCAGATTATAATTACTCTGCTCTGTAAAGAAAAAAAGATGTGAAAAGCAAAAAAAAAAAAAAAACAAACCCAGAAATGATTTAATGAAATATTTAATAAAAATCTACAATACCATTAAAAACAAAAGCCATTTTGTCCAAAATGACCTGTTAAATTGGATCTAAAATATAGCCAAGCCATACATAATTTACTTCAGTTAAACTTATTCCATAAATGCAGAGTTTGACTTATATAGAAAAAAGGTTTCTTCCTGCCCTAGATATTGAAGAGTCACTTCATACAGTTTTACATCCGTATCTAATAGTAATGATAGGTCTCTTAACCAAATAGAAATTATGTATATATGTATCCTTACCATAATAAAACTGTGCACTCAACAAAAGCCACAGTAAAGTTAGTTGTGAAACACAAGAGGCATTCCCACTATAATCAATAATCAGGAGGATTTCTACTACTTTCCTTATTTAACGTTGTTCCTGAAGTACTAGCCAATGAAGTTAGAAGAAAAAAAATGAGAGGCTTTAAACTTTATATGAAACAGAAAATACTATTCATAGAGATTACATAATTCCATACCTTGAAACTCTAAAATTTGCAATTGAAATTAAAAAAAGATCCATAAGGTAGTGGCGTTTGAACTAAAGTAAAGAAAACAAAAATGTTTTCCTCGTTATGAATTATTATTAGCCAGACCATACAATAGGAGAAATAAGCCTGTTTTCTACAGCAACCACAAAAGTAAAATACCTAGAAATAAACTGAATAAGACCTCAACCAAGCCTACATGAATGTAATGGTGAAACTTTACTGAAGGACGGTAAAATAACTTGAAATTATCAAAATAAAAACTGTATTCTTTTTTTTTTTTTTTTTAAAGATTTTATTTATTTATTTGAGAGAGAGAATGAGATAGAGCATGAAAGGGGGGAGGGTCAGAGGGAGAAGCAGACTCCCTGCTGAGCAGGGAGCCCGATGCGGGACCCGATCCCGGGACTCCAGGATCATGACCTGAGCCGAAGGCAGTCGCTTAACCAACTGAGCCACCCAGGTGCCCCAAAACTGTATTCTTTTTTTAGAGAACAGCATATTTTAAATTTATCAATTAATTTTAAGACCCAATGTGATACCTGTGAAGGTAACAATAAGATTCTAAAGCTCATATTCAAAATAAACAAATAAGTAAATAAAGCTCATATGCAAAACTAAACATGTATAATGATATAAAAGGAGAAGGATAGTGGAACTACTTTTACCAAATGTTGAAATGTGTTATTGTGAAAAAGTAGAAAAAATATATGTTGGTCTCTGTTCTTAGTTCCTGGAATAGAGCCCTTAAAACCCTTGTAGTTTCCTAAGTGATAAAACTACTAGGAGCATCTTTTGTTCTAGTATTTGGTCTTTGACCCCAGCTCCTAATACAGGGCTCCTGAATCCTTTGGAATTTCCTGGATGATAGGACCATCTTTTGCTCTAATGAGGCAACTCCTGAATAGCATCTGGATGGGGCTGGTCACCAGAAAGACCAAGCCAGGATTAAGAGCTTGGAAATTTCAACCTCACTCCCCATCCCCCAGGAGGAGGAAAGGGTCTGGAAATGGAGTTAATGATCAGTGTGTCTATGATCAATGATCATAATGATCAATGATGTCTATGTGATGGCACCTTCATAAAAATTCCCAAAGTACAGAATTTGGAGAGCTTCAGGGTTGTTGAAGTACCAGGAGGGTGGGGTGCTTGGTGAGGGTATGGAAGCTCTGTACCCCTTGCCCATCTCTTCCATCTGGATGTTCATCTGTGTCCTTTATCATATAATTTTATAATAAATGGTGAATATAAGTAAGCGTTTCCCTGAGTTCTGTGAACCATTCTACAAATTATTAAACCTGAGGGGGGTCATGGGAACCCCAAGTTATAGCTGGTCAGAAGTACAGGTGACAACCTGTGACCTGTGATTGGCATTGGAAGTGGAACAGGGGAAGTCTCGTCGGACTCTGTCAGAATTGAGTTAAATTGTGGGACACCCAGCTGATGTCATAGGGGATTGCTTGGTGAATGAAAACCTCCACACATTTGTTGACCAGATCATCAACATGGAAATATTGTGAGTATGTGAGTAAAGGAGAAATGGAGGAGTGTGTTTTTCCTATACAATTACCATATTTAATACAGTTATGTCATGAAGTGTCATTTGGGTAAGATGTGAAGTAAATCAAGTTTGAAGCCTTATGGGTATCTGGAAGGAAGGACAATACAAGTGGGGAAAAAAGGCAAATGCAGAGGCTCAAGCCCCAAGGCAAGATTGTGCTTGGCATATTTGAGAAGCAGCAAATATGACCTTGAGCATGGAGTAGAATGAAAAAGGGAAGATTAGGAGATGTGGTGAGAATGGGAATAGGTGGCAGGGTGGGTTGTAGGTCATATGTGCCTAATAAGTCATAAAAAGAAAATGCTTGGTCTGTACTTTCACTGAGATGGGAAGTCTTTGGAGGTCCTTGAACAAAGAAGTGAAAGGGTTTGACTGACATTTTAATGGTTTCACTCTGGCTGCTGTGTTAAGAATAAATGAAGGTGGACAGGGACAGCAGTACAGAGACCAGGTTGAAAACCTGTGGAAGTCCAGGTGAGAGATAATGCCTTGAATAAGAATTGTAGCAGCAGAGGCAAAGACACATAGTCTAATTCTGGATGTATTTTGAAGGGACGCTCAGTTGGACATTCTGATGAATTTAATGTGGAGTAAGAAAAATAAGGCAAGGGGGCGCCTGGGTGGCTTGGTTGTTAAGCGTCTGCCTTCAGCTCAGGTCATGATCCCGGGGTCCTGGGATGGAGCCCCACATCGGGCTTCCTGCTTGGTGGGAAGCCTGCTTCTCCCTCTCCCACTCCCCTGCTTGTGTTCCCTCTCTTGCTGTGTCTCTCTCTGTCAAATAAATCTTAAAAAAAAAAAAATAAAGAAGGCAAGGATGACTCTAAGGATTTTGATTTGATAAACTAGATGGATGGAATTGCTACTTACCTAGATGATGAAGTGAAGTGAGATAAGAAAATGGATCATTGATTGAGGAGAAAGGGTATGAAGTTTATCATTATTAGAAATGGGAATATTTTGGCCCATGGTGTTATCTTCTGAATTCAGAACCAATAAAACAAGATAGATTAGCAGCACTGAATGTTTATATATAAAAGCAGTGTTTTGTAAGACTCAGATTTTGGGAGAGCGGAATACATTTGATAAAATCCACAGGGAACATTTTTGTGATATCTTTTAGTGTTTTTGTGCTTTATTCAATTTTTAATATTATCATATCATATATAAAGGATTTATTCCATGTAGAAGCATTCCTCGTTTATCTTACAAATTATTTAATATTTTTCTTTCCTATTAATAAGATCCCAACATTTTAAATGCACTGAAAAATTTTAAATGCAATCTTAAAAATAGTTGAGTAGGACATTGTAGTCTTAAAAAACTGTTTAGGATTTCAAAAAAGAAGACCCTTATTCTAAGAATTTGAGGGTGGGGTAACTAGAATAAGCAGTGCGATAGGTTTACACATAGCATTGAGGGCCACTTAGGGCAAGTGATCGGGACTAAAAGCAGCATTGCTGTGGTGTTTTTCCCTAACCGTGCTCCGATGCACAGGTGCGGCCACATATGGGGGTAGAGTTGTATAAAAACATATATCCATCATACTATCATACAGAGTATTTTCACTGCCCTAAATATCCTCTATGCTTCTGCTTACTTATCCACCCCCCTTTTCCCCAATCCTTGGCAATCACTGATCTTTCCACTGTTTCCATAGTTTTGCCTTTTCCAGCATGTCATATAATTAGAATCATACAGTATTCAGCCTTTTCAGATTGGCTTCTTTCACCTAGCAATATGCATTTAAGTTTCTTCCATGTCTTTTCATTGCTTGATAGCTCATTTCTTCTTAGCACTGAAAATATTCCATTGTCTGGATGTACTATAGTTTATTTATCCATTCACCTACTAAGAGACGTCTTGGTTGCTTCCAAATTTTGATGATTATGAGTAAAGTTGCTGTAAACATCCATGTGCACATTTTTGTGTGGATGTGCATTTTCAACTCCTGTGGGTAAAGACTAAGTAGCACATTTGCTGCATCAGGTGGTAAGAGTATGTGTAGTTTATAAGAAACTGCCAAACTGTCTTTCAAAGTGGCTGTACCACACTGCATTCCCACCAGCAATGAATGAGAGTTCCTGTTACTCCATATCTTTGTTAGTATTTTGTGTTGTCCATATTTTGAATTTTGGCCATTCTCATAGGTGTCTAGTGGTACCTTGTTATTTTAATTTGCCTTTCCCTGATGAGATATGATGTGGAACATCTGTTCATATGCTTATTTGTCATCTGTGTATCTTTGGTAAAATGTCTGTTATGGTCTTTGGCCTATTTTTTAATTGAGTTGTTTGATTTCTTATTGTTGAGTTTTAATAGTTCTTTATGTGTTTTTAACAACAGTCTTTTGTCAGATGTGTCTTTTGCAAACATTTTCTCCCAGTTTGTGGCCGGTCTTCTAATTCTCTCAGTATTGTCTTTTGCAGAGCCGAAGTTTTTAATTTTAATGAGTCCAGCTTATCAATTAATTCTTTCATGGATGGTGTCTTTGATGTTTTATCTAAAAAGGCATTGCTATATCCAGAGTCATCTAGGTTTTCTCCTATGTTCTCTTCTTGGAATTTTATAGTTTGGCATTTTACATTTAGGTCTGTGATACATTTCAAGTTAGAAAGTTAAATTTTGTGAAGGCTGTAAGATCCGTGCCTTTTTAAGACCATGTTAGGGCAGGTGGTGTTTAAAGCTCCCTTCATTTCCTCTCCAATTTATTATAGTGACACAAGATCTAGCTCTAATTTCCCTTTGCTGCCTCCCTTTTAATGCT
Source organism: Phoca vitulina (assembly GCF_004348235.1). NCBI lineage: Eukaryota > Metazoa > Chordata > Mammalia > Carnivora > Phocidae > Phoca > Phoca vitulina. The sequence goes on along the minus strand of NW_022589711.1, from coordinate 78,120,071 downwards.
GAAGACCTCATTTGGTGGAGGGGGAGATCTGAACATTTAGCTTTCTTTCTTTTTATATTTCTCCTCAAAAGATTTATCTGCATTATGTAGATGACTGTGACTGATTGGAAATACGGTCTTAAACATGGCAGAAAGAAAAGAGAATTACAAATATCAACATTTGAAGATACTATTTCACCACATCATTTAAGACAGAATACCTAGATGTCAAAAGGTGTAAGATGACAAATTTTACTACCTTAAATGTAAAGTCTTCTGTATGACAAAAACCTTAAATAAAAAATAATGAGGGAATAATTAAATATAATTTGTATTAATTGTGACCAAGAATTAATTTGCTAAAATAATTCTTAAAATTCAATAATATAAATAGCAAATCCCTGTAAAGGAAGGAGGAAGATAAGAAGGAAGGGCATGGACTGACAATATATGGCGGAATAAATACTCATGGTTTATAAGTAGACCAAAAGACGTTCAAAGTCCCTCCTATTGCACTATTTCATATTGTAAGTAGTGCAAATTAAGACAGCAATTAAATAGCACTTCCCACTTTTCATCCTGTCAGAAAAAAATTTCAACCATATACAATGTTGGAGAGGTTGGAAAACAGGAATTTTCATGCATCATTGACAAATTTGTACTTTGGTATAACAAATGTTATGGGAGTTTTTCAATATTTATGAAAATGTCCCTGATACCCGTCCTGCGATTTTCACAGATGTATGCACACACATGTTCATTATAGCTTTGTTGATACAGTAAAATCTGAACACATCCTGAATGATCACCTAAAAGGGGTGCAGCCACACAGTGGGACACTGCACAATGAGCTAGAGCTCTAGAATATGCTGCTAAGTAAATTAACGAGTTGTATGCACAAAAAGACACCAGAAAAGTGTTAAATCTGCATCCATATATGTAAGAAGTTATATGTGTATATAGGCAATGTATTTGTGTGAGTTTGAAAAAAATCAAAGGAAGATTCATTAAAACTGTGTCAATGACTATTTCCTCAGTCACAGGAACATATTATGAAGTGGGAAAAAAGATACTTCTCATTGTGTCACCTTTCTTATTTGAATTTTTTATCACACTTTTGTATTTTGGTATATAGAAAAAAGATTAGAGAAAGAAACTGGAAGACTTTTAATTTAAACACCTATCATATGAGGTTTCTTTTCCTTGGTTTTGGAATGTTGTTTCATCTATAGTTGCAGTCTGGTAACTGAAGGCACACAACTCTGAAGATGGTTCAGGATTGGGAGAAGCTAAGGATGCTCTGTATGATTTTCACGGAGTAGTATTTTTACTAATTCAATATGTCTTATTTTATGAGGAGTTAGCAACTGGTTCATTGATTCTTTGTTCATATATATTTGGGATTTAGAAATAGTGAAATGCTGTTGTGATTCTATAATAAATTAGCTGCATATTTATAATACAAACTAATGATTCCGTAGAAATGATTCGGATTCTGGAGAAAACCTGCATTGAACTGCAAATGATTTGCAGTATTTCAACAGCAAGAGTATATGAACGTTTTCTTTTTTTTTTTTAACATTCATTTGATACCTGTTAAGTGTGAGAGACTCAGCTATTGTAAGGGCTATATTTGTCTATCATTCATTCATTTTTCTTAATTTCCTAATTCATTCATCACTTATTTACTGTCTCCAATATTTGGGGAGCATTTTAGGTTTTTAGATTGAGTTTTTACTAGGAAAAGTCTGTGCTATAATGGAGCTTATATTTCAGTTGTGACGAGGGGAGACAAACCAGGAAACCAACCCTCCCCCCCCAAAAAGGAAAGAGAAATAACAAAATAATTTGAAACGGGCAGTAGTGCTTAAAAGAAAGCAAAAGAGGTCAGTTTGAATGACAGACACTGGTGGGAATGGGGATGAGTTTGGGATTGGAGGTGGGTTCTGGGGTTTTATAGTTTATGACAGTTAAAGGGAACATATCATATGATAAGGTCCGAGAGCACTGAGTAGGTTTTGTTTTCTTTATATTTACTTCTCTGTTATTTTCAGCAGATTTTCTTTTCTTTTCTTTCTTTTTTTTTTTTTTTAGGGAAAGTAGGTGGGTTTATTCTTATAGATGCAAGATTGCCATCATCACAGATAATTTAAGTAAGGGACTCTGAACTTTATTTGAAGGCTATATCTCTTCCAAGTTAAAGCAATAGTAGATTTAATCAAGTCAGAGAAGAGAGTAATTTAATGTAAGACAAACTTTTATTTTAGACCATCTATTTGTTTTATTCATTCATATTAAAACACCCTTTTGAATGTGTCTTTTTGGTATAGCTCAGTGATATTAGATTTTCACTAATTTTGTCTTTTTTGATTGCAGTCTTGGGTTTTCTTGGGGGGGTTTGTTTTTGTAATTTCAAGTCATTCACCCATAACATTTGTTATACCAAAGTACAAGTCATCTTTCTTTCATATATTTTATTATTTTAGATTGTATCTACTTACAGGCAGTGGGAACCCCTACCTAAATTGTTTCTTACAAATTGGTGCTTATTTATTTCTTATAGTAAGAAAACTAGAGGGAGATCAGTTGGTTGCTGGCATTAGTACAGTAGTTTAAGGAGTCATGCTTCTGCCTTTGTTCCATCATCACAATAGTCAGCATTTTACTTCTTGTCCTCAAGATGACTGCTACATCTCCAGGCATAAGGGGAAAAGTCAGTGCCAGAGCTGTTGTTATCACTCAGCAGGAAAGCAAAATATTTCCTAGAAATCTCTTGACAGGCTTCTGCTTTAGTCTCATTGCCTAGAACAAGTCCCATGGGAACCCCAGCAGCAAGGAGTGCTGAAGATGCAGGAAATAAGACTGTGAATGTCTTAAAACAATCTTTATACAACTCCTGGAGCTTGATACATTGCTGCTCCCAACAAAATCAAGAAATATGGGTGACAATGGATATTAGGTAGCCAACTATGAGTAATTTACCACAAATGCTGCTTAAAATACAATTTCCTTGAAAACAACAAACTATTTCAACCAATGCATTAAAAAAAAAAAAAAGATGTTGCCTGGGGAAAGTTTTAGGTGTGTGCCATTTTCCCACTGTTATCTTTTTAAACTGGGCTTTTGTAATTATTGACTATAAATAAAGATTACCAAAATTAACTGGGATGATAATAATAGTAAACAATTACTCTGTGTTCTGTGTGCTTTACATGTAATAATTTAATCCTCACAACAGCTTTGGAAAGAAGGTACTATTATTATCCCCATTTCATGGAGATGTTAAGGAACGTACTCATGGTCTCACAGCTAGTAACGACTGCACCAGGATAGAAATTCGGGTACTTGGCCTCAGAGATGACCAATACCAAGGTGGAATTGTGAGAAGAAACAGTCGGTGGCATCTTGTTGCTGAGAGCTGCACCTGCAGACTCCTGGCAAGCATATGGGGGCCTCAGTTCTACAGCACAACACACTGAATTCTGTCAACAACTACAGGGGCTTGGAAAAGAACTCTTAGTGCTAGCAAGGGATGGAGCCTTTTTGACATGCCAGTTGTAGCCTTTTGCAACCCTGAGCAGGAGCCTAGATAGCCTGTATCTGGAATTCTGACCCCCAGAAAGTATGAGATAATACATATGTGTTGTTTCAAGCCACTAAGTTTGTGGTGATTTTTTATACTGCAATAAAAAAAATCAATACAATATTCAAGCTCCAATGATTGTATGTTATATCTTAAATGAGATGCTCATTCGTTTTGAGCCTTTTTTCATGCATTAACTCATAATAAATAATAATAGTACTAACCATGGCTAACATTAGCTGAATACTTTGCTACATTCCAAAAACTAATCAATGCTTAAAAAAACCATTTATTTAATCCTCATAGCTATCTTGATGTAGACATTGTAATTATCCTCATTTTACAGATGAGAAAATTGAGAAAGAGGAAAACATGAAGCAGAGTAACTTCTATAGCTTAGGCAGCTAAGAAGTAGCAGATGCAGGACTTGGATCCAGATATAGGAACCACAGGGTCTGAACTCATGACTATGATGCTCCACTGCTTGGCCTCTGTAAGTGGAGTTTGGGTCATTGTTATTTTCTTCCTTGGAACACAGTCTTCAAGAGGAAGTATCAGGTGGGCCACAAATACTTTTTAAAAAAGAATATAACTTACAGCAAATTAGGAGAACAGATGAGGAAAGTTAGATTTTCTTATAACTAGAGTGAGAATCTTTGTGAATTGTTGTATTGTAGCCATAGGATAAACATATCAGCATGCTTTCTTTTAAGGTGTACAACCTAACATATATAATTTTTAATTGTCAATCATACCTCAATAAAGCTGGAAAAAGAAATATTTAAAGAAGAAAAGGTATCAGCATGAGAAAGCAGCAAATGGGTCCACCATTATTTGGGGATTTAAATGAATGTTTAAGAAGCTTAAAAAATTGTACATATACCAATATATGTTTCTTTTCTTTGTGATGTTGTATAATAATATTTCATCACATTGTGTACTTTTGAAAATGGATGATTTTAGGTAGAATTGTTCCAATGCTCTTACCATATTTCCTGCTTGCTTCAGTTGACTAGAGCCTACATCTCTTCAGATTCTTCCTTGGTCTTTTCAAGTTGAAGAGGAATTGTTTTGGGTCGTACATGAAATTTTTGCAATACATCTGCTTCTACATGAAGTAATATTTTGATGTCTATGTAACTTTCATATTTACCTCTTTTCTTTGGTCTAAATTAATATCTTTAAAAATGGATCTTGGAAGGAAGGAAACTAATATGTATGAGAAATCAATTGGATGTCAATCAAATCACTTCACATGGTACTTCATATAATCCTCTCATATACCTAGTGAGTTCATTTTTTATTGTTCATAGTCTACATATGGCAAATCTGAGAAAAGGGAAGATTAAACAATTGCCCAGGATCACATAACCCATTGATGGCCATTTGGGGATTTGAACCCAGGGGTTTCCTTCAAACACTGTGCTCTTTTCCTGTAAACACACCTCCTCTTAGGCTCAGTGTTATCGATCTGCTTCCTTCTTTTATTATTGGCAGTAGCCATCTGCCAAATAAATTTCAAAGTACTTTTGAAAAAATGTTGTTTGAAGTATGAACACATGTCTGTACTGATTGCAACACACAGTACAACTCCCATACAAACAGGTTTTAATGACACCATCTCCTTTGCTGTTGGAACTACTCATATTTGGGTTTGAAATCACTGCCCTATCTTGTAATAAGGATAAATTTCTCACCACAGAACTTCATCCACTTGAAAATGTATAGCAAGTGATTTAATTTCATAATTGAAATGTATTTGCAAAAGTTGAGCTTACTATTGCTTCCAGCCATTGTGTATCTGAAAATAATTTAAAACTTGAGAAGTATATTTTATATGACATTTTCTCTGTATGTCTATTTCTAGTTATATATAATGCCTTTAAGAAGTTATTTATTTATTTATTTATTTATTTATTTATTTATTTATTATGTTCAATTAGCCAGCATATAGAACATCATTGGTTTTTGATGTAGTGTTCAACAATTCATTAGTTGCATATAACACCCAGTGCTCATCACCACATGTGCCCTCCTTAATATCCATCACCCGGTTACCCCATCCCCCCACCCTCCTTCCTTCTGTAACCCTCAGTTTGGTTCCTGGAGTCCAGAGTCTCTCATGGTTTGCTTCCCTCTCTAATTTCTTCCCATTCAGTTTTCTCTCCCGTCCCCTGTGGTCCTCTGCGCTATTCCTTATGTTCCACATATGAGTGAAATCATATGGTAATTGTCTTTCTCTGCATGACTTATTTTACTTAGCATAATCCCCTCCAGTTCTATTCATGTCAATGCAAATGGTAGGTATTCATCCTTTCTGATGGAGTAATATTCCATTGTATATATGAACCACATCTTCTTTATCCATTCATCTGTTGAAGGGTATCTCAGCTCCTTCCATAGTTTGGCTATCATGAACATTGCTGCTATGAACATTAGGGTGCACGTGCCCCTTCTTTTCACTACGTCTGTATCTTTGGAGTAAATACCTAGTAGTGCAATTGCTGGGTCGCAGGGTAGCTCTATTTTTAATGTCTTGAGGAACCTCCATACTGTTTTCCAGAGTGGCTGTACCAGATTGCATTCCCATAAGAAGTCTTGATATCTTTAGATACTGAATTTTCTGAACATTGAACTTCTTTTATGCAAAGAGACAAAATGGCTGGTTACTGTTTAATAGAGTGCTATTAAAATTAGTTTCTGATAAAGAGTAGGTAATTAGTAAATTATATGTTGGTTGAATAAATTTTTTCAAGATCAGTAGATGCACTCTCCTTGACCAGGAATTTATAAGACTAATTTGAATAGTGCAAATGAGAGACTACTCAGAAAATAAGAACAGTGTTTATTATATCTGTAACAATATTATAATACTTAACATTTTCAAGTTCTTCATTTTTTTTTTGCTTTTTTCCCCTTTAAAATTGCTGACACAACTTGAACACTCTGTATATTATTTCTTTTTTTTAAATGATAACAGTAGTTTTACCTTGGAAAATTGAAATCTGGAGTCTTTAACCTGCCAAAACTCTTCATTATCTGTTTTCCTGAAATGATTCATAACTTGTAAATAGTAAAATATGGTTTCCATTATAAAGAAGATGAGCAAATGCATCAAAACGAAGAGAATATAGTGTAAAATGTATCAAAAACGGTATTCTAATCTGGTACTACCATTGAAGACTTATGTACTCTGTGGCCCCTGGAATGAAGAAAAGTAAACAGTTTCCCAAAAATGAGCCACAGCGACTATAGACTAATAAGAAATCTACCTTGAATTGACCAATCTCTGAATAGATCCCCCAAGTTTAATCTCATTCTGTTTGATGACTCTGAAATAAATGAAGTCTATGAGGTAGAGGCAGGAGTTGAGGGGAGGTCAGAGAAAGGGAGGCCTGAGAATAGGAAAGTCCCTGCCAAAGGCATACATTCAGCGTCAGCTTACGGAGAGGTGAGAACAGGATTCATGCAAGAGGAGCCATCTCAAGAAGGTTATAACAGGATTTCTCAAAGTGTGCTATGAAAACTTAAAAAAAAAGTGCATAAAATGATGAAACAGAATGAATTACATAAAGCTCATTTGGCTAGGAAAGCTGAATCTCTGGACTCAGAAATAAATACATACTCTGGAGAAGGACTCTCATAGTACCTCTAATAGTATGGTTATTTAAAACTCTAGGAATTTAGGTCTGATGGGCAACAAGGAGGTAGGAAGGATAATCATGGACTCTATTTAAAGAATATATTTCATAAACTCGTGTTTCCTATTTATACCTGCCGATAATGCAATGAATATCTCTTTTAAAAAACAATTCAACGTTTCCTTGGTGATTCGGGGTCTTTTCTGCTTCCATACAAATTTTAGGATTGTTTGTTCCAGCACTTTGAAAAATGTTATTGGAATTTTGATCGGGATGGAATTGAAGGTATAGATTGTTCTGGGTAGCATAGACATTTTAACAGTGTTTATTCTTCCGATCCATGAGCATGGAATATTTTTCCATCTTTTTGTGTCTTCTTCAATTTCTTTCATGAGTGTTCTGTAGTATGGACTCTGAGAAACAAACAGGGTTTTGGGGGGGCGGGGATTGGTTAGCCTGGTGATGGGTATTAAGGAGGGCACGTACTGCATGGAGCACTGGGTGTTATACGAAAACAATGGATCGTGGATCACCACATCAAAAACTAATGACGTATTGTATGGTGACTAACATAACATAATAAAATAAAAAAAAAAACAATTCATTTTGCTCTTATGTGTGTTGGTTACTAGAGTATATAAATGTCATTATAGAAGTGAAAAGTGCCTCCATATCACAAATCTCAACCATGCAGATGTATGTTAACAACAAATTAGAGACGCTTTTGCAACCTCTCTTTTACCCTATTTAGCTTTAGCATTTTGTCTACATTGACATTTTCTTTTTAGTTGACCATTTTCTCAATAAGTAAGAGAAAACATATTCTTTTCTTGAAGATTTTATTGCTACTAATTCAAAGTGATACAGCACAAGAAACATATTTTTGGTTTATAAAATACACTTGACCTTGATGTATGGAAAGGAATGCTCTTCCCTAGTAAATAAACTGATTCATTCTGTCATTAAAGCTATGAAGAAGTGATATACATAGAACATCAAGCTGTCATTTCTACTTTTTTTGGTTGTCCTGTTTTACCTAGGAACATTTTGAAAAACATTTTAAAAAATAGCACTCTTTGAGATATTTTCCTTATAACTATCAAAGACAAGCCTGTATTCAAGTTCTTGAGAACAGTGAGGGAGAGCACAAAGCCAAATTAAAAAGCAAGCCATTGTCATATTACCACATTATTATTATCATATTAAAATTCGGTATATTTTTATAAAACTGGTCTAATTCTCCACTGTTTCTCTTTTAAATCAATGTTTTATTTAATTCAGTCAGCATTGGGTATATGATTTTATTCTTATTAGTCTTTTTTACTCTAAGGAAAAAATGCTTTCAAGACATTAAACTTTATTATATTATACTTTAATGTAAATCAAAGAATAGGCCATTTCTATATGCTGAGTATCCTCCAGGCTATATAAGTTTCAGAAATGTTAACAGTCTTTTTGTAGTTAATATGACTAGCACTCTGGTTTATTTTTTTAAAACACAAATGTTTCTCTTAAAAAAAAAACAAACTATAAAGCCTTTTGTTTTGAAAATTGTCCTCTCTTGAAAATTAACATGAGGAGTAGGAAACTAAACAATATTTTAAAGGAAATAATATTGTCCAAAGGACTAAGTATAAGTTGAATCTCAGCAAATGGCAATGCTAGAATTCTTTCAAGCTCAAAGCTGTCATCTAAATGTGAAATGAAATAGTAATAAAATAAAAAGCATGTAGGCTCCCATATAAGAAAGAATTCAGGGAGTACTGGGCAGGCTATCAAAACCTTAGAAAGACCAATTTTGTATCAACTAGTTGCTCTTGTATTATACAAAATCTTGGCTCTAGCTATATTTAAGTCAACTTGGTTACAAAGGAAATACTGAAAAAAATGATCAATAATATTAAAGGTAACATATAATTAGCAAATGTAGACTTCAATGAGTTGGAAGATTGATCTATTATGAGACAGGCTTTTACTCTAGATGTCAGTAGTCTCTAATTTTCAGATATCAGTAGGACTTCTGGTGAGAAACTAGAAAAGTAGGAAAGGAAAGGTTATTTGAATCATAAGGAAGATGCTTCTAACTTCGAGCTCTGTCCTACATGATAGTTTGATCCTGGAACTCACAGAGTCTCTAAATAGTTGTTCTAACCAGCATAAGGACATCACCTAAAGGGTTACTGCAAAAGGTCCTGGGAGTTGTTAGATATGTTCTGCATTACATCTTATTGTTCAGTAACAACAGGAAAAGAAACATGGTAGAAAGATAAACAGCAATTATTAATCTAGCACAAAGAAAAAATATTTATATTCTATTGACTCAAGTTTGAGTAGATGTAGAAAAAGATACTGAAAATTTTTTCGCTAGTATTTTCTTATAGAAACTGTAACCAAATCAATGTTGGAATATATCAAATGTATGTATAACTCTGCACTTTTCTCTTAAAATGGGTTATATGTCACAATAAAAGTATAAAAATACATACATCTGCCCTCTCCAGGCCCTGATCCCAAGAATCTGTTATACTTTTAGAAAGTATTAAGGTACACTATTACATTGGAACGAATGTGCTTTTACTTGGAACGAATCATCAATTTTTATTATACAGATATAGTTTACTAAATATAATACAACTATGATGACAAATGAAATTTGGCTACTTCAGTTCTTCAAGTTGGTAGTTAATTTCTCTTCCAATTTAAAATGCCTTGCATTTTTCTATAATACTTGTTTCTGCTTACACATATGCTCAAATACCTGTCCTCAGCTGTTGGCTAACATTCTCCAATATAAGCTACCATTGTAAATGAAAAGTCTTAACGGGAAGCAGGGGTACCAGTGTTGATAGCCAGGCTTTATGTTTGCATGCTATTTAGATTGGCAGTTAAAGACTTAAGAACGGTTATTGCTGAATGGTTTTCTTTAATTTTATTTTATTATGTTATGTTAGTCACCATACATTACATCATTAGTTTTTGATGTAGTGTCCCATGATTCATTGTTTGCATATAACACCCAGTGCTCCGTTCAATACGTGCCCTCTTTAATACCCATCACCAGGCTAACCCATCCCCCCCACCCCCTCCCCTCTAGAACCCTCCGTTTGTTTCTCAGAGTCCATAGTCTCTCATGGTTCCTCTCCCCCTCCGATTTCCCCCTCTTCTTTTTTCCCTTCCTGCTATCTTCTTCTTTTTTTTTTTTTTTTTAACATATAATGTATTGTTTGTTTCAGAGGTACAGGTCTGTGATTGAACAGTCTTACACAATTCAGAGCACTCACCATAGCACATACCCTCCCCAATGTCTATCACCCAGCCACCCCATCCCTCCCACCCCCCACCACTCCAAAAACCCTCAGTTTGTTTCCTGAGATTAAGAATTCCTCATATTAATGAGATCTTATGATACTTGTCTTTCTCTGATTGACTTATTTCGCTTAGCCTAATACCCTCTAGTTCCATCCACGTTGTTGCAAATGGCAAGATTTCGGGTTTTTTTTTTTTGATGGTTGCATAATATTCCATTGTATATATATACCACTTCTTCTTTATCCATTTATCTGTTGATGGACATCTTGGCTCTTTCCATAGTTTGGCTATTGTGGACATTGGTGCTATAAACATTGGGGTGCATGTGCCCCTTTGGGTCACTACATTTGTATCTTTGGGGTAAATACCCAGTGGTGCAATTGCTGGGTTGTAGGGTAGCTCTATTTTCAACTTTTTGAGGAACCTCCATACTGTTTTCCAGAGTGGCTGCACCAGCTTGCATTCCCACCAACAGTGTAGGAGGGTTCCCCTTTCTCTACATCCTCACCAACATCTGTCATTTCCTGACTTGTTAACTGTAGCCAGCTGAATGTTATTTTTAAAATACATTATTTTTATTACAAAATACACTTAATAGAGTATATTTTAAGAATCTGCAAAAGCTGAGAAATGATGTAGAAAATAAAGTCATCATAGCTAGATATAAGGTTCAGCAAGAACACAATGTGTGTTGCATTGAAGTATATACATGTAATTTTTCCACAAAAAAACTGTATTGCTTTTTACTCATTCAGTAGTACATATTCAACTTTTTTTTTTTTTTCTGTGCTAGGTCCTAGTTATACAAATTTGTGCAAGATGGAGGTGGTCTCTGTTTTCAGGAAGCTTGGAATCTAGAAGGAACAGTCCATTTGAGTAAACATGGCAAAGTGTATAAAGTAGTATGATAAATGAAGTATCCAAGGCACATAATTAAATCTTTGGGTAGGAAATATAGGGGTTCAGAATATGTCACCCCAAATCATGTCATGTTGGAATATTGATTAATTTGAATTAAAGGTACCTGAGAAATAGTACAAGAAGAATACTCTGACCCACATTTGTCCTCCTGAATGCACGAGATAAATATCCCATATGCCAGGATTCCCTGTACTAGGAGTGTAGAAGGCATCCTTATCACCAGAAAGTGAGAATGTAGGGCCAAAAAGGCTATATAAACAAACCTTGTTACTTCATTTTACTATCCCTAGCCCAAACCCCTTTGTCTTGTCAATTCATCACAAATTTTTTTACTTTTTTTCTTTTTTTTCAAGATTTTATTTATTTATTTGACAGAGAGAGACACAGCGAGAGAGAGAACACAAGCAGGGGGAGTGGGAGAGGGAGAAGCAGGCTTCCCGCTGAGCAGGAGCCCAATGTGGGGCTCGATCCCAGGACCCTAAGCTGAAGGCAGATGCTTGACCGTGCCACCCAGGCACCCCACGATTTTTTTTTCTTAATTTAATTAAATTAAATGTATAAAGCTAAATGTATAAATGTATAAAATGTAAAATGTATAAAAGCTTCCTGCTTTGGTTATTTCTTTGACTCTCATATCTTTGTGGGGCTCTCTAGTAAATACATAGTTAAATTTGTTTTTCTCCTATGAGTATTTTTACTACAGGAGGGTCTCAGCCAAGAACCAAAAGGGTAGAGGGTAAGTTTAGATTTTCTCCCCTACAAAATGATGGGATTAGGCACTGAAGACCTACTAATGGAAGTACCATCAAAATTAAGTATATATTTAAAGAATAACAAAAAATTACCCAGGAAAAGAGAGTAGGTAGGAATTTCCTAAGCAGAGGAAATGGCATCTGCAGAAGTCTTACAATAAGAGACAATATGGGACATGCAAACAATTGGAAGAAGTTAAATATGATAGGAAAACCAAATTAGTCAGGGGGAGAGGAGAGCAGTAGGTTTCCTGTCCCTCCCCCTGAAGTTTATGTCTTGCCACCAACCATGTCCTTCTTGCCTGCTGGTATTCTCCTATGTGCCTATATCAGCAATATAGGCTCTCTCTGGTCTTTGTTCCCTGTCCCTAATCTTTCTTCTGAACATTCAGTGGAAGCTCAAGGAAAAGATGTTACAAAAGTATGAAAATTCTCCTTGTGTCTGGGTCTCCAGGGTATTCTAGACTAACAAATTAACCCAGATTTTATCTTTAGCATATTGTTCAGTTTCTTCTTACCCTCTTGTATGTTAACTCTGCTCACTGTCCCATTTCTCAGAAGATTCTGGTCCCCTTGAAATTCAGGTTATTTAGTTGCTTTATCATCCCAATTCCCTGATTAACTCAATAAAATTATAATCTTGTTTATCCAACTTTTTCTTGGTGTTACAGAGGAAGTAACATTCTTTGCTCCTTTCTACATCTTATATGAATGGAGAAGACTGGATATATGTTTGTAAGAATATAGTAGTGTTGTGTGGGAAGTGAACTGTAAAGTAAAAAATGTGGAATCAAGGAGAGAAGGTATTTGTTTGATGCTATAAAACAGATAAGAGAGTATCGTAGTTTAGACCAGAACACTACTACTAGGAGTGGGAAAAATGTGCTTGATTTCAGAAGAAATTTAGAGAGAATTGACAGGGCTTAGTAGCTAATCAGGAACATGACAGAGAGGGAAAAGTCAAAGATGATTTCCAGGTTTCTGCATACGCATATGAATAAAGGAGAATTTTGAGCCACTGGATTTTTTTAAATTGAAGTATAATTAGCATACAGTGTTATATTAGTTTCAGATGTACAGTATAATGAAAAATATCTGTTCCTGTCTTCTGCCCATTTTTTTAAATGGTCTATTTTGGGCCTTTTTCTATTTAGTTGTATGAGTTCTTTATATATGTTGGGTATTAACCCCTTATCGGATATATCATTTGCAAATATCTTCTCCCATTCAATAGGTGCCCTTCTCATTTTGTTGATGGTTTCCTTCACTGTGAAAAAACTTTTTATTTTGGTGTAGTCCCACTAGTTTAGTTTTGCATTTGTTTCCCTTGTCTTAGGAGAGCTATCTAGAAAAATACTGCTATGGCTGATGTAAAAAAAAAAAAAAAAAATTACTCCTTATGTTTTCTTCTAGGAATTTTATGGTTTCACACCTCACATTTAGGTCTTTAATCCATTTGGTGTAAGAAAGTCATTTAGTTTCATTCTTTTGCATGTAGCTGTCCAGTTTTCCCAGCGCAATTTTTTGAGGAGACTGTCTTTGTCCCATTGTGTATTATTGCCTCTTCGTCGTAGATTAACTGACCATATAATTATGGGTTTATTTCTGGGCTCTTTATTCTGTTCCATTGGTCTATGTGTTTATTTTTATGCCAGTACACTACTATTTTAATTACTATAGGTTTGTCATATATCTTGAAATCTGGCATTGTGATACCTCCCACTTTGTTCTTGTTTTTCAAGTTTGCTTTCACTTTCAGGTTTTTTTGTGGTTCCATACAAATTTTAGTATTATCTGTTCTAGTTCTATGAAAAATGCTGTTGGTATTTTGATAGGGATTGCATTAAATCTGTAGAGTGCTTTGGGTAGTATATTTATTTTAACAATATTTGTTCTTCCAATCCATGAGAATGGAGTATCTTTCCATGTGTTTGTGTCATCTTTGTTGTCTTTCGTCAATGTTATATAGTTTTTTTCAGAGTACAGGTCTTTTTACCTCCTTGGTTAAATTAATTCCTAGATTTTTTTTGTGTGCAATTGTAAGTGGGTCATTTTCTTGATTTCTCTTAGTTGGATCATTTTTCTTTTTTTATCTTCTTGATTTTTACCTTTTGCAACCACAAGTGGTATTATATTTTTTTAATTAATATATTGGGACCAAAGAAAATCTTAACTTGTCAGTTCATTCAAAAACATATATGCTTATGTTATCAATGCAAGTGCATAGTGACAGGTCTTTTTATTTTTCCTAATTTTGTGAATATGTATGCCAGACTCTTTTAGTTACTGCTTTTGTTCAGCTAGAGGGTTCAACTTATTTAGGGACTTTTCCTTATGTTTTTTCCATTTCTTGAAGACATCAAATGTAGATGCCATAATCTAACTTGGAAACTCAAATAGAAGTCTTGGCATATATTTGGAATGCTCTGTCTCTTCAAAATTCAGTGTAGAAACAAACTGCAGGTTCATGTGGGCAATTTGTTTTATTCAAAGACTGGCACATCTGACCTGTAATATGGACAGATGTCTTAGAAATTCTTCATAAAAGTTCTGTCCTTAAGAATTTTACAATACTTGATTCAAAAGTAGTAAGTGTTAATCAGCAAGTCTAGCATTAATTTCCCTTTAAATTGATTTAAAGTAGTTCAGCAAATATGTGGGCTAGGAAGAATCAATGACTTACTGTATCTTTCCAACTCAAGAAGTTAAAGTATTCAAAAATATCTTGACTTTTGGATTTTTTGACATGGCTATGTTTACTTTGGTCCCTTCCAAAGGATGACATAGAGATTGAGGGCTGGCTTGTTAGTATTGGGAGTTACGACTATTCACAACCATGCTGTTTGTCAGACGGGAACTTCAACCAGCTCAGTACATGTTGCCCTCTTGCAGAGCAGGTATCACTCAAGAAGTGGGAAACAGTGGAATGAGGGACAGATTTATTAAATAGTTTCAGGAGACTTAACACCTAAATAATATTCTTAAGTAACTATTTATTCTTACAATATTTCCAAAGGAAACATGTTCTTAGAAGACAAGTCTTGGTAAAAGAAATATTTATTAGTTTAGCTAAGACTTAAGCCCAGTTATCTGTCATCATTCCATGTTGTCCTGACTTTAATATGAAGTGTGAAAAAATTATTTTCACCATGTTTCACTGTGATTTATTCTTTTTTATTTTTGAGAGGGTGGGACATTGGGGACAGAACCTCTATAAAAGTGAGAGAGACCCACTGGATTCTTCTTAAATATCAGGCTAAATCATAATATAAAAATATTAAAAGTATCATTGTGAAATTCTGTTACCAATCAAAAAATAAAGGTTGTTGAAGAAGAATAAATCAGCTGGAAAATATAAAATTTACTTCTTGAAATGTATATATGGTGAGTATTTTTTTAAATAAATGGATAAACTATTTGGTAAGTTAGTATTAGAATAAAAAACATCAATACTTTGCCATTAAAACAAGGATAAGAAAGCATAAATATTTCTTTGAAATTTGGCTTCTCTCACCTAAAATGAGAATCCCACAACTAAATGAGAATTCAGTATATAAGAGTTCAAAATGTAAAAAGAAAAGGAAGTAAAAGCCTAAAGTTATAAAAAATACATTTCACCTTTCTTTTACTTTCTGGGATTTTTAATCTCACTCAGCTGTCAGTCATTCTCATTATTTTGAGCAAATTCTTCAGTCTAAATTGTTCCCGCAGTGGCAGCCAAAGCAAATAAACAGTCAAACACTGAAGAGTGTGTGATTTCACCAGAGACCTTAAACAATAGAGTGCCCCAGAAATTTCTATTAAGTGAAAAGGGGTAGGAAACCTCACTGACAGCCTAAGACATAGAAGGAAAACATTCTCTCTAGTTTCCCTTCAAAGTACCTCATCAAAACCAGAAAAAATCTTAACAACCCCAAATAAATAACAGGAAAAATGGTAACCTTCTTGCTATTACCAGATAAGAACTGCATTTTAACATGCAAAAATTTGTACTTTGAAATGCAAAGTAGCTCATTTAGTTTAGTTATGCATATATATTTGAAAAATAATGCAATCCTCTAGGTAAAGAAAGGATAAATATGGTCAAATTTTATTTAATATATTTTTAAAATTATGAAAAAATTATGCTTAACTGGAATTTTCTCTTGCCTAAATTTCTGCTTTATGACATCTGAAGCATCACACAATCATTTTACAAAGAAAATGATCTATATTAATGAGGAATTTTAAAATTTGAGCCTTAAATTTTTGAGAATCATGCTTTCTATATCTCTGAACATACACATTAGCATCTTTTTCCCACTTGCACTAAGAGCCAAACTAAATTAAATCTAAACCTGTGTTCATTTCCTAATTCCCTAATTCTGATACAGAAAAATCACAACAAAATTTATAGGTGGAGTATTTCAATAACTTGAAATTTATGAATTCTTGGCCAAAGAACAAAAATTTAGACTTGAGCACTGAAACCTATTCACTTGAAGTGGAAATAATTATATTTTATTGTTAGGTGAAAGGATAGAGAAATCATATACATATAGATTAGCAGCTTGTTGTAAATAGATTAAACACAGTATTTTAAATTTTTTATTCTGCAGTTTTCATTAGAAACAACCAATGTTTGTAAATTTGATCAGTTATGTGTCCCTTTAATTATTTCCTAAGGTTTTTGCCACATTGTATACCATAAATAAGTGAAGATGAGTAAATAACAAGTACCCAAATCAGTAATGCTTCAGACGCAACAGAAATTACTCTTGTTGAGAAACTAGTGCCGTGAGGAAGCTAAAATAAAAAAAAAAAAAATGTTAAAATGCATGCTGCATACCAAATTATTTAAGTGTCAAACACAAAAACAGGTTGACATTTCTCCAAATTTAATTTGTTTAGTTTGTGAAGGTGGTAAGTAACAAGCTAACAGTATGATAACTTTATATATCCTAGAAAATGATGAAGTGTTATGAAAGCGATGATGAAATTAATAGTATTTTGGGTGTTTGTCACAATAATGAAAGTTACTCCACACCTTGTTTCTACATATTTAGTATTGACCATCTATTTCATTACCTCCAATTATATTGTAACTTTCAGAAATATTACATTTGTCCTAGGGCTCTCATTTTATTTTATTTTAGTATTATTTTTTGTAAATATAAGCAGTTGCTGTCTTTATTCTAGGGTTCTTATTTTAATTCTGGGAACAAGAAAGAAATATTTCAATCATTTAAATAACTATATATTTAAAAAATATTACAAAGTAAGACAAGTCCATTGTAGACAGAATAGCAATGCTGTTGACTAAAATTAAGAAAAATTATGATTCACCACTCATATTGTTAGTGTATTTTGTTTTTTCTTATTCATTTATAAGTATTTGTTTATATATTCGAAAACATGTATTTCAGTGAGAAAGGTCACCAACTACTCCCAGGTTTGATGACTCACTGGGAGAGTTCTGATGACTCAACATATGGTCATTCTCCAGACTATGATTATTTCATGAAAGGATACAAAGCAAAATCAGCAAAGGGAAAAGGCTCATAGGCAAAATCTGGGGAATCCAGGTGCAAGCTTCAAGGTTCCTTTCCTAGTGGAGTCGTGCAGAACATACTTAATTTCTTCAACAGTGAATTGTGATAGCACGTGTGAAAGGTTAACAACCAGGCAAGTGTGTAACAGACTCAGTCCCCAGAGTTTTTATTGGGTGTTGATCACGTAGGTACCCTCTGTGGGCATATAACTAAATTTCAGACTCCCAGAAGAAAAGCAGGGTTTCAGTATAAACTGTATTTTTTTGCATAGTTTATGTACAATGAGCCACTCTTCTAAGTTAATGGTGTTGGGAACTCTCCTGAAAGCTAAATTCTCAGATGTCAGCCAAGAGACAACTTTATAAATAAGCCTTTTAAAGAATAACAGGTAGGCCTGCTATGTTAATTCTTTCTGCCCAGTTTCATATTGTGTTGTCGATTGTTTTGTATTTAATTTTTAATATATGAACATCTTTCAATATCATTAAATATTTTTTTCATATTTAATGGCTACACTGTTTTTAATTTTATGCATGTACCATGGTTTATTTAATAAATCTATTGGCAGATTTTTAAAAATATGGGTCCATATTTTCCCTGTAATAAAAATGCTGTGAATATTATTTCCTTGATATAAATTCCTAGAAGAGAGATTGCCTCATATGCACATTGTAAAGGGTTTTGATATATATTACATGATAGTCCATACTGTCCTTCAGGTCTGTAATGATGTACATATCCGCCCACCAACAACGTATATAAGAAATTGATATTTACAATAATTTATTAATTTGTTAAGAGAAAATTTTGGTTGTCTTACTTAACATCTTTTATACTATGGGTGTTGACATTTAACAATTATATTTCTTAACCATTTGTATCTCTACTTCTCTAAATATGTATTCATTTATTTTTTTTACCAACAACTATTACAAAATAAAGTCACAATTGAAAAGAAAAGATATTAAAACACCAGTTGGAATTAATAGTAATGGACTAGGTACTATTCCATCTTTGTCCAAATTAGTTTTCACGTATCTAGCTTCATTCATTAATTTAATTCAGAACATCTCACTACTGGGGAATGATGCACATGGCACTAGTTTTTTCTATATCAATACAAATGATAGATTTTTTCCTACAAAACTTACATTGAGAAGTTTTAGGGGTTTAAATAAACAGATAATCTTATACACTAAGTACATTCATAAGATCTTTTAAAACTTGGATTCTTAATTTCCTAACATTTGATTTGTTTTTAGGATTTAAGAGTTGAGTTTTTAAAAACAATTTGTTAATTTAAATATATGTGATAAGAAACTAAAATGTGTTTCCAGTCTAACAATGTAAGGTGTAAGTTATTAAATAATTGTGAAATTTAGATATTTTTTCCCTTCAAATTAAGCCAGCTTTCTCTATACCTACTTTATAATTAGGCTTTCTTTTTGCTACTATTAAATACTCGTTGGGCTCTTACCTTCGGGAAAGGAAAACCATATAGAACAGTCTCAAATATTCATGTTTCAACAATCCGTTTTTAAACAAGTTTCTAATGGGCAGTGATCAGTCTCCTTCAATCCCACTACCAGAATGAAAAAGCAGTCAAAATCCTGGACAAAGTATGTTTTATCTTGAATGCAACAGTCAAGTTTGTTTACATTAACTTTTAAAAGGTTGGTTAAACAAGTTGAGAATAGAATGGGCCTGTTAAAAAAGCACAGGGTTGCCCTTTATTGAGAACGTATTAAAAAAAAAAAAAACAATTGGAAATACTGTCATTATTTACCTAGGAGGGAATAGAAAGCAAATGACAGATACAATGATGAGGGCTACACAATAGCTATGATTACAATGGAAATCAATGAAGTCTAATTTATTCTGTGTCACATTATGAGGCCAGGGAGCATTCTGAAGAGGAAGGCAATAAATTAGAAGTAGATATTAACTTTTTTTTTTTTAGTACACAAGTGTGAGATAGTCGAATAGTGATTGAAGGGGAAAAAACAATTAGAACTCAAACATTGTTAAATAACTAATACTAAAAATCTTTGAAACATACTGTGAGGAAATTTCTTTTCAGTTAATTGTTTGCATACAATCAGATAGGAAGTATAATAAAGAATGTTTGCTTAGCATTTAGAAGGCCACTCTAAGTTGATAGTCTAAATGAAGACTTCTATATTTGGAGGAAATTATTCTAAATTAATTCAAGAAAGAGTTTACAGGGTTTGGTTTTTGACAGTCATGAAAGAATTCTAGTACACCTGCTTAGGAACATTTTCCCCTTGTATAAAGGTGTCTGCGCATATTTTGCTTAGTTTGTGGTAAGTAATTTGCATAAATCCATAATGTAGCTGTCAGATTCTTTTTTTCTTCTTGTAGCATTATAATGCTAATAGAGAGGTGAAAAACAGAATTAAAAAAAATCTATTTAGACCCAACACCACTACACTTGACATCTGTATACTCTGTGATAAATATAGCACCAGCATTTCTATGGTAATGCTCTCATAATCTTAGCTTCTGGACAGCAGTGCTACACAGTATTTGTAGAGGACAATAATATTTTACTAATGGAAATTAGAAGTTTTGTAAGGTGTGAGGCATTCTCCTTTCGTTTAAATGGGTAGGAGCGGATTGTGGATAAATAGTTGAGATAATATTTGAAAACTTATAGGCACCATTTGCCAATGACTTCCTCAGTGTTTTTCATCTGAAAGTTTCCAAATAAAATGTTGTAATTAAAGTGAAGCTGTGATACAGAAATATTGACACAAAAATAGATTACCTTATCAACTATTTAAACTTTATAATTTCTGAGCTAGGAAAAAGCTCTCAAATCATTCATCTCAAAGATATGAGTCCGTCAGGGCCTTTTGGGTGCTCATCATTTTGAGAAAGCGTTAGTGATGATAAATAGAAGTTTGTCTTTCATAAATATAAAATTTATTCACGCTCAAAGCTATAGTAAGAAGTAAGAATTTTTCCAAAGTCAGGATAAATTCAAATCAAACAAAAACAAACATATAAACCAACAAAGTATAAACTTTATTATTATTGTTATTTCATCTTATGTCCTAACAAGACACCCTTATGTCAATAGGTTTAGAGCAAGTAGTCTCATTATAGCTCAACAGTTTCGGGGGCCTCTAATCAGAAATTAGTTTCTTTGCACATTTATTATTTTTTACTTTCTTTTTTTTATTATTATTATGTTATGTTAATCACCATACATTACATCATTGGTTTTTGATGTGGTGTTCCATGATTCATTGTTTGCGTATAACACTCAGTGCTCCATTCAGTACATGCCCTCTTCAATACCCATCACCAGGCTAACCCATCCCCCCACCCCCTCCCCTCTAGAACCCTCAGTTTGTTTCTCAGAGTCCATAGTCTCTCATGGTTCATCTCCCCCTCCGATTTCACCCCCTTCATTTTCCCCTCCCTGCTATCTTCTTCTTTTTTTTTTTACCATATAATGTATTATTTATTTCAGAGGTACAGGTCTGTGATTCATCAGTCTTACACGATTCACAGCAATTCTTTTTAAATTTTTTTATGTTATGTTAATCACCATGCATTACATCATTAGTTTTTGATGTAGTGTTCCATGATTCATTGGTTGTGAAGGGGGGGAAATTGGAGGGGGAGACGAACCATGAGAGACTATGGACTCTGAGAAACAAACTGAGAGTTCTAGAGGGGAGGGGGGCGGGGGGATGGGTTAGCCTGGTGATGGGTATTAAAGAGGGCACGTTCTGCAATTCACAGCAATTCTTAAGAGAGTATTTAAAATAGGCCACTTTCCTTCCCATTGACAAGGAAGATGTTAGTGTGCTGGAAAAAAAAATGAAAATTTTAGAGGAGAAAAAAATATATATAAAGAAAGCTGCTAACGAAAGCAAGTATGCAGTCAGGATGAGGGGGAGCCTCTGAATGATATGGCTTATCAAATAAAGACCCTTGAAGAAAGATATACTACTAGGTTGTCAATTTCCTTCAAATTGGAAAAGAAGTTTAAGATTCTTTCTCTATTTTTTTTTTTTGCCTCTGTATATCTCTCTCACACACTAACACACACAAATACACACAAGTGTGAAAAATAAATTTTTAAAAAGCCCAAGTGCTTGTAACAAACAAAACAACATTCAGGGCATCTCCAGGTGTTCATACAGAGGGATGGATAGGATGGCTAGAAATAAACAATAAACAGTTTTCTTCTGGTGTCTTTTAAAAATTATTTATTTCAAGGTAAATTTTGCATATGGTGGTATCCACAGCTGTTAGGGTTAAAATTTCATGAGTTTTGAAAAATATAAATATATCTTATAGTCAAGATATAGAACATTTCCTTCATCCCATAAATTTATCTCATATTTCCTTTAGGTCAGTCTGCCCCTCATATAAGCTATCACTCTTCTGATTTCTGTTAGAAGTGTCTATCAGGAATTCATGGAGAAAGCTTGTCCTATGAAAATCAGGCAGTAAGATAAACTGGCACTGGCCTATGGACAATTCCAGTGAGATCTCTTGATATTATCAGGTACCAGAGACAACCTGAACTTTTCCTGGTTGTTTCTTGGTTGAGTCCTGGAAACATGCCTGATTGTCCACTGCACACTCAACAGGACAGATTGTCATGAATGATACTAATGACATAGTATACTAACAATCTTGCCACCATGTAAACCATCACAACTCTTGGTCCTGTACCCGTAAGTTAAACAAAATGATGAATAAGCAATAGCAGAAACACAGCACTAATATGTGGGCCCTAGAGGATGAGAGAGAGAGACAAAGGGAGAGAGAGAGAGAATGGGAATGAGTGAGAATTTCACATATTATCAGAATAACCTAGTTATCAAAAGGTACAATTCAATGAAATGACATTTTTGAAAGGAACTAGTAACAATATGAACAAAAATTAACCCACATAAAAAGAATCAATTTTTAAATTTAAAGACCCAGTAGATAAAATGATGAGGATATTCACTCTTGAATTTGAATATGTGGTCAGGAGGAGGTGGGAGAAGTATTTCAAAATAGAGAGCAAAAACAGTGATGGAAACTGTGAGAGAGAAAAAAAAAAAAAGAGAAATGGAAGATCCAGAAGAATTAATTTAGAAATAACTTGCTACCAGAAGGAGAAATAGGAATAATTGAGCTTGGGACACTAGTTAAAATATAACTATGTATAGTTATATAGTACACTATATTTTTATAAATAACAATTTAACAGACTGGAGAAAGCAGATTGAAACTCTATACTAAGTTTTAGGCAAGAGTGACTAGAAAAGCAATATAAAAGCATATCCTAAAATAACGTTAGACTAGAGAAATAAACAGAAATCATAACAGCTCCCATAACAAAATAATACAACTTAAAAGGAGAAGAAAGGAATTGGTTAGGTGTTGTAGTTTTCATCTGTATCACATATACATTATTGGAAAAATAATAATCAAATACCAGCCAAGATAACACTCAGCTGTTAGGGGCAAACATAGATATTTGCAGGTATATAAGCATCTAGAGACTCTATCATAGGAATATCCAATATGAGAGGAAAACTCTCAAAAAAAAAAAACAAAAACTGTCTCACCAAACAAAAAATGAGTTAGAACACAGATCTCAATATAGGAATAAAGAAATGAGTGGAAGAAAAGGTCATGAGCCCCTGTGAATTCATCCATGCAAAATACAGAATTGAGAATTAAGATCTTATGCAAAATCATTATAAAATTCTCATTTTGCTGGTTAGGATGAAGCTGTGAATAAATAGAGCCTCTTGGTGTTTGACACTATTATTAGCATGTAATAGTTCTTATGTAATAGTAGAGAGATAAAAATTGTAGTCCCATGAAGGGGAAAATAAGCCAGTTACAGTCCTGTTGTACACTACACAAGGACATTGCATCTAAGGGGTCAACCTTTATATGGTAAATGGACATGTACTTTATTATAACTTGTAATTAGCAGATGTAATTATTATTTTTTTTTTTTTTAATTTATTTATTTGACAGAGAGAGACACAGCGAGAGAGGGATCACAAGCAGGGGGAGTGGGAGAGGGAGAAGCAGGCTTCCCGCTGAGCAGGGAGCCCGATGCGGGGCTCGATCCCAGGACCCTGGGATCATGACCTGAGCCGAAGGCAGACGCTTAACGACTGAGCCACCCAGGCGCCCCTAGCAGATGTAATTAAATGAATTTAACAGATGCAATTAAAGTTATTCTAACACAATCTTTGTATTATGGTCATTTTGCAACTGATGGAGGTATAGTGTCTTGAGGAAACAAACATTTTGATATCAACAGGAAGGGGCCAAAAGAACTGGTAGCGGCCTTCCGGCTTTGGTACTGCAGACAGCTGAGGTAGCTGGGGTGCTTTAATGAAATTCCTGAAACTTTTCCTCTGAAAACTTTTCACTGATGCTTGATTCTCTTGTTCTTTCCACAGTTTTGTAAGTAATTCTTTGCATTAAATGCGTTCTTGCCTGAAAATGTCTTTAGTGTAACATGTATCTGACTGAGGCAATAATGTTGAGAATCTTCAAAATCTTTGAGAATTTTCCTGTTTTTATTGCTAATATTACTGTTTTGTGCCTGGCATGATGTTATGTGATTTCACATATTATACAATTTCCATTACGGACCTGAATGGTGGACATAATATTCACTTTTTAGGGATGAGAAAATATGGATCAAAGAGGTTAAGTAAATTTCCAAAACAAACTGATAAGTCATGAGCCAGGATTTGAACCTTCTATATTTTGGACTTGAAATTCTTTACCCTTTAAATATCTCTTGTTTCTTCTTATCAATGATTTCAATTACAAGATTAATTTTTTTCACTTTTTTTTCTTAAACCTCATTAAGATCATTCACATTTAAGATCATTTCCCAAGGGGCGCCTGGGTGGCTCAGTCCTTAAGCGTCTGCCTTCGGCTCAGGTCATGATCTCAGGGTCGTGGGATCGAGCCCCGCATCGGGCTCCCTGCTCAACGGGAAGCCTGCTTCTCCCTCCCCCACTCCCCCTGCTTGTGTTCCCTCTCTCACTGTGTCTCTCTCTGTCAAATAAATAAATTAAAAATCTTAAAAAAAAAAAAAAATTCCCAAGCAATATTGTTTATGTAAACTTGTATTACTATACAGTCTATTCCAAGTTCTTTTAGATAACCCTTATGTAGCCTAATAAAATCACTCATTTTCTTGGCATATTGGCTGTGGTGAAACTTACACTAATCGCATTAGACAATTAACACGTCTTTAATATAGCGTATTGTGAATTGAGCTATGGTGACAAGAAGACATGGTAGCAAACTAATTAGCAGACTGAAATTGATTCTTGCTCAATAAACATTTAAGAGGAAATAAAATTTAGCTGTGAAAAAAACTGAAATGGCTTGATGTTCAACCAAACAAAATACTGAAGGTATATTAGCAGGTGGTAGTAGGGACTTAGTTTTATGACTAAAGTAAGTCAAATGTTTCTTTTGACAGTCAGTCACAAGTTGAGATGGTTCTTTAAAGGACATGGGTAGACTTATTAAAGTTCCTTTAAAAGATATATTAAAATCTTAATATTTTTATGGGGAACCTTTGGTGACAAGCAACAGAAACCCATCTCAAAACTTTAGCAAAAGAAAAAAATTTCAAAAAAGAGGAATTTATTGACTTCTTTAAGATATCTAAGTGTCATACTGTTATTAGCCACATTCGGGCACAAGGACTCATCATATTTTTAGTATGTTGTGTTTCTCCATAGTTTGATTCTGCTGCCCATTGTGCTACTGACTTCATTTTTCAGTTTCTCTATGTAGTAACAAAGAAGGTTTCTGACTCCTCAAATGTACCTCTTGCTATGGTCTGAATGTTTGTGTCTCTCCTAAAATCATATATTGAACTCACCTAACCTCCAAGGTAATCCTAAGAGGTAGGGATTTGGGGAGGCGACTGGGTCATCAAAGCAGAGCTCTCATGAATGGTATCCTTGCCCTTATAAAAGCTGCCTGAGAATGCTCCCATGAAAAGATGCTTTCTAAGAACCAGGAAGTCAGCCTCACCAGACATAGAACCTCACTATACAGGTACCCCAAGCTCTGACTTCCAGACTCCAGAAGTGTGAGAGAAATTTCTTTGTTTACAGGCCCCTAGTCTGTTAGAGAAGCTTGGGCTGTTTTGTTATAGCATCCTGAATAGACTAAGACCTCTCTTTGTTCCCTTCATCTCCATTTCCTGACTTACCTTAGCAGACATAGTAAAAAAGATCACTTTTCCTCCCACACATCCACACTGAGTAGAATACTGAGTAATTACGTATGATTTTAAACAAATGTGTTTATTTAACAAATATTTATATATTATATTACATACTATACTCCAAGCGCTCCTCTAAGTGTTAGAAACATTACCTCATTTGTCCTCATAAAAATCTCTAAGAAGGATATACTATTACTATCTCTCCTTTACCCATGAGGGAGTTGAGACACAGAGAGATTAAAGTCACATATTTAATAAGTGACAGAGCCAGGATGAGACCACAGCAGTCTGATTCCAATAAAAATGCTATATTGATTCTCCATGGGAGCAACTAAAAATGTTGCCAAGGTAAAAAGTGTTCTTCTAATTAGGTCACCATTAGATAGGGCTTACGTCTGAGATAGGGGAAGAGTCATTTTTGGGATTAGAGAAAAACAAGGAGGAGAAGCTTTCCAAAGGAATAGGGATGTTGGGCTGGAAAAAAAATACATCAATACGTATCTGCTAAAACGAGAGAATGATATTTCTAGAAAAAAAATGTGTGTATATGTATATGAGAGAGATGCATACAGAATTTTGTAATACATAAAAAGGCTAATTAATGAGTGTTAATAGTCAAAATAAGTACATTGTTATGATCTTGAGATTATAGTGGAAGATAATCAAGCTGAGAGAGTCTATGCTTATATACTTACAATTTTAATTTAAATATGATTGTGATGTCGGATAAATAGAAAACTTAACCCCTGGGAGAAACTATTCTGTGTTTTGTTTTGCTTTTTAAGTAAGCTCTACACCCAACATGGGGCTTGAACTCCTGACTCTGAGATCAAGAGTCGCATGCTCTACAGACTGAGCCAGCCAGGCACCACAAAAATTATTCTGTGTCTTAGTGATGTTCTTTCCTCCATTTAATCACAAATCTCACAATCTTTGACTTTCTTCCTGAGCCGATAGTCAAAGAGAACTTTCACTGATAAGACATGAGACAACTTGCTCTGTTCTGATGAAGTCTGTCCTGAACCATTCTAAATGAGCTGGATTATTACTGTATTTTGATTATTTTACTTGAATTATAAAAAGTGAGCTGCCATAGTAAAATCTGTGTGCATTAAAAAAAAAAATTCTGTAACTTAGTGTCTTTTCCTAAACTGTCTAGAATGTTTTCATCCTTTGCCCTATTTCATCAGCTTCCTGGTTTTAATTTCTTTGTGCTACCATTGTATTTTGCTTGTAATGATATTGTATTAGTAAAGGTTCTTCAGAAAAATAGAATCCAATAGGAGATGATATATACAGTTTTAATTATTTAATCTATCAATTGACTTACATGACTACGGAGGCTAAAAAGTCCCATGAACTGACATGTACAAGGAGGCCCAGGGAAGCCAATGGTGTAATTCAATCTGACTCCAAAGGTTTAAGGACCAGTGTAGCTAATGGTGGAAATCCTGGTCTGAAGCTTGGAGACTTCATTCAGGCAGAGAGGACCTAATTCCACCTTCCTTCACCTTTTGTTTCATTTAAGCCTTCAGTAGATTGGATGGTGCCCACCCACACTGGGGAAGGCCATCTGCTTTTTTTTTTTTTTATTATGTTATGTTAATCACCATACATTACATCATTAGTGTTTTTTTTTTAATTATTATGTTAATCACCATACATTACATCATTAGTTTTTGATGTAGTGTTCAATGATTCATTATTTGCATATAACACCCAGTGCTCCATGCAGAACGTGCCCTCTTTAATACCCATCACCAGGCTAACCCATCCTCCCAGCCCTCTCCCCTCTAGAACCCTCAGTTTGTTTCTCAGAGTCCATCGTCTCTCATTGATGTAGTGTTCCATGATTCATTGTTTGCATATAACACCCAAGGCTCCATGCAATACATGCCCTCTTTAATACCCATCACTGGGCTAACCCATCCCCCCAACCCCCTCCCATCTAGAACCCTCAGTTTGTTTCTCAGAGTCCATAGTCTCTCATGGTTCGTCTCCCCCTCTGATTTCCCCCCCTTCATTTTTCACTTCCTGCTATCTTCTTCTTCCTTTTTTTTTTTTTTTAACAAATAATGTATTTTTTGTTTCAGAGGTACAGGTTTATGATTCAACAGTCTTACACAATTCACAGTGCTCACCATAGCACATACCCTCCCCGGTGTCTATCACCCAGCCACCTCATCTCTCCCAACTCCTCCACTACAGCAACCCTCAGTTTGTTTCCTGAAATTAAGAAATCCTCATATCAGTGAGGTCATATGATACATATCTTTCTCTGATTGACTTACTTCGCTCAGCATAATACCCTCCAGTTCCATCTACGTCATTGCAAATGGCAAGATTTCATTCCGTTTGATGGCTGCATAATATTCCATTGTATATATATACCACATCATCTTTATCCATTCATCTGTCGATGGACATCTGGGCTTGTTCCATAGTTTGGCTATTGTGGACATTGCTGCTATAAACATCAGGGTGCACGTAACCCCTTTAGATCCCTACATTTGTATCTTTGGGGTAAATACCCAGTAGTTCAATTGCTAGGTCGTACGGTAGCTCTATTTTCAACTTTTTGAGGAACCTCCATACTGTTTTCCAGAGTGACTGCACCAGCTTGCATTCCCACCAACAGCGTAGAAGGGTTCCCCTTTCTCTGCATTCCCGCCAACATCTGTCGTTTCCTGACTTGTTAATTTTAGCCATTCTGACTGGTGTGAGGTGGTATCTCACTGAGGTTTTGATTTGGATTTCCCTGATGAAGAGCAATGTTGAGCACTTTTTCATGTGTCTGTTGGCCATTTGGATGTCTTCTTTGGAAAAATGTCTGTTCATGTCTTCTGCCCATTTCTTGATTGGATCATTTGTTCTTTGGGTGTTGAGTTTAATAAGTTCTTTATAGATTTTGGGTACTAGCCCTTTATCTGATATGTCATTTGCAAATATCTTCTCCCATTCTGTCAGTTGTCTTTTGGTTTTGTGGACTGTTTCCTTTGCTGTGCAAAAGCTTTTATCCTGATGAAGTCCCAATAGTTCATTTTTGCCCTTGCTTCCCTTGCCTTTGGCAATGTTTCTAGGAAGAAGTTGCTGCGGCTGAGGTCAAAGAGGTTGCTGCCTGTGTTCTCCTCGAGGATTTTGATGGACTCCTGTCTCGCATTTAGGTCTTTCAACCATTTTGAGTCTGTTTTTCTGTGTGGTGTAAGGAAATAGTCCAGTTTCATTCTTCTGCATGTGGCTGTCCAATTTTCCCAACACCATGTGTTGAAAAGACTGTCTTTTTTCCATTGGACATTCTTTCCTGCTTTGTCAAAGATTAGTTGATCATAGAGTTGAGGGTCCATTTCTGGGCTCTCTATTCTGTTCCATTGATCTATGTGCCTGTTTTTGTGCCAGTACCATACTGTCTTGATGATGACAGCTTTGTAATAGAGCTTGAAGTCCAGAATTGTGATGCCGCCAGCTTTGCTTTTCTTTTTCAACATTCCTCTGGCTATTCAGGGTCTTTTCTGGTTCCATACAAATTTTAGGATTATTTGTTCCATTTCTTTGAAAAAAGTGGATGGTATTTTGATAGGGATTGCATTGAATGTGTAGATTGCTCTAGGGAGCATTGACATCTTCACAATATTTGTTCTTCCAATCCATGAGCATGGAACATTTTTCCATTTCTTTGTGTCTTCCTCAATTTCTTTCATGAGTATTATAGTTTTCTGAGTACAGATTCTTTGCTTCTTTGGTTAGATTTATTCCTAGGTATCTTATGGTTTTGGTTGCAATTGTAAATGGAATTGACTCCTTCATTTTTCTTTCTTCTGTCTTGTTGTTGGTGTATAGGAATGCCACTGATTTCTGTGCATTGATTTTCTATCCTGCCACTTTACTGAATTCCTGTATGAGTTCTAGCAGTTTTGGGGTGGAGTCTTTTGGGTTTTCCACATAAAGTATCATATCATCTGCAAAGAGTGAGAGTTTGACTTCTTCTTTGCTGATTTGGATGCCTTTGATTTCTTTCTGTTGTCTGATGGCTGTGGCTACGACTTCTAATACTATGTTGAATAGCAGTGGTGATAGTGGACATCCCTGCTGTGTTCCTGACCTAGGGGGAAAGCTCTCAGTTTTTCCCCATTGAGAATGATATTCACTGTGGGTTTTTCATAGATGGCTTTTATGATATTGAGGTACGTACCCTCTATCCCTATACTCTGAAGACTTTTGATCAAGAAAGGAAGCTGTACTTTGTCAAATGCTTTTTCTGCATCTATTGAGAGGATCATATGGTTCTTGTTCTTTCTTTTATTAATGTATTGTGTCACATTGATTGATTTGTGGATGTTGATCCAAACTTGCAGCCCAGGGATAAATCCCACTTGGTCGTGGTGAATAATCCTTTTAATGTACTGTTGGATCCTATTGGCTAGTATTTTAGTGAGAATTTTTGCATCCATGTTCATCAGGGATATTGGTCAGTAATTCTCCTTTTTGATGGGGTCTTTGTCTGGTTGGGGATCAAGGTAATGGTGGCCTCATAAAATGAGTTTGGAAGTTTTCCTTCCATTTCTATTTTTTTGGAACAGTTTCAGAAGAATAGGTATTAATTCTTCTTTAAATGTTTGGTAGAATTCCCCTGGGAAGCCATCTGGCCTTGGGCTTTTGTTTTTTGGGAGATTTTTGATTACTTCTTCAATTTCCTTGGTGGTTATAGGTCTGTTCAGGTTTTCTATTTCTTCCTGGTTCAGTTTTGGTAGTTGATACATCTCTAGGAACGCATCCATTTCTTCCAGATTATCTAATTTGCTGGCATATCAGTGCTCATAATATGTTCTTATAATTGTTTGTATTTCTTTGGTGTTGGTTGTGATCTCTCTTCTTTCATTCATGATTTTCTTTATTTGAGTCCTTTCTCTTTTCTTTTTGATTAGTCTGGCCAGGGGTTTATCAATCTTGTTAATTCTTTCAAAGAACCAGCTCCTAGTTTCGTTGATCTGTTCTACTGTTCTTTTGGTTTCTATTTCATTGATTTCTGCTCTGATCTTTATTATTTCTCTTCTCCTGCTGGGTTTAGGCTTTATTTGCTGTTCTTTCTCCAGCTCCTTTAGGTGTAGGGTTAGGTTGTGTATTTGAGACCTTTCTTGTTTCTTGAGAAAGGCTTGTATTGCTATATACTTTCCTTAGGACCGCCTTTGCTGCATCCCAAAGATTTTGAACAGTTGTGTTTTCACTTTCATTGGTTTCCATGAATTTTTTTAATTCTTCTTTAATTTCCTGGTTGACCCATTCATTCTTTAGTAGGATGCTCTTTAGCCTCCACGTATTTGAGTTCTTTCCGACTCTCCTTTTGTGATTGAGTTCGAGTTTCAAAGCACTGTGGTCTGAAAATATGCAGGGAATGATCCCAATCTTTTGGTACTGGTTGAGACCTGATTTGTGACCTAGGATGTGATCTATTCTGGAGAATGTTCCATGGGCACTCGAGAAGAATGTGTATTCTGTTGGTTTGGGTTGGAATGTTCTGAATATATCTGTGAAATCCATTTGGTCCGGTGTGTCATTTAAAGTCTTTATTTCCTTGTTGATCTTTTGCTTAGAGGATCTGTCCATTTCAGCGAGGGGGGTGTTAAAGTCCCCCACTATTATTGTATTGTTGTCGATGTGTTTCTTTGCTTTTGTTATTAATTGGCTTATATAATTGGCTGCTCCCATGTTAGGGGCATAGATATTTACAATTGTTAGATCTTCTTGTTGGATAGACCCTTTAAGTATGATATAATGTCCTTCCTCATCTCTTATTATAGTCTTTGGTTTAAAATCTAATTTGTCTGATAGAAGAATTGCCACCCCAGCTTTCTTTTGGTGTCCATTAGCATGGTAAATGGTTTTCCACCCCCTCACTTTCAATCTGGGGGTGTCTTTGGGTCTAAAATGAGTCTCTTGCAGACAGCACATCGATGGGTCTGGTTTTTTTATCCAGTCTGATAGCCTGTGTCTTTTGATTGGGGCATTTAGCCCATTTACATTCAGGGTAACTAATGAAAGATATGAATTTAGTGCCATTGTATTGCCTGTAAGGTGACTGTTACTGTATATTGTCTGTGTTCCTTTCTGGTCTATGTTACTTTTAGGCTCTCTCTTTGCTTAGAGGACCCCTTTCAATATTTCTTGTAGGGCTGGTTTCGTGTTTGCAAATTCCTTTAGTTTTTGTTTGTCCTGGAAGCTTTTTATCTCACCTTCTATTTTCAATGACAGCCTCGCTGGATATAGTATTCTTGGCTGCATATTTTTCTCATTTAGTGCTCTGAATATATCCTGCCAGTCCTTTCTGGCCTGCCAGGTCTCTGTGGATAGATCTGTTGCTAATCAAATATTTCTACCATTGTAGGTTACAGATCTCTTGTCCCAAGCTGCTTTCAGGATTTTCTCTTTGTCTCTGAGACTCATAAATTTTACTATTAGATGTCAGGGTGTTGACCTATTTTTATTGATTTTGAGGGGGGTTCTCTGTGCCTCCTGGATTTTGATGCCTGTTTCCTTCCCCAAATTAGGGAAGTTCTCTGCTATAATTTGCTCCAATATACCTTCTGCCCCTCTCTCTCTTTCTTCTTCTTCTTCTGGGATCCTAATTATTCTAATGTTGTTTCGTCTTACGGTATCACTTATCTCTTGAATTCTGCCCTCGTGATCCAGTAGTTGTTTATCTCTCTTTTTCTCAGCTTCTTTATTGTCCATCATTTGGTCTTCTATATCACTAATTCTCTCTTCTGCCTCATTTATCCTAACAGTTAGAACCTCCATTTTTGATGACACCTCATTAACAGCCTTTTTGATTTCGACTTGGTTAGATTTTAGTTCTTTTATTTCTCCAGAAAGGGTTTCTCTAATATCTTCCATGCTTTTTTCAAGCCCAGCTAGTATCTTTAAAATCATCATTCTGAACTCTAGTTCTGACATCTTACCAATGTCCATATTGATTAGGTCCCTGGCAGTCGGTACTGCCTCTTGTTCTTTTCTTTGAGGTGATTTTTTCTGTCTTTTCATTTTGTCCAGAGGACAATAGATGAATGAGAGAACAAAATGCTAACAGGGTAACAACAACCCCAGAAAAATGTACACTAAACAAATCAGAAGAGACCTGAAATTGGGGGAAAACAAAGGGAAAGAAAGAAAAAAGAAAAAGAAAAAGAGAAAGGTACAAACAAACAAACAAACAAACAAAAAAACAGAATATGATCAAGTATGATCAGGCTGGTGAATAGATCAGTGCCACACATGATTTTGGGTGTATTTTCGTTGGTTAGAAGAAATTGCCTCCCAAAATTTTAAAGAAAGAAAAACTTCTTTGTGTACAAAAGTAAGAGTAAATATGATGAAGGGATGGGATATGACTGTGAAGATGAAAATTAGAAAAGATTTTATAAAAGGAACTGATAAGTTGGTTGAAAAAAGAAAAAAGAGGATTTAAAAAAAAAAAAAAAAGGGAGAGAATGTGATCAGTCAGGAGACTAGAACAAAGCCATACCCTAGAGATTTAGGGTATATTTTGGTGTGTTAGAAGAAACTGTATCCCAAATTTTTAGAGAGAGAACAACTTGTATATGTACCAAAAATAAGTTTAACTACTATGAAGGGATAGAATATGACTCTAAAAATGAAAAATAAAAAAGATTTTTTTAAAAAAGGGATTGATAAGATGTTGGTTGAAAAAGGGAAAAAGAAAAATTCAAAAAAAAAAAAAGTTTAAAAAAAAAAAAACTTTGAAAGACTAAAGAATCAGGGGGAATAAGCCATGAATTCTATGTGCAGAATTCCCCTAGCGCTGGAGTTCTGCTGTTCTCATTGATCGCTAAATTTGGTCTTGGCTGGCTGTTCTTGCTGATCTTCTGGGGGAGGGGCCTGTTGCTGTGGTTCCCAAATGTCTTTGCCGGAGGCAGAAGTGCCCCGCCCTTGCCCCGGCTGGGCTAAGTAATCTGCTCGGGTTTGCACTCAGGAGCTTTTGTTCCCTGCAGGGTTTCCCTACAGCTTTGGAGGACGAGAGTGAAAATGTTGGCCTCCCAATCTCTGCCCTGGAGGAGCCAAGATTGGGGCCCCACTCCTCAGTGCACCCCCAGAGATAAGCAGTCAATCACTCCCGTCTCCCTGGACTCCGGCCGCACTCCGTGCTCACCTGGCCTGTGACCGAGAGTTTCTATCTCTGGCCCCCAACCCTGTTTGGAGTCTCCAAACCCAGCAGATCCCTGCAGTGCGCTCATGCACTGCTCCTCCCAGGGGAGAAAGGGGATTCTCCCCGGATCTTCCACTTGTTGAGTCCCTGCTGGAAGAGCAGTGGCCCGAATGTGCCGTGGATCACAGTTTATGGCAACCCCGAGCTGAGAGCCCACTCCTCGGTTCTGTCTCTGCAGCCGGCTTCCCCGATCCGATACCTGGGAGCTCTGCTGCACTCAGGCACCCCTGGTCTTTCTGTGACCCCGAGGGTCCTGAGACCACATTGTCCCAGTGAGGTTTCCAACCCGTGCTTAGCCACTGGAGTGACGTCCCTCAGCAGAGCCGACTTCTAAAGTTCTGATTTTGTGCTCTGCTGCCCTATCACTTGCCGGTAGTGGCTGATAGAGGCCCCCTCCCCCGCCATCTATCTTCCCGAATGTCGCCTCGGATTCACTTCTCTGCACGTCCTACCTTCCAGAAACTTGTCGCTTTTCTGTTCAGACAGTTGCTGCTATTCTTTTCTTCGATCTCCTGTTGAGTTCGTAGGTGTTCAGAATGGTTTGATCTCTATCTAGCTGAATTCCTGGGACCACACGAAATTTAGGTCTCCAACTCCTCTGCCATCTTGCTCCTCCCCCCGGGCCATCTGCTTTACTGAGCCCACCAGTTCAAATGTTAATCTCACTCAGAAACACCCTCACACATGCATCCTAAATAATGTTTAGCCAAATATCTAGGTACCCTATGATCCTCTTAACTTGACACATAAACTTAACCATCACAGATGAAATAGCAGAATGTAATATGTACTGTAAAACCAAGTGCATTTCACCAAGAATTTGGAATTGTAAAAATTTCTTTTTGTTAGATTCATTTTTAAAAGGTTGGCCAGAAAATAGAGAAACCCATCTTTTAAAATTAATAAATTGCCCAATTAAAGACCAGTCTTCTATCATCAGCAACAAAATTGGAAACCAAAGAGAAAATGCCCGTCAGGGACTCAGTGGTCTATCTATGCTGGAATTATATTGCTGGAAAGGAAGTAAACTGAGAAGGAATATTATCAGGCTTAACATATAAAATATATCAAAGAAGAAATTAGATTTATGGATGGTGCCAATAGTAGTTTATGAGAGAAAATAAAGATAGCCATGTCCTTCTACAAATTGTCCCGAAGCACTGGTATTTAAAGTGAAGACACTTTCAAGTGGAATGGGCGGGACTAGATTTCCTCAAACTCTTCTTATTAACTGAAGAATTTGTCATTCAAATGAAATAGTTCATAAATGGGTGAACAAAGTGATAAATCAGAACTGTTCTGACCTTTAGATTCCTTCATCCTCTGTCTATTTTGTCTTTGATGGTGACTTTCAGCAACACTCTCTGGCTAAATATATCACCCTTCTTTAAGTTTCTAACCCCTGTTAAAACAAACAAACAAACAAAAAGATTTATTGTAGCAGACTCATTCAAAGTGGAGAGCTGATTAAGAGGATTCCCTGTTTAGGCTACCCTGAGCAGATCTGTCATTCCAGCAGTTTTGTCTCGTGATCACATCATGTCCTCAGCTAATGAGAAGTAGATACAGAGACTAGAGTGAGCAGCAAGAGCTTGGTTCAAAAGGCCACAGGGCAGTGCTGTCGAGGATTTACGAAATGAAAAATCTAAGTAAGCTAGTCAAGAGGGTGACGAGAATGCAGTACACACACAATGATACAGATTGAGGTGATAGACACCATGTGGACCTCTTCCTGAGAGTGGGCTGGAGTGCCCTCATTTTTCAATGATGTTCCTATTCTTTAAGTTCAATTTGCAGCAGGCCTGGCATTTCCATAATTCAGACTGTCTTAGATATCCACTTACACACACACAAAACTTAGCTTTCATTTCATCAAAATTTAGAGGGAGTTTTGTTCCTCGTATTCAAAAGATTCTGTACTGGAAAAAAATTGAGCTATGAATGTAATTGCAAGCAATGGGATCTAGAAAATTTGCAAGACTAGTTAAGGTGTCATGTCTGGGAAAAAGGCATGCCAAACCCTTCATTCAGGAAGAAAGCTATTTGTTCATGGATTTGTGAAAGAAAACCAACACAAACTTTTAGAATCTAGAACACAACTTTTTAGGAAGAATTGGGGGCATTTAGAATAATGACAGGTTGGAGATGTTTACTGTTATTTTTTGGTTACTCCTTATAGCTTATAAGAACATCGAGGTCATCAATACACTCCTGTTTAGGGGTGCCTGACTGGAGGCAGATGATTAAAATTGAAAATAATTTTATGAAATTTTTGTATGAAGCTATTTCTACTGTTGGGGTTCAGCTACAAAAATCAGCTTGCCAGTTGAAGTTGATATTCCAAATGTGTTGTGTTTTAGGTTAAAGTCAATGATTTAATTGAGGAAAAGCAATACAAGAAAGAAACTTCTGGCAATTGCAGTTGATGGTCTGGAAAGAGCAGGAGTCTCTGAGTTGTTGGGAAAGTCTTCTTGGGGAGTCTTAGGAGTACCAGCATGTGTAGGTAGCCAGTCTGCTAATCCATCCAGGGCCTATTGTGTTGAGTCAGATGAGGTTGTTAATAAATTTTAGTCATATATATAATAACATTTTCTTTATCCATTCACCCACTGATGGGCATTTTGGTTGCTTTCATATCTTGGCTATTGTAAATAAGGCTGCAATGAACATGGGAGTGCATCTATCTTTTTTGAGTTATTGTTTGGGTTTTGTTTTTTTGTTTTTGTTTTTTTTTTTTCAGATAAATACCAGAAGTAGAATTGCTGGATCATATGGATAGCTCTATTTCTAACTTTTTGAGGAACATCCATACTGTTTTCCACAGTGGCTTCACCAATTTACATTCCCACCAACAAGTGCAGAATACTTGTTTCTCCACATCCTCACCAACACGTTTTATTTCTTGTCTTTTTGGTAATAGCCATTCTGACAGGTATGAGGCGATACCTCCTTGTGGTTTTGATTTGCATTTCCCTGAAGATGAGTGATATTGGGCATCTTTTCATGTGCCTATTTGCCATTTGTATGTTTTATTTAGAAAAGTATCTATTCAGATCGGCTGCCCACTTTTTAAATCGGGTTATTATTTTTATTATTATTATTATTATTATTATTATTTTGCTGTTAAGTTGTATGAGTTCTTTATGTATTTTGGATATTTACTCCTTACCAGTTATATGGTTTGCAAATATTTTCTCCCATTCAGGAGGTTGATTTTTTTTATCTTGATGTTTTCCTTTGCTGTGCAGAAGCCTTTTAGTTTGATATAGTTCCACTTGTTCATATTTGCTTTCGTTGCCTTCACTTTTGGTGTCAAATCCAAAAAAATCATTGCTAAGATGTCAAGGAGCTCACCACCTATGATTTCTTCCAGGAGTTTTATTATTTCAGGCATAATTACTTTCTTTATTGTCTTATTCCGGACTCCTGATCATTCCACCGTGATTATTGCTGCCTCTCCCCTTTCTAAGCCTTTCCATTTCCTTCAGAATTTTTTGGAACTGAACCAAATGCAGTAGTTCATAGACTACAGACCTACAGATTGCTGAAGGACTTGCACTGCCCTGCTTCAGGGCTTTTGTGTATGAAACCCTAAATTACTTCAGTGCCTTTGGATCACTATATCCTATTTCAAGTGCATTTTGACATTTCAGATATTTCCTTAGTTCTCCCTGACATTTCACAAACAACTGGCCATTGATTTTTTTTCATTAATTATGTGTCCCAAGCCCATGTGGCACTCAGCACCTGATCTGAAGCACCCTATTTTCAAGTATAATAGCTGACAAGCTGCAAGGGCAGGTCTTGACTAACCAAACTTCTTTCATTCTCTGCCACGATGCAGTAAACCTTATCCTGCCACAGAGCTGAGAAGCTTCTGCTATCATGACACCCAGGGAGAATGCACAGTGTGAAACCGTGGTGAACAGCAGAAGCGTACTCTGGTGACGAGGGACTATTCACTACAAATAGCTTAACAGAGGGTACTGGCAGGTATTCATGCGGTATAATGAGGATTTATTTATTATGTGCTGCTTGGAACTAAAGGCACTTGTTATTATCATTTATGTGAAGATCATCTTTGGAAAAAGCAATCAAAGCAATAAAATAGCAGCTTATGCATAACAAAGCAGCAAACTCAGATCTGATAAGCTTACTATTACAACAGTAATTTAATATTTATGTAGTATGTTAAAATTATATTTCTTATATTCTGCTCTAGGGAAGTAATACTACTTTGTGTCATATGTATAGTTCAAGGTTTTTGTGATTTGAAATGTGTTCTAAAATTATAAATCATTTCTTGTAAGGTCATCTTTTAAGAGATTTAAAACCTAGCCTGCTGATAAACACAATATTGTTGACCTATGAATAGTTAATAATGTGATTGTCTGAGATACATTTCGAGGTGATTTAAAAATGTATATAGAGATATAGGAAATAGTTTGTGCAACATTTTGTATGTATGTGTGCGTTTCATAATTTAAAGATTGAAAAAGGAAGCAATTGCACCATAAAAACAACACTGACTTTCAAAGAAACACAAGTCCATATATTATCTCTTCTATGCAAATTTCTGTCTCAAGCAAGTTACTTAAGCCTCCTGCATTTTTCTCAGGTCTAACATCCTCAGTTGTAAAATATGAAAAAAATACTTGCCTCATAGGGTTGTTAGGATTAGACAGGCTATTCTATAAGAAAGGCCCTATAAGATACTTGAAAGTTAGTACCCAAATATATATAATATATGTTAATAATAAGTATATAATCAATAATGCATGTTTAATAATTAATACCAATATATATTATATTGCATAGTTTTAATGATTCATTAAACATTTCATTATTTTCAAGGGTCCAGATACTTTTTATAGTGATATATTTCAATTTTGAGCAAGAAGAAAAACTCAGCAGAGATGAAATAGCTACACACACACATTATAATATACACTTTAAACTTCCTGAAATGTTTCATTATCATTATCCAGGAGTTCATGTTTTATGTAGTTGGTTGAACTTGTACTTTTCTTTCTGAATTTTTATTTCTGTATCTCACTCTTTGAAATTTCTGCATAAGTCCAACAGGAAATTTATTTCGATTTTCAATATTATGCAGCCAAAGATTTACTATAAAAGGCTTATGATATACATAATGTACTAGTATTAACATAATCAATAAATGTTTAATTTGTAATTAGACAACATTTTATAACTGTCACACTGTAGCTGCAATAATTTATATGTCACAATATTTATTGATATCATTGAAGTAATTGGAATGTTCTATTTTATTTGATAGCTAATATCTTGACTGATACTTATGACATCAGCGCTATGGGATGCAAAACTATATGCCACAACTTTATACAACTGAATTTCTGGGAAATTGAAACCAACAGGGATGGCTTGAGCGACATTTTAAAATTGGTTTTTTCCTCTGAGTGGTTTTCATCTAATCAAAATAATACTTTGGGTTCTATCTTAGGCCCTGAAGTCTTTTGAGGGAACACGGCTAACAAGACATATGTCCTTTTATGCTATTTTCAT
Organism: Phoca vitulina; assembly: GCF_004348235.1. Classification (NCBI taxonomy): domain Eukaryota; kingdom Metazoa; phylum Chordata; class Mammalia; order Carnivora; family Phocidae; genus Phoca; species Phoca vitulina. The sequence continues at coordinate 78,080,330 of NW_022589711.1, read as the reverse complement.
TTGTTAATGTCATGGGATTGTCTTTGCAGTGACCACAATGAGTTTATTCAAGGAAATTAAATGCAGCTTGAGGAAAAATAGAGGACAAAACAGGCTAGTAATGGAAATAAAATATTGCCCAAGAGGGGCTTTTGGCAAAATAGACTTATCACTTTTGTCATACATTGTTAAAGTAGCTATTTGGAGCATTGTCTATGGAGAGGATGTTGATGTTTAAGGCTAATAATGAAGTAGGCTGCCTGTGGGAACACCTCCCATGGTCTCCGTCCAGCTATACCCATAGGTCCAATTCTTGGTCTCTCACCAGCAAACTGGGCTTAACTTTCTCTCACAGGTCTCATTAATTTAGTCTGTGCTACTTTCTCCATGTGACTGACACTCTCTTCTACTCTATGGAGTCTAGTTCCCTCTTTAAAATAGTATGGATAAGGGTCTCAAGTTCCAGTTCTCTTTAATGCATTTTCTTATATCACTCAGGCATCCCACTTATCCTCCCTTTGTATGTTATGCCTTTGGTTACAATTTTGTCAGACAGGGGAAGTTCTGAGGGTTTCCACTGGCTTGTTTATTCTCAGGAACTTGGGAAATTACCCAAATCCATTGGGTTCTTTGAGAGATTGACCCAGGTCATAACTCCATTTATCACCTAATTCCCATAAGCCTCAACTTCAACCAATTGATCTCAGCAGTATTTTGGGTCCCCAGACAAAGTAAAATCACTATCAGTGTCTTTCAGTCTCTGAATGGTGTGTGTGTGTGTGTATGTTCCCCCCCCCCCCCCCCCCCCGCCGTGTATATATCTAGCTTCCCTGACAAATGGCCAAAGGGATCCCATCAGGGAAGTTTAAGGAAGATTTATAGAACCTTCCTGGCATGGCATCTCAAGGTCCTTCTTTAAGTGGACTTGGCCTCTCTTTCATTCAAAGGGTACCTAGTCTGTGATCAAGCTCTGGATGGAAACTTGGTGAGGAGGTGAGACTCTTCATTGTGGTGACTGAAGTCAGACCTGTGCTCACAAGTCCTAGTGTTTCCCTGTGCTTATATAGTGACAAATTATATAGAAGGATGAACTTTATTTTATTTCTAGTGACTAATTAACCATAGCTAAAGATGTCTCCGGGTCAAAATATTCTCACTACTTTTATAGTAACTGTGACTACCCTGCCTCAGGAGTAAGGTGCTGCCACGTGGCCTCTGCCAGCTCAGAAATTCACATTTCAATGGTAACAGCTCTGACCTGCAGAGAACAACCATGGAAACTTCTAAGAATGTAGAAACCTCCCCCTCCATTAGTGCGCTTCGCAAATTTCAGAGATGATTGGGGGGGAGGGTGGCTGGTGGGTGGGTTGCACATATACAGTTATGTACTCCAATATTCATATGTCCTTATGCCTTTGGATTTTGCCTCTGTACCCTAATCAGGAAGTTCAGGCATCTCAAGCTCATTTGATATAAATCACTTTCGAGTCCAGGTCCTAGTCAACCAACCAATTATTGTTAAAGCCACTGCCAGCAGCTGAAGCAAACACATTGAATAGAGGGACTTTGGGAAGTTAATTACATTGATAAATTTAGACATTTAATATAGGAAATTGATTAGTAAAGCAGAGTGCAAGAGGGAGAGGTAGTGGAATCCAGAGCTTGCAATCACACTTGCCACAGAGGCTCCTGGAGCGATGTTCCTGCTGCCTCTGATGCAGGGCAGGGAGCCAGGAGCCCGCAGTCCTGCTGACAGTGCTGTTGCTGCTGATGTTGCTGGGACCTTCAGTCCTTTGTGGCCGATCCCGGTAACCTACTGCTACCATTGTCTTGCCCATCCCCACAATATTAGGGGCTCATAGGCATTTCTAATGGCACACAGTTGCTCCCTGGTGCCACTACAGGAATTAGAAGCAGGAAAAATGGCATCTCCTTTCCTTTTATCCTCTATTCATTCTCCAGCTATTGCCTCTTATCAGCAGAAGGCCGTTGAAAGCTTGGAAGCCAGTGCATATGAGGAATTCAGCTGGAAGGCTTCCAGGACCTGCCTGTGTAGAGGAGGATGGGAAGGGTGAGTTTCTGGGTTGACACCTACCCCTAGCCCACTCTCAGTCTTTTTCCTTTTTAGAATTTACAATAAATCTTTTCAGGCAAGCTGCCAGAGGTAACAAACATGGCAATCAAGGGATTGTAAAAATTTCCAGAAATTTAGAAGCTTCAGGTGACATTAATTTTTTTTTTTTCTTCTCAGGATTTTAGCTGGTTCTGAAAATGACACTTTCTTCTTATTGTGGACCCTTTTCTTATAAGAGAGTGGGATCATTCCATTTTGTCTCTCATTTTCCTTATGATTTCTTTTTGCTTTACTTAGAAAAGGAAAAAAATAAATATTTCATCATACTGTTGATAAGTGAAAAACAATATGAATCTATTTCAAAAATATACTTATATAATGAATTAATTAATCAAGGTTTGTTAGAGAAAATAAACACTCTAAAATAGATTTGAACAACTTTTTAAAATTTTATCTTGATTTCAGTGTCTTGAGACTCTTCAAGATTCACATCAAATGTCATTTAAAAGTTTTATTGAGGTATATGTTTTTTAAAGATTTTATTTATTTTAGAGAGAGAGAGTGAGTGGGGGGCAGGACAGAGGAGAAGGAAAGAATCTCAAGCGGACTCTGTGCTGAGCATGGAACCTGACATGGGGCACAGAGCCCCATGTGGGGCTCAAACTCATAACCCTGAGATCTCGACCTGAGCCGAAACCAAGAGTCACACAGACAACTGACTGAGCCACCCAGGCACCCCTAAGGTATAACTGACATATAACATTAATATTAGTTTCTGGTATATAACATAATGATTCGATATCTGTATATATTACAAAATGATCACCACAATGAGTCTAATTAATATCACCAAACATAGCTACAAAATTGTTTTTCTTGTGATGAGAACTTTTAAAATCCACTCTCCTAGCAACTTGCAAATATGCAATATGATATTTTAGCTGTAAATTACATCTTCACAACTTATTTATTTTGTAACTAAAGTTTGTACATTTTGTTTATACATCAAGTTTGTACCTCAATTATCATACTTACATTATAAGATGGAGTAGATTCTGGTCACCATAATTTCCTAAATTATATGGTAATACATATTTAAAAAGTGAAGAAAAAAGTTATACTACATGTGCTTTCTCATTCTGGGAAAAAAAATAAAAGATCCCTATTTTCTAGTATGGGAACTGCATTTCCACTAGTTTACATAAATGATAAAATGTTGTGGCATGCATTTCTCTCCCAGAGCACATACTCAAGTAACTGGAAAGTTTGTGACTGCTAAAATGTGATTTTTAAACTGTGACCACTTAGATTTTGCAGTTTTATAAAAAAAATCTGTGTATAATAGGCTTTTCTTCTAATTCTTTTATTTCTTAAGGTTTGTTTGGTCACCGTCTTTGTCTGTTCAAGTGGCTATAACAAGATACCATAGACTGAATGGCTTAAACAATTAATATTTATATCTCTCAGTTCTAGAGGCTGTGAAGTCCAAGACCAAAGTGCCAGGTAGATTTGGTATCTGGTGAGAGTGCCTAGTCCTGGCTCGGAGATGGCTGCCTTCTGGCTGTATTTTCACATGGTGGAGACAGGGCTCTCATGTCTCTTTTTTCCTTTTATAAGGACATTAATTCCATCATGAGGACTCTACCTCATGACTAAACCAACTCTAATTACTTCCCAAAGGCTCCACCTCCAAATACTATCACACTGGGGATTAGGGCCTCAACATGATTTTGCAGAGGACACCAACATTCATTCAGTCCTTAGCATGCACCTTCCCAATGATGAGTACAGAAGTGGAAGCTCTGAATGAAATTGTTCTGCCATGGAGCTGTTGCTAGTCCTTCTAAGAGAGTTTGTCTGGTTCATCTTGGGAATGATGAGTTTGTAGGCTTTCTCAAACTTTGCATATTTACACCAATTTCTGCCTCCCTTATAAGATCCAGAATCTTAGGTTTATCCTCAGAACTGATTTTTGCTTGAAACTTAGCATCTGACACTGTTGTTTTGGGAGAGCACTTAAGTGGTTTACCAATGTTTGATTAACATTAGTCTGTTTTACATGTGTATGAAGTACATAAGGATAGTATTGGTTGGTATCCATCTGGCTTATCATTGAATCTCCTGGAACCTAACACTGTGTACCATGCTTGGCATTCAGTAAATAATTTTTGCACAAAAATATGAGAAGGAACTAGTGTTTGGAGTGTTAGAGCTAGCTTCAGAGAATGTGTAAGACTTCCATAAGCAAAAAAAGAAAAAAGTAGGCTTTGGAATAGAATAGAAAGAGTACAATTTGTTTTCATGCCATGTCAAATAGTAATGCAATCCAGGAAGGCCAGATGTTAGTTGTCCTGATAGTGTCAGGAGGGAAGGAACAAATGGGGCCTTGTGACTTTAGGCACGGTCAGGACAATAAAAAGAAGTGGCAAAAGTCAAGAGACTTGGGGAAGATTCGAGAGATAGGACTTGTGGGTAATTGGCTGTGGGAGGCAATACGAGCTTCCGGAGAGGAGAGCGCCTTGAGTCAAACTAGAGAACGCTGAACGAAGAGCTGATTTGGAGAAATGATTATTTGTGCAGCTTTAAATGTGTTCAGTGTGTGGTGTTGCTGACATACTCATCTGGTTGATCATTTAGTTTATTGAAGAGAAGGTGGATTGGGATGTCATTGAATTCAGACTGAATTCTGCTACTGTCTGAATTTTGGAAAATCAACTTGGGCCTTCTGTTAACTGTTAAGGAGCCTGTTCAGGGGCTGGATGATACCTGAGGTCCCTTCTGTTGTCAGGTTTGCCTTTCCATCCTTCCAAAATTTGCTCAGTACAAAATAGACTTTTTTTTTTCCTTTTAATTGTGGCAAAATATATGTGACAAAATTTACCATTGTAACCATTTTTAGGTATACCATTCAGCAGCATTACTGCGTTCATGGTGTTGTGCAACTATCGCCACTTTCCATCTCCAAACCTTTTCTTCATCCCAAATAGGCGCTCAGTACCCATTAAATAATAACTACTTTTTGCCCCTCTCCTCTCAGCACTAGTAACCTCTATTATACTTTCTGTTTTGATGAATGAGGTATATAGAATAGGCAAATTCATAGAAGACCTACTTTTAAAAATCAAGTTATTATTGCCATTTAGAAACTTACCAATTTCTGTACCATTTTGCTTCCATGTATAATATGTAAGTACATATACATATAATATCAGGAAAATTAGAACATATTATTAGTGGCAAAAGAGGTGAATTAGAATACTTTTTTGTAATACATTTAAATCTAAATATTATAATTTAATAACACTAATAACACTTTGTCATCTCAATTAATTGTATATACAAAGAATACATATGGCCCTAATATATATTTCCAGAAATGTATTATTTTTTTATCCGGGTATAATAATAATCTATCAGAACAATCTCTCTGAGAAAATTCCTTTAGAACTGAAAGGATTCTAATCATGTTCTAGAAAAATAAGATATTGCAGGAGGACAAAAATGAAGGCTTGATGGAAATTCTTCTATAAAAGTATAATTCTTCAGTGGTCTGACTTCTGCCTTTGTCGGACAGTGAATAAATACAGCGTACAAAAAGCATAATGTTGGTGGTTTATAGCTCAAGCATCAAAAATATCTAACATGATCCCAAAGCTCATGCTTCACACTAAGAAAATGAAAATGTCTTTGACATTGTCTGACATTGATCATTTTAACTAGGTTCCTGAGTTCTTTTTAAGATTCATTCACATCAAATTTTAAATCCACTAATTATTGATATAATTATCTTCTGAATATGCTCTGAAATTAATTTAATCTGGCAATTTTTCATGTAATTATTTTATGTAAACTGATCCTAAAATATACATATTTTTCAGATTTAATTTTATGTGTTGGTTATATATGACTGACCTTCACCATTTTGATATCCTTTTGTCCCTGAATGTCTAGGAGCAAATGCTATTTACTCCTTTTTCTGGTATCTAGGGAGTCTGTGTGTGTGTGTCGGGGGTTGGGGGGTGTTGGTGGTATTGGGAAATGGGCACAGTTCAAATGCTTACTTTCCAATAGTTTACTAAGTGAAGAAAGAGATAATTAAATGTTGAACTAATAATATTCATAATATATTTAAGGGAGTCTAGAAAAAGGTATACCAATGTAAATAATAATATGGATTGTCTTCTTGAGGTATATAAGCTTAACTCATAGAGATGTTTTAGATACTGTTATCTTTCTGGGTTCTGTTTTGGAAGAAAATTATCTCAGTTCCCTCTGTCAGGGACAGATCAGTTTTTATTTATTCATTTCTTTACCCAACAGATATTTTATGAATATTTCTCTAGGTCCTGGGGGGTATAGTGGCAAACAAGATGACAAATTTTCTGTTTGCAGGGAGATTACATTCTAAAGAGAGATAATAAACTCATGAAATACAGTTAATAATAAGTGCTCTGTGGTGGATTAAAACACAGAGATATGGTAGTGTATGACTAATTAAGGTGGAAAGTCAGGCCAGGCTTCTTTAATGAAGGTGAAATGCAAGCTGAGATCTGAGTCACTAAAATGAGCCAGCCATGTGATAATCAAGGAGAAGGAAATTTCAGATACAGAGATGAGCAGGTGCGTAAAACCTGGAGGTAGGATAGGGTTGAAGCAGAGAGCAGAAAGGAGGTAAATATAGGTGAGAAGTGTGGGTTCATGAGGAAAGTGATGTGAGTTGAGGTTGTGGAGAATAGATGTCTGATAAAACCTACATCCCTGGTCAGGCATTTAAGACCCTCCATAAAAGGCCACAGTCTTCTTATCTAATTAAATTTCCACTACGCTCACTATTATCAAATAAACCTGTGTCCTTTCAATCTCTCATTTTATAGTAGAATTCCATCCAATTTAGAATGTATTTCCCATTTTTCTACATACTCAAATACCAATCACTCCTCATGGCCCATATCTCTGTGAGCAACTAAACTGGTATTATTTTTAATATAAAATCATGTGGAAAATATTTCGGAGCAGTTAATTTAAAAATTATGTATGACATTTTGATATAATGTGTAGGTTGACTCAATTATAATGTTTATTTCTTTTTTAATAATTGCCTTTTCCTTATTAAAAATTAAATATATGTTCCTGGCAAAACATTTTGAAGCCACAGATACAAAAGAAAAGAAGGAAAAAGAAAAATAAAGTGTGTTATTACCACCACCCAGAGGTATTCAGCCAACATTTTAATCTGTCTATATATCTGTCTTCCTATCATCTACGTATCAATCATCTATCTTTTCTCCCTCTACCTATCTCTATTAATCCATTCATATCTAAATGTAAACAATCTGCTATTTTCAACTTAACAATATTTTTTGGACATTCCCATGTAACATAATTTTTTAAATTTTATATAAGTTATTTCATTTTGTGGCTATAACATCCATATTTAATCTTTAATCAGTACTCTTGAGTTATATATTTGATATTTTAGATTATTTGCTCAGGTAAACAACATTCCAATGAAAAAAAATTTTGCTAAATTTTTGTTCAGTTATACACTTAGAGCTTCAAGAGAAATTCCTAGAAGTGAAATGACTAGATCAAATGTTATACAAAGTGTTATGGTTTAATTTAATTTAATTTTAGAGAGAGATTGAAAGGTGTACAAAAAGTTAAGGCTTTTGATATTTATTGCTGAATTGGCTGTACTGAATTGAAATAACAGTCATACAACTTTTACTGTTGTCTAATACTGCACACATTGGGAGCTTGTGCCCTCTATCAGTTACTTGAGAGTGAATCCTTTAATTTAAATCCTTTGTATAACTTAACAAAGTGCCTTCTTCCATAGTAAACATTTTAGGCCATAATTTTCATGGACTGAAAACAGAATTCTCCTGGAATACTAATGGACCTCGTATCATGCTGATTTATCTTCCACCCACTCTGCAGAATGATGACTTGGATTTTCCACATTGGCTTAATGTGAGCACTAGATTTTTAGGCAATGGTTAAGCCTATATTTTCAAGCTGGGGTTCAGGAATGTTGTCTTAATAGAAAATTAAACCATACAGTTTATATCCTCAATAATGATGAATTATTTTATGAGTCATAAAAACAAAATTTCTCTTTTGCAATGATAACTCACAATTGAAAATATGTTCATAGAATAAGACTTAATTTTAATTTTTAGGCTGCATTTCCCTACCTATGGTAAGGCATTCTCAAGTTTGATGTAGATTTGAGATATACTGAACAATGAATTGAGAAGTACTTATAAGAACAATCTTTCTTGTTCCCAGTTAGCACTAATCTTTAAATATATCCAATATCTTCATATAGCTGCAACTTCAAATTTAAAAAAGTTTTATGTCTGTTCAATTATTTAAATATCATCAAGGGCGCCTGGGTGGCTCAGTTGATTAAGCGACTGCCTTCAGCTCAGGTCATGATCCTGGAGTCCTGGGATCGAGTCCCACATCAGGCTCCCTGCTCGGCAGGGAGTCTGCTTCCCCCTCTGACCCTCTCATGCTCTCTCTGTCTCATTCTCTCTCTCAAATAAATAAATAAAATCTTTAAAAAAAAAAAAAAAATATCATCAAATAACACTTAAGTCAAAATTATTACTTTGAGTTGCAGTGCATTCTGCAGTCCATTGTAACAGTGTCCGCTTAATGAACAGTGAGCATTTGAATTCTAACTTTTTTTTCAAATTTTCACATAAATAGCAGAGCAGAAATAAACTAGAAATTAATGATTAAGGAAAGGCAAGGCTTTGATTTCTTTCCCCTGTTGAGAAGGGTACTTTAGTTGATGATGATGCTATCTTTCTTACACTTAAGTAAATGTCCACCCCAGGGGTCAAGCAAATATAAAATAATACATTAAAACAATCATAAAAATATTCTAATTTAGAAGCAATTTGGAATGTCTGAGAGATTGCCTGCTGCCTTTCTATGCCTCTTTTTGGCATGAGGCAGTTCTCTCAAAACTGAAAACAGATTAGCCAAAGAAAATACTGCCTTTTTATTTCTCATATATTAGGACTTTCAATCTCATTTTTTTTAGAATCAGAAAGAAGTGACAATATCAAGAAAAAGAATAAAATTAACTTGAAATGTTGTCAGGTTTCTGATATTCTATATTTTAAATAAACTATAGAAAGTTATTATCCTAAAAAGTTACAGCATATTATTTATACGTGACCAGATAAAGCAATGTCAAGCCTCGTTGTGAATTTCAATCACTATGATCCTATCACAAAACAGTGTGATTCTACAGTTATCAAATCACAAATTCAACAGCCAATCCAGTATGCATGCACTATCAGTCGAGGGCAGATTGGGATCGACTCATGTCAACAAGGCCGTTGCACATTTAGGCACATTGTGGGTATTGGGTGTCATGCCATTTAAATACTTGCAGCTTTTTTCTCTATAGCTGTCAATTTCCTAAAATGTCTCAGAATATTGTTTTTCCTAGACGGTATAAACATGTTCACTGTCAAAGCCATTAAGCATTAGCGTCTATGTTAAGATATCTACAGATTCAATTAATCTCATTTAGTGTCTCAGTCATGATAAAGAAATTATTTGGTTAAGTATTTAGAGGATGACTCTGAACTAGCCAAGGTCATGTTGTCATATACCTAAAGCATAGTATCAATGCTACATCAAAAAGTAACCACATGTAAAAACACTAAGCGCACACTTTAGAAGAGTGAAAACATCCAAATATTTAGGTAAATTTTTTTATTCTCATTCAGACATTTGGTATTGGGCCCAAAGCAAAACTGATCATTTTTCCTTTTTAAAAACAGATTATTCTTATGACTTCCAAATTTCTGTTGGAAATGTCACTAATGTTTATGTCATTCATATTCATAATCAGGATATTATGCCTTAATTATCTATTCCTTTCACTTTCCCATCGAATTTATCACCAAGTTTTGTCTATCTAACTTCTGTGCTATTTTGTTATTAGATTCATTTTTCCATTCCTGTTGTTAAAATTCCCACCACATATGCCCTAACTATTTCAATAAATTCCTGGGATTTATGCTTATAATCTCTTTCTATTTTGGTAGTATATCTTTTATCTTTTATACTAACTTCCTGATTAATCCTCCCAAAGTAAGATTTGATCATAGTACTGTGTTCTCAAGAAAAACCCCCAAAACCAACCAAATAAACAAACAAAAAACAACAGTATCACCATTCCTTGCTAGTTAAATGCAAATTTCTCTTATTCTGGTCGTTAATAATTAAATTTCAAACAAGATGTTCACATTTATCTCTTCTTTCCATACCCTATGCTTGGAACAAACTGGATGACCAATTGTTCTTAGGAAAACCACAGATGTTCCATCTTAGTAATTGGAATTTGCACTGAACAGTAAGCTCCTTTAGGGTGGAGATTTAGCTTACTTATCTGGAACATAGCAACACATTATAGATATGAACTGTGAGTTGAATAAAGTATTAAAAAAGCTAAAATGTAAGTTGTATAGAGAGTTTCTCAATAACAGCTTTTCTTTTTTAAAAAATTATTTACTAAGTAGAAGATAAACTTACAAAATGATCTCATATACTACAATGTCATTTTCCCAATGTACTTATTTTATAGTACTCTAGGTCAGGAGTCCAGAATGTGTCTCAACAGACTAAAATCAAGGTGTCTGCAGATTTGCTTTCTTTTCTGAAGTTTCTGAGGGAGAATACATTTCTTAGTCATTCAGGTTGTTGGCAGAATTCAGTTCCTGTGTTTGTAGGACTAAGGTCTTCATCTTGCAGCCATCAGCGTTGGGCTGCTCCCAGCATCCAGAGGCTGCTTATATTCCTTGGCTTATGGCTCCCTTCCTCTATCTTCAAAAACAGCAAAGGCAGATCAAGTCTTTCTTATGCTTTGCATTTCTCCTTCTTCTTTTTCTAACCTTGAATCTCTCTGACCTACCCCTCTGCCTTCCTCTTCTATTTTAAGGACCCTCATGATTAGATTGGGCCCACACATATAATCCAGTATCCTACCCATTTTAAAGTCTATAACCATAATTGCATTGGCAAAGTCCTTCTTGCCATGGAAGGTAACACATTCACAGGTTCTGGAGATTAGAGCATAGACAACTAGAATAAATTGGACTTTTGATTAACCGTGATGGCGAAGGAGGCCTTATACATGATGCTTATATTACAGTTACAAAATTTTTTGGTCATTAACTGAGATAGTGAACAATATAATTTCTACTCTAGAATTATTGTTGACAATAAAGCTGAAACAAGTTCTTCACAAAAACCCAGTGGCCATAAAGATAGTGCAAGATTGCCCATTGTGACTCTCTTTAGATATCTGATTATATTTAACAAAAGATAGCAAAGGTGAATGGTTACACATGTGTGACCTGGAGACAGTCTGGCTGGGTTTAAATCCTGCCATTGGTAATTACTAGATATACAATATCTTAATATCACCTTAAATGGGATAAACAAAGACTTGAGTGTTTGTGTGTGTGGAATAAAGTAATTCATGAAGGCACTTAAGTAGTGTCTGGCCCTGGTAAGCACTTAAAAAATGTGAATTTTATAATTTAAGTGGTTTGTTTCTACTAATGACAAGAAGCTATACTATATTTTGAACATAGAGCAGCAAAGATCAACTTGTTCTGCTAATGAATAAAATTCACTGGTTTTCTGAGTAATTTTAAAACATTCTACCTGTTAGTCCTGAAAATATTTTTCATGTATTATATATTTCATGCATTAGACTCACATTTCAGGAGGCAAATATGACATATAATAATGGATATTGGGGGGAAAGAGGAAAGCATATTTGTGTTCATTTGTTCTTACTGTAACGAGTCTTTAAAGAAACGATTTTTTCCATAGGCAGTTTCCTTTTATCTTGTAGTACTTTAAGCTATTTCTTACTGATTGCTTTATATAGGGATATATTTAGACCTTATAGAATATCATGTTTTTCTCTTTTTGTTTTCTTTTCTTCTTCTTCCTTTTTTTTTTTTTAAATTCAGAACTTCTCTTCTGATATAGCTTACATAAACTGCTTTACCAAATCAGCATGCAAATCTGGTTGCAGACATTTAATTTTTCCAAACAACCTTTTTGAGTTCCTACTGCCTCATCCTCAGGATATTCAGTAACTCCCATCTAAGGCCATCCTTCTCTTTTAAATTGCTGAGTAATACTGACCTTTTCCATGGTCTGAAAAGCATCAGTCTAAAATCCATGCCCAATTAGAGTGTGACTGGAATCTGATCAGTTTACCATGACCCTTTCTTTCCTCAAGGACCTGGCGTCCTTGTTGAAGATGTGCTGACACAGTATGAAGACCATGCGTGACCACTGCTCTGATGATGTTCCGCCCTCCCACAGGTGGCACTGGCTGCTGTGGCTCCTCGTGAGGGGACAGTTCCCCTCCTCCAAGCTAGCGAGTCCCTGTTGTATCTTCTCAAGATTATAGCCCTCAGTGGTCAGATTATTTGACTGTCATTCATGATCATCTCCCAGGCTGTGCACTGGTTCAGGAGCGTGGAGTTAGGTAATCTCTAGATTCCGACCCCTCATGGACCCAGAGCTCCTATTTTTCTTTCTGCCTAAGTATTAAGCAAAATTCTCTTAATCTTAATAATCTTCTTGTAAAATAAGGCCACACTACACCGTTTCCTATGGACAGTGGGATTACTTGTGACATTTCTAAGTGCTTTACATAAGTGTCTGCAAGGTGCTTTATCCTATCTACCCATGCAATTCCCAATACACAAACTTCAGTCATGCAGTCAATGGAGGAACATGCCTTTATTTGTTCCCCCAAATTTTCAGATAACCTCCTTATTACCATGCATGTGTGTGGGTGTGCATTTCAGCAAGCCTCTCCACTACATAAAAAGAAAGATAATTTTAAGAAATTAACTGAGGGTTTTAGAGGGGAGGGGGGTAGGGGGATGGGTGAGCCCGGTGATGAATATTAAGGAGGGCACATACTGCATGGAGCACTGGGTGTTATACACAAACAATGAATCATGGAACACTACATCAGAAACTAATGATGTGCTGTATGCTGACTAACATAATAAAATAAAATTAAAAAAAGAAATTAATGTGTTTATATATGCATATATACACACAAAAGGGAAAAATGAAGTGGGGGAATCGGAGGGGGAGATGAACCATGAGAGACTATGGACTCTGAGAAACAAACAGGGTTCTAGAGGGGAGGGGGGTGGGGGGATGGGTTAGCCCGGTGATGGGTATTAAGGAGGGCACGTATTGAATGGAGCACTGGGTGTTATACGCAAACAATGAGTCATGGAACACTACATCAAAAACTAATGATGTAATGTATGGTGATTAACATAACATAATAAAATAAAATTTAAAAAAAAGCTTTAGATTTGAAAACATAGCTTACTCATTATGATTTTACAGCTTTGGGTTTTATTTTTCAAAATTAATTTTTAAATCAGTTTTTAATTGAAACTGATAACTAATCTTTAAAAATTATAGAATCTTTAAATTTTACTTTTTTTTTCCCTTAGAGGTAAAAACTTCATTAATGCCTTAAATACAATGACATCCCATAAGCTTTGGCTTCAGTATTAAGGTTGGGATACATGCACCTAGTTGATCCTATCAGTTGCTGCTATTTTGGGATAATAATGAAGCATATACTTGCCTAGAACTAATAGTTTTAGGAACCAAATATAGATTATATGGAGAAATTTTACAAGGTTAGCTTGTGGACAGCTAGATTCGAGGATTTGGAATATTATTCACTCCCAACAGGAAGATCAGAACATAATATAAGGTAAATATTGAAGTGGTGTTTCAGAGTGGGATCAGATGTTCCAACCCTATTTATAATCAAACATAATGTACTAAAATAGCAGTGTGGGTGCCCAGGTTTACAAGGATAACGAAGATGACTAGAGCCATACAGTCATGGTGAGATAATCAGAGAGTCCAACAAAGATGAGGCAGAGCAAAATGAGAACCAGATTCAGCCCTAGGACCTGGGGCTGGCAACAAGGAAGTAGAAGAGTACCCTTCAAATCCATCCTCCTCACAGAGGCCAAAGGGATCATTTTGAAACAAGAGATCAGGATCATGTTCCTGCTTTAAACCCTCCAAAGATTCTCCATTGCTTTTAATAAAATGCAAACAACTTCACATACTCAATAGGCCATGTTTTCCCTACATGTCTCTCTTCTTTTACCACAAACCCACCTGCTTTTTGCATTTCATTTGTTCTTCACATTTAACTTGTTTCTATTTAGGGGCTTTGCATTTGCTAGTCCCTCAACATGGCTTATCAACCTCAGAACTCCCATTTGTTCCCAAAATGCTTTAAGGATTTATGAAAATAGTGCAGCCTATGATAAATAATAGAAATATGTAAGGTGAAGCACAGGAATACAAATAACTGGGACCCATACGGCAGACACCGGAGAAATGAGCGTGGTTCTCAATGACTTGTGGATAGCATATAGACAAAATATAATGGGAGGAAAAATAATGTTTTCTAGCAAGTAATTCCTATTAAAAGAATTGAAAATAATACTTTGCTTTTTAGCATGAAAGGATTATCTAGAGGACACTAGGAAAACTGTTTCTCTGTGGCTTAACCGAAGTTTACAACAGAGTTTAGAAGCATTTTCAAAGGATTTTTTTCAGTTATCTATTGAACTACTCCCAAATGTTGTAACTTAAAACAACAACCTTTTTATTTTAGCACAATTTTAGGGTCAGGAATCCCTGTAGGAATCAGACACATGATTTCTCTCCTCTCCATGAAGTTTAATGAGGTCACTTCATGTACCTAGCTGGTGAATGGCTGGTCTGAAAGGTCCCACATGGCTTAACTGACAAGCCTAGTTCCTTGGCAGAGACCACTGGAAGGCTGAGCCCAGCTGGAACTGTGTGCCAGAGTACCTGTATGTGTTCCTAGCACAGTCAGGTTTCTTATAAGGCTGCTCAGGGCTCCCAGTGACAGAAAGGAGAAGCTGTCGGTCTCTTAAGAGCAAAGCTCCCAAACTGGATTAACATCACTTCCTACATATTCTGTTGTAAAATTCAGACACAGAGCCTGTCCAGATTTAAGAGGAGGGAGACAAAGACACCAATTCTCTATGACAAGAGGGTTAATGAACTTAGGGCCTTATTTAATTTACCTATGGATGTTAAGTGTTCCTATAGTATTAGCAAGGCCATGCATAACGTGAAAGTGGGTGCAGATGGATTTTTAAAATAAAAGTATGTACATATCCTCAGAGGTATGCAAAATGAAGATAATTTAAGAATTTTATTTCTACATTTAAAAAAAGTTTATAAAGTTATCTCCCCAATTCCATGTTTTCTCTCTGCAGATAAATTAGTATTTATGTTTATCATGATGACCTTTTTTATTTTAACTTTCATATATATGTGCTACTAAATAGTACTGTGATTTTGCAATACTTAAAATTTGATAACAAGTATATAATATATATTTTCTGCATTCTATTTGCTTAATATGTCAATGATATTTTTCTATGTTGATATGTATGTAACTTTAGTTTATTCATTTTAACTGTTGTATAGTATCCCATCATTTGAATATAACATAATTCTGTTGATGGACCTTTAAATCATTTCCAGTTTTTCAGTACTGTGCATTGCTACTATGAACATCATTATAAAGTCTTCTCTACAAGAGATTTCTATGCAATTCATCTAGAAGTAGAAATTATGGGTCATAGGTAAAAGCAACATCTTTTTACTAGATAATGTCTCCATCATCTCCAAAGTTATTTTAACAATGCTCAATTACTATCAGCTGTGAATGAGAATTTCAGTTCTTTTCTTCAAAAACTTTAGGAATTACCCCAATTTTAACTTGTTGACAATTGGATATATAAGAAAAGTTATCTTATTGTCTTTTTAAAAATTTTTTTGAGTGTAATTGATACACAATGTCACATCTCACACCCATTGATTCAAAAACCCTAGAAGTGGGACCCAGCGATCTGTGTATTAACAAGCCTTCCAGGTGATTGTGATATACAGGAAAGCTTGAGAGCCACTGAACCCATAATACCTGACATGTAGTAGAAGCCTAATATATATTCTCTGAATTTGCTTGTATCAATGATAATGTAACCATTTCCATAAACAACACTTCCCCTACATTATCCACCTTACTTTATCTGATTCTGTGATTTAGATAATAATAAAGCTGTATGTGATTTAAATAAAAATAAGATATAAATTTGTGTGGAATGGAAAGTGAAATCAGTGTTGTATTCTAGAGCATAAACAAGTCAAAGGAGATGGAAAATTTGCACTGTGTTACAAGTTCACAATTGCAGCAATGGAAAATCTGCACTGTGTACGGTTAAATATCACGGCAAAACAGTCTCCTCAGCACAAAATCACATGGAAAAAAATGAGCTAAAAAGCAAAAGACAATGTGTGGGCATTGCAGCTGATTTTTCCAAAACTGTGACCCCAGATTTGAAGTAAACTGAGAAGGATTTTATTATTCTATCTTGTTTCATCTCTTCTGTGATAATTTACTAACATAAGCATTCACAATCAGACATTGAGAGAAAGACAACAAGAAACATGCCCATTTCCACAGTTATTGAGAAAATGAATGCCATTTAAATAATGGTCTCTGTAACTTGATTAGTCAGTAAATCATCATTATTCCGAGGAACACACTCACAGAGCCAAAGAGAAAGTGGCAATACCAATCTCATTAGACAGCTTTTCATGTCCTGTGCTAACACTGGAGCTGTCCTATCTTTTTCTCCAATGACCTCCTCAGTTTTACACTCAGTTTTAGTAAACTGGCCCTTGTGTATCTTCCCTGAAATTCACCACTGGATTAATTTAACCTCAAAAGTTCCATTTTCCTCATAGAAATGCATTTATAATCATGTTTATCCACTGAGGGTAGAATACCCATCTCATCTCCCCACAGCCAGTGTAGCTAAGTGATTTCAAGCTGCCTCTCTTCAAAAACACATACAAACAAACATGCTACCACTCCGTCACCGTCTCCACCATCAACTCTGCTGTGGCCACTATGAAGCACTAAAATGGTCTCCTCTTTCTCTCCTCAAGGTTTCTCAGAGTTGAGTTTGGTGAGATTATTCTCTTTTTATCCTGCCAGCAGAGCTCATTGATTTTCAACCCTGGGTAGACATTAGGATCACTTTGAGAAATGGTTTCAAAAAACAAAGCCAGTGTCTGGGCTCCACATGAGTCAAATAAATCATAATATCTGAAGGTAAGAAAAAGACATCTCTATCTCCTCATGTGATGACTACATGCAGCCAGGCTGGAGAACCACTGAGTTTCTTCAACTTGTAAGCTTCATGCCTGAACAGGAAAAAAAAAAAGTTCTGCTCAGCTGGACAGCCCAATTTGGGCACTGCACTTTCGTAACAGAAGTAAATTGAGTCCTTCTGCTTGGGTAAGGACTCTTAAAAACTGAAAGTGTTTCCTTGACTTGAGATATTGCAATGCTAACTAAAATAATAGTTTATAAAGTGTGAATCCACATTATGAAACCAGTTCACTGAAATATGTCCAATTCACTGAAAAGTTGACTTAATCAGATACTAAGTTCCCAGGAAAGTATGAACAAGCCAAATTAAAACACCCATAGTGGTTTTCTAACTTCCTTCTTATCTGTAATCTAGTATCAATTTTGACAACAAAACTGGCATCCTGGCTGGGAACAAAGGATTCTATTCTCATCATTTGCTTTCCAGTGAGTATTAGCCTCTTTGGAAAATCATGTATCTTCTGAAGACTAGCACTAGTCCTGATCTATAGTAAAGCCTAGAAATAGTTCATTTGCCCAAATTTCTAATACAATTTAATGTTTATGCACAAAAACTCTGCTTTAGACATAAGATCTAGACACTTAAAACAGAATGTCAGAATTGCAGCAGGCAAAAAAGGATGCAGTGCATCTATCCTCCACTTTTCTCAGACTTGGTCCCAGCACAATATACCTCAGGATGTATTTACTACTGATGGATGCACAGTAGTAACTCATCTTGCATGGCACTCATTTAGGCTTAACTTCTCTGAGTCTTAGTATCTTCTACTGGGGAGGTGGGGAGGAGGGTACCAAATTACTTTGTTTGAAGGAAATGGTACTAATGAAATAAGTTAAGTAGATGTTTTGGTACAACTTAAAGAAAAGGTAAAGGTAACTCCAACATGCATGCATTGCCTTGGTGAACAGGGAAGTCACCCTTGCAGCTATGGAAAGACAGCCTAAGGCTTAGCTCTCATTATCACTGTTTCCCAAAGCATGCTTGTCAAAAAGATACTCTGCCATGCCAGATTTGGGAGCCCCTATCTTGCATAGGTTGGTTATGTGGTCACCCAATTCTTTGACGGATTTCACCTGCTCATTCAGGTGAATAACTTCTGAGTCTTAGTATCTTTGTGTTAATATAGAAATAATGGCATCTAACTCATTGAGAATGTCATAAGGATTAAATGAGAAGATAATGAAAACTAACTCCATACGTGATTACTACTGGTTGAGGAGAATATGGTAAGAGAAGTATCAGGAAATAGAGAAGGTTCAAGATGAGGTAATAGAAAGTCACAGAAAGATAGCAGTCTTCTCTAGTTTATTGATATCTGACCTCCCCTCTGATCTTCTGAACACCCCCCCCCCCCCCGCCCGATACGTGAGCACTCTCATCGCAAACACCACCACAATGAAGTCAAAACACCAAGAGCTATCATCTGAATAGATGGTCAGTGAGGACAGATGTGAGGTGGGTAGTCAAAGAGATGATGAATGTCTTTGGAAACCTCTTTGGAGACCTGCCCCAAATGTTTCTCCCAAGACTCAGAATGCATAATGTACTTTGAGAATATCCTGTACTCTCCCTCATAATATGTTTCACCGTGGTAAAGTAAATAATGAATTGTTTAATTATACTTGTATAATTGGATCTTCTTTGCTAGATCCTAAGATGTCTGAGGGCAGAGATTTTTATCTAGTTTAATCATTGCTGTATCTGCTGTGCCTGGAACTTAGTAGGAGCTTAATAAATATGTCAAATGAATAAACATCCTAAAATTTTTTTGTGGTGAGATCATCATAATAATACTGTTATTTAATTTTTTGTCTCCTTATAATGTCTCTAAACTAAGAATGACTAGAAAAGTGTTATTTTTGTTGTGGTGGTGAATTATTGTGTTTGTTTTACTTGCTATTTCAGAAGTCCGTACACATTCAGGAGCTATAACTCTCCTAACTGCCTCTTCTAATGTCATCTATAAAAATGCTATCACAAAACGCCCTCATAAAAATCTGTGTTCCTGGAATGAGTGCAACAAATGACTATAGGTGGGAAAATATGATCTTCTAGGTTCATTGCAGTATTTAAGGCTGTCTCCAAATTGTGTTAAGACCTTTCGTCTATGGTTGTTCACTCTGTTCCATGTTAAAATTTCCTTTCATTTTCCTCCACATGCCAGCTTCCTCCCTAGTAGATGTTAGAAACTATTCGCTTCTTCACTGGATGATTGTTATGTTATTCTTCTTGTGTAGGTAGTTGTTTGCCAAAAGAAAGGTTTGGATCAAAACAACTTAGTCAGTGATTATATGTAGACAGCCTACATTTTCTTTCTGACCTGCTGTCTTACATGCATTTAACTATCCCTTATGACTTTTAGATTATAAACATTTAAACAGAAACTTAATTTCAAGGCTTGTAGGGAGGCTTTATTTCCTCAGGAACACTTTAATTTTCTTGGCAGACCAGGATCTCTAGGATTAAAATATAACAAAGTGACTTTATTAAGTGTTCTTAATGCCAAGTTTTTGGCCACATGAGTATGAGAAACAAAACATTTGCTGAGGGTGATATTGCATTGGCAGATTTTCAACTATGAATAATGTACATAAAACTGTTATTTTAGTTACACTATTAAAAATGGATTAATATTCACAAAGTAGGGTTAACCTTAGAGGTAGATATCTGAAGAAGATATTTCTAAATTTTTTTTCAACCACCATTCTGTTCGAGGTTAGCAATAGGATTTTATATCGCCCTTCAGATATATTGCCTGTGCAAGGTGAGTTCTAAAATACGTTGCTGTATGATTTTTTTAAAACCCCAAATATTTCAAAGTAAAATATCTTTAATATTGAATATACTAAAACAATATCTCTATCCCATTCTTCACAGTTTTTTTTTTTTATTACGTACATGTATTCCCTCAGCATGAGATAGTATTTGCCAAAAGTAGAATAATTGTTGCTCCTCATAGAAGAATGGTCCAAGAAAGCCTCCAGGGATTTTTCTAAGCTAGTGCAATTTTTTTTCATCCCTAACTAAAAAAAAAAGAAAAATCATGCAATCTGCTATTTTCATATAATTTACACAACACAGAAGTAGAAATAGAACAAGTTGAAAGCTACCACATATCTCTTGGGAAATTAGGACATTTAGAAAGTTTAGTAAACCTGTGGCGTATTTTTTCATATTATGTTTTAGTTATTGGTAAAGGAGTAAATTTCAGCATTTCAATTACCATGAAATCTTTGATTTTCCATATATGCCACTGTATTTACGATAGAAAATTTGGTTTCTGAGGAAAGAAGAGACTAGGTCATGGAGGATCTTGAAGGTAAAATCTATGGTCAAAATATTTGATTCTTAAAAAATTTCTTATGATAATCATGTATATTATGATATATAAGATGATTACCATTAGAAGACTACAAATTATATCATCTGAATCCCAAATTACTTTTCAGCTCTTCATATTTATTAAATCCCTAAATCCCTCATCCCCCACCCAGAGGTGGGGGACAATGTGTCCTCTGGGTGGGGCATGAGAGCACTTCTGAACTTCAGCCTCTCTGCATCTCTTTGTTGCGTGTCCGATACTCACCCTGCTAAGTACATAGAGAAAAGGGAAGTTGCTGATTTAACTGATCAGAGTAAAGGATCCAAATTAGGTCACAATTACTGACTTGCTCTTTAGTTATGAATATAGTGTCATTTTGCTTTTGAAAATGCAATCTTGTATCCAAGTGAGGTGCTGGCTCTGTTTTTTGTTTTTTGTTTTTGGTTTTTCTATTAGGGGGTAGGAGAGTAGTGGTGGCAACTGGCATCGATGCAACTTTGGTTATCATGTTCTCTTCTGGCTGCATCTATCAGAAGAAAAGATAATCTTGAGAGTCTGGTTTTAAGAAAGGAAGTGGAATTTATTGGTTTTTAGGTAAAAATACATATATCAACCATCTTAAGCAAAGATTTTCATGGGGAAGCTGTGAAAGGACCTTGTTTCCGTTACTGTACATTGCATGTATGAATTCTTTATGAGAGAGAACAAAGGCATGGTTCACATAATCTGTGGGCACTCCTGAACATTATTCCATCTTAATATTATAAGAACCCTTGCTTTTACTTATACTCTCTGTGTATTTTCGTGTTCTGGAGGAAAAGAGAAATGACTCAGAACCTCTTCAGGTAATTTCTTCAAGGAGTTTATAAGCTTCCCTCTTTCTCTTTTTCCTTCTCTCTCTCTTCCTTTCTTTCCCCTCTCTTTTTTGATGGAAAGGAGGGAAAAGCATGATGAAAAACATTGGAAACATACCGATATCAGAATGTGATATGTACTAGAGGAGAGGTACAGAAAATTTGTACTGACTGCTTATATTAAGATAGATTCTTTCCATATTTTATGGAAAGGAGGGTATAAGGAAAGGGATCTATAAAAAGAAGGGTTTTGTTTGTTTGTTTTTCTTTATGGTTTATTTTGTTAAGTTTTTTTCTAAACCAAGCCATAAAATTCTGGCCAGTCTGGATAGCAAGCTGATATTCTAAGGTGAAACAATGATATGAGCAAAACAGTGGTAGCAAGAAAGAGAAGAGGTTATCTAGAAGAAGTCCCACATGCATTGACAAGTCATCAGAACAGAGAATGCTTTCAAGGTCACATTTTTCCCACATAGAAGGGAGGCAGTTTGGGATCAGACAAGAAGTCAGATAGGAATACATTCCAGGTATTATTTTAAATATTCGCTTTGGAATTTGGAACTGAGCAAGTTCCAAGCATTAAAGATTTCTGAGCTAGAGACTGATCTTTGGGGAATAACATTTTCTGGCATCAATTTGTAGGATGGATTTAAAGAACAGATACTGGAGACAAAGATATTTTTTTCTTTGCATGTATTGTTGCATATACTGGTTGGGTAATAAGAGTCTGAAACAGAGTGGTGTCAATAGGTAAATGAAGGAGCAAACAGAATTGAGAGGCACTGTAGATGTAAAAATGACTTACTTGGTAACTGATTGAAAGTGGTGATTGGGTTGATAGAGACAGTAAGTCAAAATAGACTGTCATGTTGTAAATATGGGTGCCCAGGAGAATGGTGATGCATTCAATGGAAATATGGAGGACCAGAGGCTGCACTATAGATGATGAGCTCACTCTTGGACAAACTGAATTTAAAGTGCTCATGGTATGTACAGATGGAGATGTCTCTAAATATTGCTCCGGTATTCAGTGGATGGGTTAAAGCTAATCATCTATACCTCTGTGTGTCTGCCCAGCTCATTCTTTTTTCCTTAAGGAAAATTAATCACTCACAACTCCTAACCCGACCTCCCATCCACCCACCCTAAGACCTCTCCAGCAGCACTGCTGAGTTGATAGCTGGCATTGTGACTTGTCTCCCAGCCATAGTCGAATAGACATTGGAACCAGGTTGGGTCAAATCAGAATCTTTCCCATCTCTCCCAGGAATTTGAATTTGGGTTTCAAAGACATTTCTTAGTGTTTAGTTTATCGCTTGAACTTGGGTTGGAACAGCCATATGTATGCTGAGACAGAAAAAATATGATCAATAAATATACAATAGAGTTAAACCATGCACAAAAAGATACAGAGATGAGAGAACACGTAGAACCAGGGGAAAAGGTATGGTTGAACATATATATGCAGGCAAATTATCTATGTTAAAAATTCAGGGTAGAAAAAATGAGCATTGGCTATGGAGAAAATACCATTTATATAACTGAATGATAAAAGCGCTTGCTGCTCAATTATAGCAGATATCTCTTGTGGTGAAACTCCATCTCATAATAATTTTGCCTTCTTGAACCTGCCACCAATATCAAGATGGAGCCTCAAGAACTCTATTTTCATCATGTGATGCTAACAGACTTGAGTTAGACATTTTAGCCAACATAGGTAAATCCAGTTTCTCTTGAAGAAATGTGGAACTATTGAACTGAGTGATAGTCACAATGTGATTGTGGCCATAGTATGTAACCTCTAGTGGAAATTCCTCGAACCTGCCAAGGTCCCTAGTGCCAGCTTGCATCCTGCTCATCCTGGGACTTGGTTAAGACTTGGATCTGATAATTTTTTTTAACTTTTTTATTTAAATCTAGTTTTTTTCCATGCTTTCACTTAAGCAAGAATCTTTTTGTTGTTGTTATTACATGCAACTAAAAGAAATTTAATTCAGTACATGACAGTAGGAGAAAGACAGTTATAATACAAATGGGCATCGGTCAATGGACAGGTGGCATCCAAGCACTTATGATGAATCAATTGCAGAGCTTTGTGTATGTTGTTATGGGGGTTCCAACAAAGTAACGTGACCCTATTTTCAGCTTTTTTTTCTTTTTCTTTTTCTTTTTCTTTTCTTTTCTTTTTTATTATGTTATGTTAATCACCATACATTACATCATTAGTTTTTGATGTAGTATTCCATGATTCATTGTTTTCAGCTTTTTTAGCACTTTACACTTTTTTGAGGCCCTTACCTGTGCGTGAAATTTTTTTGGTGTGTACATTAACCACTTAAAGAATATATTCTTATTTTTATCTGCATTTTATAGATAACAGTGTGAGGGTGAGAGAGGTTGCACGACTTGCCCAGGATCCTGTGACTGGGGAGTAGCAGTGGGCTTGGTCTCCAGGTTTTCTAGTTTCAAATCACATTTATTTTTCTCACTACATTGCATAACTGTAGTTACCAATTCAAACAGTTACGAAACATTACCTAGATTTTGATACTTAAATCAAATTTAAAACTAATTTTTTTTAAATTAAAGTAAAAAAATAAATAACAAAGCAATAGCCATTTGAAATCTATAATAAAGCTTGAAGATTTTGTGGTAGGAGCATCTGGGTGGCTAAGTTAGTTAAGTGGCCGACTCTTGATTTGGGCTCAGGTCATGATATCAGGGTCCTGGGATGAGCCGTGCGTAGGGAATGGAATCAGCTTGAGGATTCTCTCTCTCTCTCTCTCTCTGTCTTCCTCTACCCCTCCCACTGCAGAGATAAATAAATAAATAAATATATATATATTTTTTAAAGAAGATTTTGTGGTAGAAATACTGAACATTCCTTTCTTATTCTCACAGCCCCCCCCCCCTTTTTTTTTTTTAAAGATTTTATTTATTTATTTGACAGGGAGAGACACAGCGAGAGAGGGAACAGAGGCAGGGGGAGTGGGAGAGGGAGAAGCAGGCTTCCCACTGAGCAGGGAGCCCGGTGTGGGGCTTGATCCCAGGACCCTGGGATCATGACCTGAGCCAAAGGCAGATGCTTAACGACTGAGCCACCCAGGCGCCCCATCATACCCCTTTCTTAAAGACCCTACCTTTCCCATAACCTTAGAGTTTGAAGCCCTATGTTCCATATAAATTCAGTCCCTTGACCGTAGTTTATAGGATCAGAGATTGGTGTCTAACTTATGCCAATCCTATCAGTTTCTCTCTACCAAGAATTTGGATTTAGAGCATAGATAATGAGTTCCAAGTTCTGGAAAAAGCTGGTAAGGTCAAGCAGACTCAGGAGTTGAGATGGCAGTTTTGGGGTAGCCACTAAATACAGTGTGTAAATGATTGAATAAGCAGAGAATTCTAATGTGCAAAAGTAAAGCAGAGAAGTGGAGAAAAGTAGAAGTGATAGAACATTCAACCTACAGAAAAAATAGAGGGAAATTAAAAGAAAATATGTTGTGGTTATTGTTTTTCTACTTCTTGGATCTCTTCCTATGGAAGGCCCAGTTTTACTTCTTGTTCTTGGGTTCTGTGTGAAACCCTGATATCCTTCCTCCAAATTCTTCTTTAGTTAGAACAGGTTTCTGTAATACTATGTTGTCTGTTTAAGAAAACATTTAACGTTCTCTAAAATAAAGGAATTATGCAGCCACATTTGCATGTAAGTATTTTAAGCAATAAATGGCAATAAAATATAACATAAAGTCACCTAGAAGTAAGGGATGAAATATGAGTTTATGTCTCTATGGATTTTACTTTGTTTTGTTTTTATTTTTAATTTTTTTTTAAAGATTTTATTTTTAAGTGATCTCTACAACCAACGTAGGGCTTGAACTCATGACCCCAAGATTTAAGAGTTGCATGCTCCACTGACTGAGCCGACCAGGCAGTCCTCTATGGATTTGATTGATTGATTGATTGATTGATTTTTTAAGATTTTATTTATCTGACAGAGAGAGAGGGAGAAAGAGAGAGCACAAGCAGGGGAACTGCAGGCAGAGGGAGAGGGAGAAGCAGGCTCCTCACTGAGCAGGGAGCCCAATGCGAGGCTCGATCCCAGGAATCTGGGATCATGACCTGAGCCAAAGGCAGATGCTTAACCCACTGAGCCACCAAGGTGCCCCTGGATTTTATTTTAAATGACATTTTGGTCACTGTCTTCAATCTATTATGTATAAATAATATATATTGCTTTCTAATCATTATTTATAAAATAATTCATGAAATAGTTTCCTATTCTTGAGGAATTACTGAGCAAAGAAAACATAAACAGTTTTTCAAACCATAAAAATTGGATGTGATAGCAGGTTGGTAGTTCTCCAGTTATCATGCTGCCCTCTGTATTAATTTCCTAGAGATATCATAAAAAATCATCAAACTAGATAACTTAAAAAAGTAGTAATTTATTGTCTCGCAGTTGAGACTAGAAGTTCAAAATCTCTTTGAAGACAGTAGGGGAGGATCTGTTCCATGCCTTTCTCTTAGCTTCTGGTGCTCCTAGCATTCCTTGGTGTTCCTTGTCTTGTATACACATCACTGCAATCTCTGCCTCTGTTATAACATGATGCTCTCTCTGTATGTCTCAGTCTTTCTCTCTTCTCCTCATCTTATAGGACATTGGTCATATTGGGTTAGGATCCACCCTAGTTCGATGACCTCATTTTACCTTGATTACATCTGCAAAGACCATATTTTCAAATAAGGTCACATTCACAGGTACAAGAGGGTTAGGACTTAAGTGTATCTTTTTGGGGGACACAGTATAACCTAGAACACCCTCAGAAGAGGGGGAAATGGAGACTAGTTAGGCAGAAAAAATAGATATCACTAACAGGAACCTTAGCCCTCCTACTCTGGCCATGCTTGTTGGCATTAAAAAGAAAATTAAATATAATCAGTACATGGTCAAAATAATAAACAATATGGAACAGATCCAAAATTGTTGCTTTCTCCATCGTCCATGATGCGCATGTGGGAGTTTTCCAGTTAACGCTGTCATATCAGAGGACAGCAGAGGGGAAGAGAATCAGGAAGGAACCATACTTCTTTACCAACTTGACAGGGTGAAGGCAGAAAATTAGGTATAGGTATCAATCAGTTTCAATGCCAATTAGTTGTCATCTAAGTAAAAGTAAATATTAGATCATGATACACAGGGCTTGTAATGTATAGGGTCTTGCTGATAACCAGGTCAACTTATAGCTTTCTCCAATACTGTCAACAAAGAAATGTCTTGAAAAAGCTGCACTAAAAAATGACCAACAACCCAAAACAACTAGCCAGGGCCTAAGAAAAGATGGGGAAAAAAAGGAGATGAATGTGACAACTAAAACAGAGATGAGAGTCATGTACCGGGATAATTTTACAACCAAGCAAATGAGAAGGATGGCAAGCAATTAACAGCCAGGGGTTGCAGGACACTGACCGGTCTGAATGGATACTAGCTCCTCACAGTGAACTTCCACCCTATGTTCTTTGGGGCCTACTAGACATCTTCCTGGTGATACAGACTAAAAGAAGAGGTATCAAGGCCTAGAAGGAGATGAAAAATGATCTGGAATATGTTAGAATAAATGGAAAAACAGAATCATAAACTCAGTTTGGAATCTGAATAAAGAATAGACAGTGCTAAAAACAGGGACATTCAGTATAGACATGAGAAAATCAAGCAAAATGAAATGGGGGAAATAATAGATGTGGAAGAAAAAGGAGATTGGAGCAAACATAACTAGAGTCCCTGGAGGAAAGATTGGAAAGTGTATTAATCGTTATAGAAAAACTTTTCTCCTATTAGGTATTATAAAAAGTTGATCCAGGTGCATTCAGCACTGATACATACATTGTTAATCTTTATGGACTTTAAAGATTTCTGCAGGGGCATCCGGGCCAAAAAACACATCACGTATAAGGAAGAAAAATCTCTACAACATCATTCAATGTGAGAAGGCAGTGGCACTAATTCTACGAAAGTCCTTGGTAATAGACATATTTCACAATATATACAAACACATGGGATATAGTGTTCATGAGCTGTTCTTTGCAACAAACACAAATATAAACCATGATAATATAATCCAGGCAGTAAGACATGAATAAGGAAACTAATCAGATTTAACCATAGAGCTCTCCAAAGGGGCAGTTCATGGAGACTCTTTTCAAATCATTAAATCTCACTATTTCTAGTAACAATGCTGGTGAACTGGTATAAGTTACTCCAGATGTCCTCAGACTCATGGTTACAAAGCAACACCATTAAGTCATATGTTTAATGCCTTGACTGGGGTCAGTGCCATGCTTGAACTTTAGTAAAACATCTCAGGCTACTTCTGCTGGATGGACTGTTGGAATAAATCCTTAAAGCACAGTTCCCATCCCAATCCTAGGAAGAAGATTCTTTGGTTGTATATACAAAATATATACCTCAAAGTCTTAGGATGCACTTATGTGCATTAATTTCAGTAAAATATTCCACATTGCCTTGCAGAATACCTATACCAAGAGTGTTTCTTGGTTTGTCTTCTCTCATTTTTTTCCTTTTGCTCATTTTTGTTTCTTAAATTCCTAAAATGAGTAAAATTATATAGTATTTGTCTTTGTCTGTCAAATAAGTATTTGACTTATTTCACTTAGCATAATACTCTCTAGCTCCATCCATGTCATTGCAAATGGCAAGATTTCATTCTTTTATATGGCAGAATAATATTCCATTGTACATATATACCACATCTTCTTTATCCATTCATCGATTGATGGACACTTGGGCTGCTTCCATGTCTTGGTTATTGTAGAAATGCTGCTATAAAGATAGGGATTCAGGTATCCCTTCGAATTAGTGTTTTTGTATTCTTTGGGTAAATACCCAACAGTGTGATTGCTGGATCATAGGGTAGTTCTATTTTTAACTTTTTGAGGAGCCTCCATGCTGTTTTCCACAGTGGCTGCACCAGTTTGCATTCCCACCAACAGTACAAGATGGTTCCTTTTTCTCCACATTCTCACCAACACCTGTTATTTCTTGTGTTGTTGATTTTAACCATTCTGACAGGTGTGAGGTGATATTTCAGTGTAGTTCTGATTCACATTTCTCTGATGGTAAATGATGATGAGAATCTTTTCATGTGTCTGTTGGCCATCACTATGTCTTCTTTGGAGAAATGTCTGTTCATGTCTTCTAACCATTTTTTAATTAGATTATTTGTTTTTGGGGTGTTGCATTATATAAGTTCTTTATATATTTTGGATCCTAACCCTTTATCAGATATGTCATTTGCAAATATTTTCTCCCATTCCATAGGCTGCCTTCTAATTTTGTTGATTGTTTCCTTTGCTGTGCAGAAGCTTTTTATTTTGATGAAGTCCCAATAGTTTATTTTTGCTCTTGTTGCCCTTGCTTCAGAGGACGTATCTAGAAAAATTTGCTATGGCCAATGTCAAAGAAGTTATTGCCCGCATTCTCTTCTGGGATTTCTTATAGTTTCAGGTCTCACATTTAGGTCTTTAATCCATTTTGAATTTATTTTTGTGTATGCTGTAAGAAACTGGTTCAGTTTCATTCTTCTGCATGTGGCTGTCCAGTTTTCCCAACATCATTTGTTGAAGAGACTGTCTTTTTTTCCACTGGATATTCTTTCCTGCTTTGTCAAAGATTGGTTGATCATATAGTGGTGGGTTCATTTCTGGGTCTTCTATTCTGTTCCATTGATCTATGTCTCTTTTTACTCCACAGGAATTCTTGACTACCTGTATTGTTGCCAACACTAGGTGATATTAATTTTCTACTTTATAGACATAATATACTTTTTCATTGTTTACTTTTTATTACTCTGATGATGGATGAGATTGAGGATTTCTTTATTTTACTTCCTGTTTAGTTGTTCTGTGAAATTTCTGTTTATCTTCCTACTCCTATTTTCTACTAATTTCTTATAATTTCCTTGGGTATTTTTGGGGGGTGAGGAGTGGTATATTTTAGATAGTAATCTCAACATTTTTAAATGTTGAAAATATTTTCTCTTATTTTTTAGTCTCTTTTTAAACTTTGTGGTTGAGCAGAAATCCTTAATTTTAATGTACTCAAATCCTTATTTTTTGCCCTAAATTTTGTGCTTTGGAGATATTTTTAAATAAACCTGTTCTACTCCTAGATGAAGTTCTTCTACTATTTTTTTTTCCTTTTTTAAAAATAAAATCTTTACATGGTTTAATCCATATGCAGTTTTCCTTTGTATAGTATGTGCATTAAAGAATATTTTTTATGTAGAATTAGCTAATTCTCCCAATATCAATCTACTAAGCAATCTATAATTTCCCATTGTTCTGTGTTATCATTGTTAACATAATTTCAAATATACCAACTGCATATCAGAATTCTATATTCTGTTCCATTTGTTTCTTTCTGTGATATTCTATAATATCTCTATTATTTGGTCTTTCCATTATGGCTTACTATCTGGCATAAAGAATGTATCTCTGTTATTCTTTTTGTTTTTTTAAGTTGAATTAGCTTTTTATAGACTTTTTGGTATGTATTTTATATGGAGCAATGTGTTTTCCAGATGGAATTTGAATTGTGACAGTACTGAATTTATAGATAAATTCTGGGCAATTGTTACTTTTTTCTAAATCATATCACTATTAGATATTATATTTCTCCATAGATGGTAAATCAATTAATCAACATTTAATTTTCAAATAAAATGTATTTTCCCTCTGAATATTACCACTCTTACTGCAATAACATAAATAATTGTATAAAATCTGGAAAAATAGTAAAAAAAAGTACAAAAATAAAATAAAAATTAAAGTTTTTTTTTTTTTTAATCCGTGTAGCTGGATATAGGATTGTCTCTTTTTACAGACTCAAACTAATAAGGTTGTACATTCTTTATGTTATTCTTACATTTGAAAAAACAAAGCATCTCAAACATAGTGGTTCCAATTCCAGGTTGTTTTATATTATGGTCACTATTTTTCTTTCCTTCTAAAAAGTAAAAGCTAAAGTTAGTATGACATTCCATAAGAGAAAAAGTACAGGAATAAATTATGTCAAATATAACTGGATCAATCTATAATTAGTTGATGTCCACTATTTTATAAGCACTTGTATTCAAAGTAGATGATTAGCTTAAAAGAAAAAGCATGCATTTCTGAAATGTTAGATTAAGAGTCAAGTCAAAACAAATCAAAATGAAAAGGTTAGCATGTGCCATGCACGCTGTCTTCCCTAGCTGAAAATTTGTGAGGAAAAAAAAAAAAAGCTAAAAGATTTGGTGATAGATAAATTTTCAGGTTTTTTAGATATATAATTGCTGTTGAGTATTAATTTCTTTTGATGAAGTGATTAAACAGCATGAGTGTAGGAAAACCATGACATTTGCAATTGGTATCACACTGGAACTCTTACACGTATTTTGACATTTGAATGGGGTTTTAAATGAATTAGCTTTATTTTTTTGTTTGTTTGTTTTAAAAGATTGCCCTATAGGTATAACAAGAATCATAAAACTCTCCATTGTAACTATTTACTTTTATCTAACTTTCCAGTTACTTTTCTTACTGTATAATCATGCTTACTACTCCCCTGGGGCTATAAGTCTTAATAGCTCAAAAAGTGTGTTTAGAAACTCTGAGGCTTAGAGGTTATCCTACAGGTCCTTTTTCTTTTTTTTTTCTTTCCTATTTTTGAGTCAAGACTGACAGCTGCTAACAGAGATAAGATGTCATTCATGGTGTGTAAAACTTTGAATAATTTTAAGTAAATATTTAGTGTACCATAACAGAATACTTATCCCGTACAAAGATCACTGAGGACTGAAGACCGACTTTTGAAAAGCAAAAATTTTAAATATTTATAAGAAATATCTATAATATAGGTTTATAGATTTGATGAACTAAAATATTTCTTTAAAATGATTTCTATAAAAAGAGAAAGCACAAGTCATGAAGGAAAACCCTGATTATTTGCTTACAATAAAATGTTTTTTCACATTTATTTGTATTTATGCAACATAAGACCCTATAAATAAAAGGACAAGCTACAGATGAAAAAATGTTTCGGGCATCTGGGTGGCTCAGATGGTTAAGCGTCTGCCTTAGGCTCAGGTCATGATCCCAGGGTCCTGGGATCAAGTCCTGCATCAGGCTCCCTGCTCCTTGGGAGCCTGCTTCTCCCTCTGCCTCTCTCTCTCTCTCTCTGTCTCTCATGAATAAATAAAAATTAAAAAAAAAAAAAAGGAAAAATGTTTCCAAAGCACATGAGCAATGAGGTTCTGCAATCCAGAATTTACAAGTTTCCATAAATCAATTAAGGTGAAAAAAAACAAAAACAAAAGAAAAGCAAGCGAATAGCAGTCAATTACAAAAGCTATAAACAGACACTTTACAGTAAAGAAAACTAAATGGCCAATAAACACATTATGCTCAACCCATCATTAATTTTACCAATCAGGTTATCATTTCACACCTATAGGAAATTTTAAAAAAAGGACATACCAATATTGGGCTGTACTTTGAGAAATAGGAATTCTTATCTGCCAATGAAGAGGTTGGATAACATAGTAATTAAGAGCATGGGTTCTGGAGTCACTCCTCACTTCTGTTTCAAACCCTTTAACAATCCTTATAGTAATGAGCCTTGAGCAAGTTACTTCTCTTGCTGTGAAACAAATCTCCATGGGTCATGCTTTCTGCAGGTCTTGTGAGTGAAGCACTGACTGAACTTTGTTTACAATGATCTTTTCAAGAATATTTGTATAGTAAACAGTCTTTGAAGACTCAGACCTTCCCAGTCGTTTGCAAATGTGTCTTCGCCTGGTTTATTTTTTCTTGTCTGTAGAATAAAGGGGTGTGTGTGTGTGTGTGTGTGTGATATTATCTATTCATAGGACATTATTATCTTACCTAAATTAAAAATGTGAAATATTTAGAACAGTGTCTGGTACAGAACAAGTGCTCAATCTGTTTTTGTGTATAAAATTCAAAACACTATAAAGAATTACTATAGATTGTTATGGCTATATATGCGTATAAAAATAGCATTTGGAAATATGTAATAATAGACTTCAAATCAATTGTAGTTATTAATTCTGGGGAGGTAAGAAGGCAAATGGGATTAAGAAATTTACACAGGATGCTTCAACTCTGTTCTGTTTTAGTGTTTTAAAAAGTGTCTCTGAAACAAATACAAAAAATACATTAAGATTTTAAAAGGCTAGATATTATTATATATATATTATTTTGCATTTTATTATTATGCATACTTTCCTGTATATTTTAAATACTTTATAAAAATAAGATTTAAAAACATGTGCAAGACCCAATTATTTTCAATGATCATTGTAAGGCTCCAGAGTTGTCATTCTATTATGTGAAAAAGCATATTTAGAAAGTGCTTTCTACTTATTTGAAATATAACCGAAACAACTATGACTATTGTATCTAATTTTTCCACCTCCCTATCTTTAGACATGATTTTTTTCTGACAATTAATGTGTTATAGTGTGTTGTGGTTTTAAAGAAGTGACACTTGGTTAAGTCCCAAAACTGCGTCACAGGGACCTTACAGCTTTCATCCCGTTTGCTGGAATATTCACTCTTGGAACCCTGAACCACCATGGAAAAAGGCAAATGTCTCGGAGGTAACCTTGCTGCAAATGCAGGTGTTTTGGTGACCCCAGCCCAATGCTGGACAGGTGAGAGAAAAAGCCTCTGTCTGATTCTTGCCCTCAGCCATTTGGTCATCCTTCTCTTCCCACCTGAGGTGTCTGACTATAGCAGTGACAAGCCATCCCCACTATGCCATCTTCTAATTCCTGAGTTATTGCCACTCACAAAGTTTGGGGATGTTTGTATGTGGCGATAGATAACAGGAGCAAGCTCCTCTTAAAAATACCTAGGCTGATGGTAATGGTGATAGTGAAGCTAAGCTGAGGGCACAAGCAATTTAAATGTTTTCAGCATTTATTCAGATGACCAGAGTATAAAAGGAATCTTGCACACAGTAAGAAGCTTAAAGGATGGTTAAGAAGAAAAAGAAATGAAACAAAGAAACAGAAAACAAATGCAAAGTGGTATTAAGCATGTTAATGTAGTCTGGTATATGTAAGTGTCGGGAAAAAAATGAGAATGTTTTCACATCAACAGTTCTAAAACCAAGATCATAACTGAAATGTGTCAGCATTTAATTTAAGGCAACAACACAAGCAGGCCAATTTATTTTATAGATTAGAGATGAATCAGATTTTATTTCCTTTTTTCTTGAAATTTTATCAGAATATTGTAGGGATTTAAATCTTATATATAAAATTTTATGTATATATATGATTTGGGTATATTATTATGAAGTATATAATATATATAAAACTATGTACTAATCATATATGTGTGTGTGTGTGTGTGTGTGTATACATATATATTTGGTGGATAGTTAGTGACACCTGTTTTATGAGTTTTCCAGGCTAAAAATCTTTACAAAGCAGCTGCTGAAATTTGAGGGCTTCCATCATTTCATACATCTTTTTTTTAAATTCATAGACAAATTTTATAGAATCATCTATTTTTGTTTTTGGGTAATCCAAATTATTTTCTGAAAAAAAAAATTTGCCCTGCCCATGAAAACTTCTTCTCAGGTACCTATTTTGATTAGGTATTTCATTTTATTTTAAAACATGACTAAAAATAGGACAGTTTTATTCTTTTCCATTGATTTTAGTATTAATCAGTAACAAAAATGTTGGCTCTCTAGAACTTTACCAGAAATTATACTTTTACACTCTTTGCAAACAACTTTTATCCAAAACTGTGTGTGAGAAATAACTTCATGAAAGTTTTCCCAAAGAATAAGCAGCCTATTTATTACTCCAGATGAGTGTTTTTGAAATTGGGGTTCAAGGATCAATTGCTAATAACTGCTTTAGGTGTTGGTGGAAAATAAACAAAACAAAACTGCAGATTTGTGAGACCCATCAAAGGCCTACTGAGTCAGTATCTCCAAGACCCTTCATTTTTCATAAATTGGCTGGGCAATTCATATATATGTGTGTGTGTGTGTATAGGGAGAGGGAGAGAGACATACAAATACAGAGAGAGAGAGAGAGAGGGAGAGAGAAAGTAAAAAGTCATGCACTAACCAGTTTGAAATTTATCTTGAATCAAACTTGATTTAAAAAATTTATATCTTTATCATTTTATATTGAATGTATGCTAAATTGTGTTCCCCATAGCTTCATTTTCTCAGCTTTCTTTCAGCAAAGTTTTAAGATAGAGCCATATTAAATTTCATATTATAGTTGCATTTCAAGCTGTTGTTGAGGATATTGGGTAATACATAATAACGACTCACAAGAGAAATGTCCCCCAAACTTTATTACTAGCAAAAGATGTGTTTCTTCTGAGTAAATTAGTTATCCCATAATGTTGTGGAGATTATTCTTCTCCATTTGCTTTTACCACTGACCCCATTTAAAAAATTTGTACAAAAGGCTTTGTTCTATTATAATTTTTGTTTAATACTCAAAGTATATTTTCCCATTGCCACAAATGGTTTACTTCTTTAATCTTATGTCATTAAACTTAATATTATCTGCTTCCTTAAGTTCTCTTTTGTAATAGTTTAGGAAAGATGGGAAGGAAGGAGAAGGGAGGGAAGAAAGGGAAGGAAGGAAGGACAAAAGGAAGGAAAGCTTTAGAATATTAGGTCTAGTTTTGCTTACCACTCTTTACAAAAAATGTGGACAAAGTATATGGTGTTAAGAGAAAATCACATGAATAATGGAAGGAATTAAAGAAAATTATTAGAAAAGACAAGAAAAAACAAGGAAGCACAGGGAAGAGAAAACTAATAGATAACTTGCTTTCTACCTTTCAACACATAGAAGTTTTTGAGAAGTCTCCTAATCTTTTATATGCTGTATCTATGACCTTGGGAGCTCAGATAGAAGGAAATCAGGAATGATGGGTCAGTGATGAAAATTAATAGAACTGTAATGTAGGTGAAGACTTTGAACTAAGAACAAAAAGTCTTAAGAAGTATGATAGAATTTTTTACCTGGTTGCTAACAGTGAGTGAGTAGAAGCTGATATAGCTGGATACCAGGGGTAAAAAATGGGAGATTTCCCCATGAGATTGGAAAGGAAGAATGATATTGTGAGAATTCTGATTCATCTGCTCTTATTTTCTCTCCTGTCCATGTGCTGAGATAGTGGGAATCTGAGGTTGGAGGATTGGGCACTAGAAAATGCCAGAAAGAGTGCTAGGTCCTGGAGAATGTAGGTACCTGCAAGGACTGGGGAATGGGAACATTCTTTGAAAAGAAAGGAAAATGTGGAGAAATTTGCTGACTTTATAAACCCACATAGGAATATTCTGAAGGCAGATTTGTGTTGGATGGGGATAGAAAATGCCAGAGAAGGGAGCACAAATTATGTGGTACAAGAGGACAGAGTTAAGAAAAAGTGGCTGCAGTTGTGACAAGTGACCAAAGAGGTGAGGTGTCCAAGACGCGGATAGAATTAAGTGATCCATAAGGTCTCAGATAAAACTTTGTAGTAAATGTATTTTTGGTGCTAGGACTGATGTGGGTTTGAAGATGTCACACAGGGGCTGACTGGCATGTCGCTGTCTCCTTCCTGATGGCTCCCATAAAACTAACACCAGCTTTGGGAACATTGTTTGTGTTAGCCTCCTCCAGCCCATTGGTAATTAATGGACTTGAGTAGGTCTTCCTGGTGAAGGAAAGTTAACTACTTGAGTAAGAAATATGAACCATTAATTTCTTATAGCATAGGGAATAATGATATCATTTATTATAATTTAGCAAACACTACTTAGTGCTTACTATACGCAGATACCTAGGTATCTAAGACTGATACCTAAAGCAACAGTTTTAAAAACTGTTAAAAATCCAAAACTTAGAATTGTGCACAAGTAAGAGTCAATAAGGCCTGAAAGAAGGTCTTAGAGACCTTCATAAAATAATAAATAAGAGGATTAATAAAATGCTAGAACTGCCTCTGTCACTGAGGAGGCTATTTCAGTGACACTGCAGTATCTTTTTACTTCTTGGCTTTCGACTGAGTGTCTTAGTCAGTTTGAGCCGCTCTAACAATACCACAGAGAGGTGGATTAGACAATGGAAATTTGTTCTTTGCAGTTCAGGAGGCTAGAAGTCTCCAGACTTCCAGACATACAGGGTGCCAGCATGGTCAGGTTCTGGCGCTGTGCCTCTTCCTGGTTTACAGGTGAAAGCCTTACTGTATCCTCCTGTGGTGGTGGTGGGGGGTGGAATCTCTCTCCTGTCTCTTCCCACATGAGGGCTTCACCATTATGACCTATTACCTCTCAAAGGCCCCATGGCCATATACCATCACCCTGGGGATTATGGTTTAAACATATGAATTTGGAGGGAAAACAAACATTTAGTCCATTGCACTGAGCACTTAATTATTCTGATTGCCAAAATTTTAAACTTCACTGTAATCAAGCTGTACTGTAATATAATTTTTGTCAAATCTTTGTTGTTGGTATTTATTATAAAAATAACATTATTAAGTTGTATTTTTGTTATATATTATATAATATAATTATATATTTTACATAATATAACATAAAATTAAAACGATACAATTTAAATAAAATGAAATAATAAAATAATTCTATAATTCAATATTATGTACATATTTTTATAAACTCAGACAGTATCTGCACCTAGAAATGTTCAACACCAAAATAGAAGGGGCACTTGGGTGGCTCAATCATTTAAGCCTCTGACTCTTTTTTTTATTATCATTATGTTCAGTTAGCCAGCCATCATTAGTTTTGGATGTAGTGTTCAATGATTCATTAGTTGCATATAACACCCAGTCCTCATCACCACACGTGCCCTCCTTAATACCCATCACCCGGTTACCCCATCCCCCCATGCTCCTCCCTCCTGTAACCCTCAGTTTGGTTCCCGGAGTCCAGAGACTCTCATGGTTTGTCTCCCTCTCTGATTTCTTCCAGTTCTGTTTTCCCTCCCTTCCCCTGTGGTCCTCCACGCTATTCCTTATGTTCTATATATGAGTGAAACCATATGATAATTGTCTTTCTCTGCTTAACTTATTTCATTTAGCATAATCCCCTCTAGTTCCATCCATATCAATGCAAATGGTAGGTATTCATCCTTTCTGATGGCTGAGTAATATTCCATTGTATAAAGGAACCATATCTTCTTTATCCATTCATCTGTTGAAGGGCATCTTGGCTCCACAATGGCTATCGTGGACATTGCTGCTATGAACATTGGGGTGCATATGCCCCTTCTTTTCACTATATCTGTACCTTTGGGGTAAATACCTAGTAGTACCATTGCTAGGTTGTAGGGTAGTTCTATTTTTAACGTCTTGAGGAACCTCCATATTGTTTTCCAGAGTGGCTGTACGAGCTTGCATTCCCACCAACAGTATAAGAGGGTTCCCCTTTCTCCACATCCTTGCCAACAATTGTTGTTTCCGGTCTTGTTAATTTTTGCCATTCTAACTGGTATAAGGTGGTATCTCATTGTGGTTTTGATTTGTATTTCCCTGATGGCTAATGATGTTGAACATTTTTTCATGTGTCTGTTAGCCATTTGTATGTCTTTGGAGAAGTGTCTGTTCATGTCTTCTGCCCACTTATTGACTGGATTATTTGTTTTTTGGGTGTTGAGTTTGAGAAGTTCTTTATAGATCTTGGATACTAGCCCTTTATCTGTAATGTCATTTGCAAATATCTTCTCCTGTTCCGTGGGTTGCCTCCTAGTTTTGTTGACTGTTTATTTTGCTGTGCAAAAGCTTTTATCTTGGGATGAAGTCCCAAAAGTTAGTTTTTGCTTTTGTTTCCCTTGCCTTTATCGACATGTCTTGAAAGAGTTCACTGTGCCCAATGTCAAAAAGGTTACTGCCTATGTTCTCCTCTAGGATTTTGATGGATTCCTGTCTCACATTGAGGTCTTTCATCCATTTTGAGTTTATCTTTGTGTATGGTGTAAGAGAATGGTCCAGTTTCATTCTTCTGCATGTGGCTGTCCAATTTTCCCAGCACCATTTATTGAAGAAACTGTCTTTTTTCCATTGGATATTCTTTCCTGATTTGTCAAAGATTAGTTACCATAGAGTTGAGGGTCCATTTCTGGGGTCTCTAATCTGTTCCACTGATCTATGTACCTGTTTTTGTGCCAATACCATGATATCTTGATTATTGCAGTTTTGTAATATAGCTTGAAGTCAGGCATTGTGATGCCCCCAGCTTTGGTTTTCTTTTTCAACAATCCCCTGGCAATTTGGGGTCTTTTCTGGTCCATACAAATTTTAGGATTGTTTGTTCCAGCTCTGTGAAAAATGTCAATGGTATTTTTATAGGGATTGCATTGAAGGCATAGATTGCTCTGGGCAGCATAGACATTTTCACAATGTTTATTCTTCCAATCCATGAGCGTGGAATGTTTTTCCATCTCTTTGTGTTGGCCTCAATTTCTTTCAGACATGTTCTGTAGTTTCTAGAGTATAGACTCTTTACTTCTTTAGTTAGATTTATTCCTATGTATCTTATGGTTTTTGGTGCTATTGTAAATGGAATCGATTCCTTAATTTCTCTTTCTTCAGTCATATTGTTAGTGTATAGAAATGCAACTGATTTCTGTGCATTGATTTTGTATCCTCCCATGTTGCTGAATTGCTGTATGAGTTCTAATAATTTGGTGGTGGGATCTTTTGGGTTTTCCACATAAAGTCTCATGTCATCTGCAAAGAGAGAGAGTTTGACTTCTTTGTTGCCAATTGAATGCCTTTTATTTCTTATTGTTATCTGATTGCTGAGGCTAGGACTTCTAGTACTATGTTGAACGTAAGTGGTGAAAATGGGCATCCCTGTTGTGTTCCTGACCTTAGGGGAAAAGCTCTCAGTTTTTCCCCATTGAGAATGATATTCACTGTGGGCCTTTCATAGATGGCTTTTGTGATATTGAGGTACGTTCCCTCTATCCGTATATTTTGAAGATTTTAATCAGGAAAGGATGCTGTATTGTCAAATGTTTTTACTGCATCATTTGAGAGGATCATATGGTTCTTGTATCTTTTGTTGACAAGATTGATTGATTTGTGAATGTTGAACCACCTTTGCATCCCAGGAATAAACCCCACCTGGTCGTGGTGAATAATCCTTTTAAAATACTGTAGATAAATCCCAAATGCACAAGCTAAACTTACCTAAAGGAGCTGGAGAAAGAACAGCAAATAAAACCTAAACCAAGCAGGAGAAGAGAAATAATAAAGATTAGAGCAGAGATCAATGAAATAGAAACCAGAAAAACAGTAGAACAGATCAACAAAACTAGAAGCTGGTTCTT
Organism: Phoca vitulina; assembly: GCF_004348235.1. Classification (NCBI taxonomy): domain Eukaryota; kingdom Metazoa; phylum Chordata; class Mammalia; order Carnivora; family Phocidae; genus Phoca; species Phoca vitulina. Next base: position 78,040,365 of record NW_022589711.1, on the reverse strand, counting down.
TGAAAGAATTAATAAGATTGATAAACCTCTGGTCAGACTTAGCCAAAAGAAAAGGGAAAGGACCCAAAATCAATAAAATCATGAATGAAGGGGAAGAGATCACGACTAACATCAAGGAAATAGAAACAATTATTAGAAATTATTACCAGCAACTATATGCCAACAAATTAAGCAACCTGGAAGAAATGGATGCCTTCCTGGAAACTTATAAACTACCAAGACTGAAACAGGAAGAGATAGACAATCTGAGTAGACCAATACCCAGTAACAAAATCGAAGCAGTAATCAAAAACTTCCCAAAAAATAAGAGTCCAGGGCTAGATGGCCTCCCAGGGGAATTCTACCAAACATTTAAAGAAGAGATCATACCTATTCTACTGAAGCTGTTTCAGAAAATAGAAGGAAAACTTCCAAACTCTATGAGGCCAGCATTACCCTGATCCCAAAACCAGGCAAAGACCCCATCAAAAAGAATTACAGACCAGTATCACTGATGAACATGGGTGCCAAAATACTCACCAAGATATTAGCCAATAGAAGCCTCTGACTCTTGATTCTGCTCAGGTCATGATCTCAGGGTCATGGGCTCGAGCCCTGAGTCAAGTCTGCTTCAGATTCTTTCTCTCTCCCCCTCTGTCCCTCCCCTTCTGCCCTTCCCCACTGGCATGTGTGTGCTCATGCTCTCTCTCCCTCTCACATAAATAAATAATATCTTGAAAAAATCCCCACCAAAATATGGATATGTTTAGAATACTGATCAAGAGACAGAATTGGCAAGTGTGGCAAAAATGACATACTATTAACTAGTAAGGTCCACAAAGGCTTCCAGTTTTGAAGGGAGGTAATGAGGGTGATGGAGAGTGGGGCAGATGGGAAGGGCCCCCACCCTCCATGCACATACATAGACATACACATTACTCTTTCTCTCCTTGCCAGATTTGTAAGCACCTGGACATCAGAATACTGGCAACTGCAGAAGAGCAAATAGCAAAATAGAATTTAAAGTGTTATGTAATAACTCTAAGCACATCTGTTCTATATCAGTTTCCCAAAGATACATTTCATTAAAATCAGTCTCACCAGCCATTGTCATTTAGTCACTGACTCTCTGTCACTCTTCTACTGCCACCTCCTTGACAGGATTCTGACAAGATCCAGAAGGTCAGTTAAGCTATTTGCTACTCTTTTCCATTAATGGTTTATTAACTAGGCAAGGCTATATATATTCTTTTCAATTACGTGTCTCCAGCCAAAACTAGCTCTACAGGATGGTAAATTTCCTCCTAAATCATTTTAAAACTGTCAAGTATCTTCCTCCCCATCTCAGAAAGAATACGTGTGCTGATGTTTCAAGTTACTTTTATACATAATTTTGGTTTTATTAACTACACTGGACTGGATAAATCCTTTATTTCTGATAAAATCAGCATTCTTTTCAGTTTTCTTCACCTTATTTGAAAATGTTATCTTTTTCATTTTTCCTTCCAAGACTTTTTTTCTTTTCTCTCAGAGCCTGATTTAGAATGTCTCCCTTATTGTTAATTATACTCAGTAGAAGTCACTAAAATATCTCTCTCAGTTAACATCCAATTAACTAAATAACTTTAGAGGTAACCTCCCTCTGAAGCATAATCACCATATTCATGGCTTGTTTTCCTTCATTCTCCTTGTCCTACAGTGTTTCTTTCATAGTAGAACCAACACAGTGTATTTCCCTACGGTCTAGTTCCAGTAGGATCTACTCTTCTCATTGCCCTAGTCACAGGGTTTTCCCTATTATCAAAAGGAGGGTCACTTGCCATCAACATATTTCTTAGAAACAGATTTTTAAAGTATGGGATTGATGGAAACTGGGGTATGTACAATGGCCTTTTCATAAATATGAACCCTTTGAGAGTACATGCTAGAGGCAGGTTTAACTGTAAATTTCTAGGGAGACTATACATAGATTTTTATCAAATTCTCAGTGAATCTACAGTCTTACAAAATTTAAATAGCTAAAGAGATGCACAATTCTTGTATTTGCCTATTTAATAGATAACATGTGGTACATGTGTAAGTATAAACTTTTAAGCAAAATAGTCAATGAAATCCATACCTAATTTAGATTTTTGTGTACCGTCACCGTGCCTTCATTCCTTAAGTTTAGTTGAAAATGGCTAGTAACTTCTAGCCTTTATTTGCCATCCAGCACATTGGCCTGGAGTTCATGCCAATATGTACACAGATACATTCATACACACACACACACATCACAGAAAGATTTAGCCTGGCAATACAAATTGCTTACCCCCTACATTGGTATACTCTGTTGATTCTTCTACATCTATCATTTTGTAAATTCTATTTCAAATATTCTGTGGTTGGTAACATGACTCTTGCTTCTTTATTTCAGATGAACACATTATTTTTCCTTGATAAACTTTTTGCCTATGTTGGTTTTTCATTGTTTTTTGTTTGTTTCAAAGGATTGAATTTCACTCAATGATCCATACAACAAATAAGCAATATTTAGTAAACTTTTGTACTAAAAGATATGAACAGACTTGGGCCAGAGAAAAAATTAAACTGATGCAAAAAAATCTAAAAGACAAATTAATATAATACAGAGTGTTTAATAATGTTAAATTTTTGGACACATTATGTGGATTTAAAGTGAAGTTGCTGGGAGATTCTTCAGTTTGTTTTGCAGAAGCCGTGAGTCTATAAGTATAGCAAATGATGTCCACATGAAAACACTCTTTGCTTAGTGAAAACAACTGATTGGTTGCTGACCGAAATTGTGGCTAAATGTGGTAGCTTCCTTAATTATCCACAAAAAATGTCATTTTATTTCATATCATTTTATGTATTAAATTTCATTGTAACTTATTTTGGGGAATTCAATTGTGTTTTTCTTCCCTGCTTGGTAAGTGAGAGTAAAAAATAAATAAAGCATTAAGGAAAATTCACCTTTGCCTTCGTACTCCCATGGCTGGCAGGGTCAGTGAATTATCCTGCTGGGAGACTAAACACATTTTAAGATCAGCAGAAAAAGTGTCACAAAGTGGTACACACAAGAGAAAGAGAGGGAAGGAGGGAAAGAATAAAAAGTCAGCCTCAGTGAACTTATTTTAGAATATATGTGTATTATTTTTCATTATGTAAGATAGTTGGTGGGGTTGGGAGGGGAGGATGTGCCATAACATATTTACTGCTTGGACTCCTGAGGTTGCCCTGGATAGTGTCTATTCAAATTTAGATATTTCTTCTTAGGGTGAAATTCATTTTTTAAAACTTTAACCAGATGTTTTTATTTTTAAGTTATTGGAGGTTATTTATGTTAGAGATAAATGAAGAATGCATGTATTCAACAGTTAAATTGGATATAGAGGAATACTTACACAAAACTGCTTGGGTTTAATTTTGACCACTGCTCCATTTTCACTGAGGCTTGGCTATTATTGCAACAAGACTTTCTGAACTTCGGCTGTCATTGCTTTTCCTCTTACTCCACTGTCATTGTCGCTCCATTTTTCCTTTGGTTTTGCAAAGGGCTCTCTCATACTCCATCCTGTGTTTCACATAATCTCATGGGATTTGCCAGAGCCTAGATTAGGGACAGAATGACAGTGTGAAAACATCCCAGCTGATAATGACTCACCTTCCTAGCCACACCTGTCTTGGATGGGGAAACTATTGCAGCTCACTCAACATCCAGTGTCCTAGTACTGTACCTAGTATGATGACTTTCTTATCCTCACCGAAAATCTGTAGACACATACCTCCTTCCTCTTCTCTGAGCAATTGCTGCCTTGCATCTCTTCTGCCTTGGAACCCACAGTGAGAACACTCCCTTTTAGTTTAAATTGTTGTGCTACTTCAATCTGATTCCTCTGCTGTTACAGCCCCTCTCTGGCTTTTGTGTTTGAGTCTCTATTTCAGGCTGCTGCTCTGTTAAAGAGCTTTTCCCACAGCCTGTCATTGGTGCCGTTGGGCTCTGTTAGGGCTACATTCTCTACTAATTAATTAATTGCTGAGCACTTATTATATACCAGAGGTATGATGATGGGTGCTATGAATAAAATAATAGACATGACAGACAAACTCCCTGCCCTTGTGAAGTTTTCAGTCAAGTGGAACTGATAATATTCTGAGGACATCTTTACTTTTATCAGGGGATATTTTTATTTCTTTAGGGAAACTGTCAACTCTTGGTCTTTCTCCTAGGAAAAAAATCAAATATCCATTTCTGGTGGGTTTTTTTTGGTCACTTTTTATCAAGCATATACTGTACATTCCTTGAATTCAAAATGCCTCCAATCTAGGAACACTGGTACTATATATATTACCATGGTAGAATTTTAAATGTGGAAACAGCAATCTGCCTTGTATTTGAATCCAAATCATTAATTGTGAGTGCCTCATCCATTCTGTTCTCGTGCTGCCATTCCTATACAGATCTGCAGTGTGGGCACCTCGATGGAGGCAATCAATTGTGAGATAATAATGTGGTCAACCAGTAATCAATATCCTTGATTGAGGGTTTATTCTCACTCTATTCTCATTCCCAATTACTACAGACTGCAGATTTTGCCTAGTGAACATTTCTCAAATCCCTCATTTTTCCCTCCCTTCTTCCCTTGTCCTCAGGTTCAGGCTTGGCTGGCAACAGTTCCTAAACTACACTCTTTTATCCCTCACCATCATTGTTTACATATTAATCATCACAATTTAAATGCAGTTTAAAGCATATTATCCCATATGTCAGTCTTCCCTTTGTTTAGAGTGTTAAGCCCAAGCTGCTTCACACAGCCTGTATTCTTGCATTATGGTCCTGGCCCTCGTCTGGCCTTCGTCTGGTCAATGCCCAGCAGAAAAAGACCTTCAGGAACAGAGCTGCAGTCAAACAACAAACAAAAGTAGGTTTATTAGTACTACAGTAAGGAGCACTGTGCACCATAGGTCATGATAGGACATCTCACTGAGAAAGTTTAAGAAGACACTGGTTGATTTATGTTATGTAATTTGAAGGAGGGTTTGTGAAAGCAGGAGGTGTGCTCTGCTTTGGGTGCTGGCAGGAAGTGGGTTAAATATAGGGTTGGGTATATTAAGGACTTTTTTTTTAAATCTAGGAGGTTGAAGGAAAGGATAGGGACTAAAGCTGTGATGAGTTAAGAAGATACAGTCACTTGTATTAGGAAAGGAGGACGTTTGGCCATTTTTGTGGTTTACAGTGTCCTCACTTTTGTCTCTGGGCAGATGCCACGTTATGTTTAGTTGCCATGTCTCCTTAAGCTCCTGTTAGCTGTGACAACTTCTCATATTTTCCTTGTTTTTGATGACCTTGATGGTTTTGAGGAGTGCTGCCCATGTATTCTGTAGGGCATCCCTCTACTGGAAATTATCTCATGAGTAGACAGGGGTTGTGAGTATTTGGGAGGACGATCACAGAGGTAAAGTGCCATTTCTATCATACTATGCATGAGAATATACAATCCACACGATTAATCATGGCTGATATTGACTGGCTGAGGTGGTGACTGTCAGGTTTCCCCCCTGCAGGGTTATTTTTCCCCATTTTTCCTTACTGAACTCTTTGCAAGGAAGTCACTATGCACACAGAGCTCACACTTAAGAGAGTGGGTATTTATGTTCCCTCTCCTTGTGGACAGAGTATCTACTTTTTTTTTTTTGGAATTTTTAGGCAAAGGAGGTTTATCTCTTCTCCCTCCTTTATCTTCTTATTCAGTCATTTACTTATGTCAGTATGGGTTCATGTATATTTATTTTGTACTTCAGGCTATAATCCCATATTACTTTACTTTATTTTATTTTATTTATTTTTTAAAGATCTTATTTATTTATTTGAGAGAGAGAATGAGAGAGAGAGCGAGAGAGCACAAGAGGGAGCAGGGTCAGAAGGAGAAGCAGACTCGCTGCTAAGCAGGGAGCCCGATGTGGGACTCAATCCTGGGACTCCAGGATCATGACCTGAGCCGAAGGCAGTCGCTTAACCAACTCAGCCACCCAGGCGCACCCATATTATTTTATTTTATTAATTTCCTGTTCAAATTTTTCCAACTTTGGCCACTGGGAGCTCTTTTAATTGGCTCCTGTGCCCCTCTGACATACCCCCATCAGTTTTTTCTTCTTATTGAGCACCTCCTCACTTTCTGGCTCCCTAAGATTCTATAGTCTCTTATCATATATTTCCTGCACCAGGAAAATATATTTCTTAGAACCAATCCTTTGTCCTAGGAGGCTGGTTCCTTTTTGCTGGAGAAGGGTATTAGGATCTTGGCTCTAGTTGTACTCCTACTAGGGTTATCAGGCCTTTTCAGTTATCAGAGCAAGGAAAGAGATATGTGTATGCTAACCCATGTATATATGTATATAAATAATTCTATATGCAACCACCTTTAACTCTGTTAAACTAAACATGAGTTCATACTCCAACCCTAATCCATTACTACGTGTTCATTCTAACCTCCTCCCTTACATATTTACAAATTTTACTCCTGTGAGATACCTGCTCCCATATCTGCCATACATTTACTTAATTTTTTACTTGCAATATATATGGATAGCAGAATCTGAATTCTTAATCCATACTCCCGTGGGAAACAACTAAATCAACTAGAGTATAGTTAGGTGAAGTTTTTTTTGCCTTCACTCTTGGAGATTTCACACATTTTCCAGTTACTTAGGTTAGCACCTTTTCCTTCCATTTGTTTCACTGAGATAGTTTCATACATTTTCTCTTCTTTTTGTTATACATCTCCTCAATAATGTAAAGATAAGACACTAATTACAGTCAACTTTCATTTTTCATAATATATATATTCTATACAGTCGCTGCCGACACTGAATTAGCTAGTACAAAACCATTGTTCCTAGAAGAAATATAGGGTTAGGTTCCTGTGAGCATCTGGTTACAACATTTTCATTAACTGATCAATATTACCTATTTTATGCATGTTTCTGTTGAAAATATCTTGTTCAATATATATTGTTGATTCATCAATATTGAACTCAGGGATGACAACACTTAACTCCTGTCTGAATAAAGCTTATCTAACATGCATATTTTCTCCAGAGGGCACATCACAGCTTTCTCATGCTTAGGAATGCTAAACAGCACTTTAGCACTATGCTCAGGGGCCAGCATAAACAGAGAAATCGCCAACAGCAAGCACAAAAATGCAAAAAACATAACGCAGAATAACGCTGAAAAGGACCCCTGTTTTCAGTGTGAAAGCTGAACCAAGAAAGCCATGCTTCCTTGTTTTGTTTTGATTTTTTGACCCTCTTTTTTGTTTGTTTTGTTTTTTTTAAAGTTTTTATTTTAATTCTAGTTAGTTAACATACAGTGTTATATTAGTTTCAGGTGTACAGTATAGTGATTCCATTCCATACATCACCCAGTACTCATCATGACAGGTACACTCTTTAATCACCATCACCTGTTTCACCCATCTCCCTGCCTACCTCCCCTCCAGCATCTCTCAGTTTGTTTTATACAGTTAAGAGTCTGTTTTATGGTTTGCCTCTCTCTTTTTTCCCCAATATGTTCATCTGCTTTGTTTCTTAAATTCCACATAAGTGAAATTGTATAGTATTTGTCTTTCTCTGAATGACTTATTTCGCTTCTTCACCCGTTTTACCCATACCCTCTCCCTGAACTCTGCCTTGGGTAATGAACTGTCTATTCTCTATGAGCTGGTGTTTCTGTTTTCGTTTTTATATTCCACATACAAGTAAAACCATACGGTATTTATTTTTTTTTTCTGTTTGACTTATTTCACCCAGTATAAGGCCAATTCACAAACACAAAATCTGTGAATAGTGAGAAACAACTATATTAAGCATAAGTGGCCTATATAATATGCAAATATTATTAAACCTGATGTAAAATAATTTTATACATATTGGCAATGAAGTATGCAAAATGATATGGATACTTTGCAAATCTGGACAGCTCTTTCTTAAATGTAAATTTTCTATGTTTTGAAAAGTAGAAAAAGCTTAAAATAATAATAAAACAATTCTCCATTAAAAAGGTCAGTGAATAAATTACCAAATATTGTTAATCACTTGCGAGAAGCAGAGTGATAGTTATGAGGGAGGAAAAAAAGGTTAATAAAATAAAATAAAATACCACTAAGGGATATGTTTATTTGGTGAAAAATCAATGGTGAAAAATACTGTCAAAGTAATTGCTAAATCATGTCATATGGACTATGTGTTGTAAAAATTTGAAAGAGGTGGGATCCATGAGATTTAGAGATAACAGAGAGGGTTTGGAGATAATGATTTGAGATGGGATAGAAGGATCTAAATGGATGGAAATTATGAGAAGAACTTTCAAGCTCTAGTAATAATGGGAGAAATAAGGCAGAGGCTTGGAAGTCATGGAGATGTTTATGAATCATGAATAGAATGAAACTAAAGAATTGAAACTAGAGAATTTGTTTATGAAACCAAAAATAATAAATTAGAGAGGGGGGAGGGTGCAAAATCAGATTCTACTTAACCGTAAAGTCACACAGGAATTTCAACTGCACTCAGTAATAATAAGGCTGGCTAACATCTATTGAGTGCTCTATGCCAGGAAAGAGCTAAAAACTTCACATGCATTATCTCATTTTTTTTTTTCTTCACAATGACTGTGTGGGTGAGTATTATTTTGCTTGTTTTATAGATGAGAAAACTAAAGTTTGATGAGGAATAAGAAGAAAATGTGCTTAGAAGGAAGTAAGAGTAATATAAACTTTAGGGTTAATCACTGAATCAATATGAAATAGGGATGTTGAAACCTCTTTCACACTGACTAATAGAAGAACGGTTTGACCAGAGCAGTACTTAGTAGTCTACAGCTAATTATTCCCCAATATTGAGAAACTGCCTTTTGAGAACTCTACCCACTGCTCTATGAATTATGAAATTTTTCAGTTTGGCTAATGCCCCAGAGCAGGGGAAAGAACCAGTTGAGCCAATTAGAGAGGGATTAATTAGCTCTAGACTGAGGACTGCATGAACCCCCCTAACATATCGTAAAAGCAAGACTGAGAGAGTCAAGCTATCTCTGAACAACTTAACTACACCGTAGTGTTTTTAAGAATACAAATAATATCCAGCACCTAAAGATGTAAAATTCACAATTTCCGGTATCCGTTCAAAGATTGTCAGGCATACAAAAACATGACCTATAGTGACAAGAAGAACCAACCAGTTGGAATGCACCCAAAACTGTCACAGCTGTTAGAATTAGCAGGCAAGGACATTAAAACAATTTTAACTGACAGCTATATAAAAACACAGAAGTGAAGTGGAGTCAATTAACCTTAAAAGATGATTGTCAAAGAGATGAGGTAGTTAGTTCTTGGACTAGAGCCCCAGTATTAGAAAACAATATGATCAGATGGATGTAAAAACCAACATTGAGATGGGAAAATCTAAAGAAATTCTTACAGGATTGTGTAGGAGAGACAGGAATATTGTAGAAAAAACTGTCAAATTTGGAGTCATTCCAAATGAGTCTCAGTCTCTGTCATTTACAACTTCTGTGACCTTGGACAAATATTAACCACTGTGAGTCTCAGTGTCCTTATCTATAATATAGTAATAATAATGATGATGCCACACTGATATCAAAGTGCTTTATAATCAACGACACACTACATATATTACACATATGCATTTGTACGCATATACATTTATACTTACGCACCTCAGACATACACTCAGGCACACACACATATATTCCCGTGAGTTTGACATGTGATGTGTTAATAAACATAGCAAATGGGTTTACATGGCTCAATGTCATGATATACTGAAAGAATGGAGCATCACTTTTTTCATCAGCATTGAAAAACCTGTTATTTATATATGTTTTATAGAGTATATACTGCTAAGCAACAGAACCCTGAGGTTTGTGTTCAGGACCTGCGGCGAACACAAGGGCTTTCAAAATCAAAGGATAATAGAAAGAATGTTCACCTTACAGCTTACAAATAAAAATGGGTTCAGGGAAGCCAAGAACATGATCCAAGTTAGAGAAAGAACTGTTGTGAACCCCTGCAGGCTGTCAGGATTATGACAGTGGAAGACTTGAGAAAGTGCTTATGAATGAAGGGAAGTGTTTATGAAAGAAAGGAATAAGATTTGCTCACTTTAGTGGTAAGATCACAGTGGGGCAATCAGAGTCTGAAGAAATATGATTAAAAAGAACCAAAAAGCAGCTCTGGAAGGTTGGATTGTGAATTTCTGCTATCGTTTCAGTTTTTGAGTTCTGAAGCAACCCACAAAAGAACTTGGCTCTTGGAGGTGGGTGAGTAAGGCAGACCTTACTGGGCACACACATTGCTGTGTTTATAGTTCTTTATAGAAAGAGGCATTTTACAGTGACTTTATAATTGTCCAATCTTCAGGGGATTTGTAAAAACATACCAATGAACATTTTTGGTGGGATAGATTGGCTGTGTAAAGACATGACTAGAATAAATCAGTATTTTGTTCTGACTTGTGATTTTATTCCCTCCAATATAAACATAATTTTATTTTATTTTTATTTTTATTTATTTATTTTTTTTAAAGATTTTATTTATTTATTTGAGAGAGAGACAATGAGAGACAGAGAGCATGAGAGGGAGGAGGGTCAGAGGGAGAAGCAGACTCCCTGCCGAGCACGGAGCCCGATGCGGGACTCGATCCCGGGACTCCAGGATCATGACCTGAGCCGAAGGCAGTCGCTTAACCAACTGAGCCACCCAGGCGCCCTATAAACATAATTTTAATAAGCTACTTGAAACAAAGGTTAGCTAAGAGGCATAATGCTATACACATCTCAAAATTTCCCAATGAATTTGAATTTTTATCCTATATACAGATGTGATTAAATAATGAAATTCAAAGGCAAGCCAAGTATCTTACAATCATAAACATAAATAATTATACATGCTGCCACACTTGATAGAGTATTGGCTTCTTTTAAGAACATGCTTTTGTTTTTTATAATTGATACACTCCCCCCTTCTTTCTCTATGTATATATGTATAAAAGAAAATAATTTCGATAAGAATACCATAATTGTGTGCAAATCTCTCTGCCATATTCTGGATCTTGTTATTATTGATAATATTACTAGGGAAGGGAGGGTCTGGATCCTGTAGCTTGGCTTTAATGCTGGTCCTGAGTTATTAAATTTAAGTAAAAGTGTAGATTGATATGAAGCAAGAAAATGAAAGCCTAACTAGGTCTTTTTTTTTTTTTTTTTAAGATTTTATTTATCTATTTGACAGAGAGACACAGCAAGAGAGGGAACACAAACGGGGGGAGTGGGAGAGGGAGAAGCAGGCTTCCCATGGAGCAGGGAGCCCGATGCAGGGCTTGATCCCAGGACCCTGGGATCATGACCTGAGCTGAAGGCAGACGCTGAAAGACTGAGCCACCCAGGCACCCCTTAACTGGATGTTATAATCTTTCTTCATTTATGGATCTTTTTTCTGAGGTGCCTCAGAATTTTCTGTAATGATTTACTTCTTTATTTTTGTTTTTTACTTTTAAGCATTCTGAATCCCCAGGATAAGCACTTTGCAACTGAGTACTGCCATGTGATTGTAGGGCTGTACTTGTGATTGTCTTTCTTGTTGCATATTGGGAACGAGGAACTACTAACATGATGGTATCTAAGATTTATTGTGTTGCTTCTCAAAATGGAATCTCTACCAGGGTCTATTAAGATATTTTGGCAATCAGGGAGTTCTGAGTTTCTTTACTACACACTTATAACATACACACACACACACACACACACACACACACACACATCTTTGTCAGGAGATTTATTTAGCTCCTTTATAAAAATGGGGGCGCCTGGGTGGCTCAGTTGGTTAAGCATCCGACTCTTGATCTCAGCTCATGTCTTGATCTCGGGGTCATGAATTCAAGCCCCACATTGAGCTCCATGCTGGGCATGGATCCTACTTAAAAAAAAAAAAAAGGATGTCACAATACTGTTGACTTTGGGACCCAATTAAGCATGCCTCCTATTCTTCCTCTCCTAACTTCTGCACAACCACTCAGGAGAGAAAAGCAAAATGTAACACATGATGGTTAGGAATGCTGCAAGAATCCCACACTCACAAAACAATGTTTTCAAAATGTAAAGCGTCTTAATATCTATATTTTTTTAAAATTAAAATTGGTAGTGAGATCAGTAAGACAGTGATGACATTTTTCATGAATAAAAAAAATAAAAGTCATTCCTCCAAAAAAGAGTAAAGCAGTGACTCCAGGGAGGTTTACCTGAGTTCCAAGCCCATGCTGATTCCACTTGGTGTGTGAAAGATATGTAGCACTTCTCTACTGCAGTTGTTGGTATCTTGAAATACCTGACTTAGAGTGCTTTTTAAGCATTGTGTGACATTTAATGAATATGAGGTGGACATTGCAATTCAGAAGAGCATATTATACCTTACGATGTACAATCCAAACACCTAAAACAGAAAAACATACCATGACTTCAGAGTATCACAGAATGTATCTAAGCATTAAATGAGGATAGCATATATATGGTACTTTTGTTCAAAATGTCCTAATTTTCTGCAGATCCTCAAAACTGATTGCTTCCTACCCTCCCCACCCATTCCTTCTGGTGCACACAATTCTCCTGGGTAAGAATTAGGAGTAGGAGAGCAATTTTAGTAAGCATCTAATACTGTTGCTCTGATTACACACCAGTTGGCACAGATCATAAAGACATTGTATTTCTGTGACTTACTAAGTCTATATTTCCTTCTAAGCATTGTTGTCAGTGGACAGAATCGGTTACACACAATGGATCTGCAGCTACATAATTAATTATCTACACTGACCTTGACTACTGTTTAAGTAGGAGAAACAAATTGTGCCATCGCAAAAGACTCTAACATAAAAACTAAACCTAACTTCCTAATCTTTTGTAAATATTTCAAATTAATACCATCATATCCTTACTCTTTTCCTAGCACACTCCATGTTAGATTTCTCTCCAGATTTTTCCCATGATAGGACTAGGACAGCACATAGTTCTATCTCTAAATACTATTTATTAAATTTGCATGTGGTTTTCCTTATAATAATATTACTATATGATAGGAACCCTATTGCCATGGTAACCAGGAGGGGTGGCCTCACATTGTCTAGAATTTAAATAATGCTTAAGAAAACCCCCACTTGCATTCTGATCCCACACTGTTAAAATAATGTACAGTTGCTGCAGTTCTTGAATTGCTTATTTTGTTTGTTTATTTACAAGGTCTTAGTAACCTTAGCACATTCTCCCAATTTCATATATTATTTCATATTTGATTTTTCTGCTAATTAACATTGATTTCTTTTTCCCCACACTAATAATATAAGTTCTCCTTCTGATCAATATTGTACATACATTATATCTTTAACGGTACCAACTATATTAATCTTGAGTCAACAAGTTAGAGTGAAAAATTCAAAATGACTTTGATCTAAGTCATATTATATACTGTTTCTATAGAAGCAGCTGATGTCACCCAGAAATCAGAAATAAAGTTATTTAGATAACATATTAGAATTCAGCCTGACTAATCTGCATTTACAGTATGTGTTATGTAAATAGTATATGCTGATAAATTAGGGCACCAGAGGGGTTTAGCACAGTTCACCATGGTTATGAGGACTACAGAAACATCAGGATATAGATCATATTATCTATTTATTTGAGCCATAAGCATAGTATTGTTTCAGTGTCAGTGTTAGAAAGTGTAGAACTATTTCCATTCACTTATTTTTTTTTCATTAAGTCTCTGCTGTATGAGGGCCAAAGGAAAATAACGAGAACTCAAAGATGAGTAAAACAAAGTCCTGTTCCTCAAGAAGATAGTTTAATTGGCAGCTATAACTACTTATTTCCTCAATTACTAAAAAATACATATATTTTTCTTTTCATCCTGACAATTTAAAAATCAATACTTATCTTAAGAAATCAGGTATACATGTACAGTTTATCTTTTCCCCCTTAAGAAAAGTATTAACTCGGGGCGCCTGGGTGGCTCAGTTGGTTAAGCGACTGCCTTCGGCTCAGGTCATGATCCTGGAGTCCCGGGATCGAGTCCCGCATCGGGCTCCCTGCTCGGCAGGGAGTCTGCTTCTCCCTCTGACCCTCCTCCCTCTCATGCTCTCTGTCTCTCATTCTCTCTCTCAAATAAATAAATAAAATCTTAAAAAAAAAAAATTAAAAAAAAAAAGTATTAACTCAATCATATTTTCTCTAATTGATTCTGTTTCAGAATCAAGGAAATACTTAATTACTATTTGCAATAAACAAAGCAATTTAACATTTGCTGTCTTTTTAGATGTTATGGCAAAAAGAGCCAGTGCATACGAGTTTGAATCCCAGCTTTCTTACCCATTTCCAAAGCCTGAAATATTTCACCTATGTTTTCTGATCCCTGATTTGCTCTTGTTGCAAAATGAGCATAATTGCTTATAGGTGGTTATAAGAAATTAATCTCGGGAGTGTTTGTCACATAGTGTTTACTTAATAAGTAATAGCTAGCCTCACAATTACTATTTCATCCTAACAAAATTATATTTTATTACATTATTATATTATTTATGAATATAGAGAATAAACAGAGGTCCCAAGTGGTTATGACTCTTAATTATGTGTTTTAAAATCACACTAATTTATACTTTTTGAATCATTTGCCTTCTGGCTATATTTGATGGGACCTTGGTGTTACATGTAGAGTGATTATATTGGAAAAGAAAATAAGGTGCCAGCTACTATTTAAAAAGAAAATAGAAAATTTTCAGCAAGATTACAATCTAGGCAGGAGAATAAGTCGTTTGTGAAAAAAAGGTGCTGAGGATGTGAAACGATGCTGCCTGCCGTATGATGCTGAAGTGAAATACTGACACACACAAAGTCAGCAGGATGGTTAATGCACGCTTGACAACGTCAGAAGTTGAAGAGTTAAGGGAGACCAGGTCTCTGTCACCACCCTAGAGTCTGACATGAGCCTTGGGCCTCGCATGTTTGTGTACGTATGTGTGTACGGATGGCTCGTGGGGAAGAGCTGCAGAAAAGCGTATGGGCTTAGGGGGCAGACAGTCCTGTGTGGAAGTCCAGTTTAACCGACTACTCACTGTATCATCAGAAGCAGACTACTAAACTTTTCTGAGCCTCAGTCTTCTCATTTATACAGTGGGTTCAGTAATACAATAGAAATGCGATCCTCTACGTTGAGGCTGCTGTGGAAATTAAGGAGTTAATGGATGTAAAGTTCTTAACACTGTGGCACACGCGAAGCGTTCAAAAAATTGTGATTATAGCTCCAGGGAGTAGAAGGAGTTCAGTTCAAAGTCCTGGGTAAGGACGTATACGATGTGTACAAAAAGAAAAGCAAAAAATAGATAATTTTGGCTAAGCTAAGTGTATAAAAATTAAGTAGTATATTACTTTGGGGTCAGATTGTAGTGTGCTTTGAACGGTGGAGATTTAGACTTTATACAGTTGCCAATGATGAGCTTTTTTTTTTTTTAGATAAAATTGAAGTATAGTTGACATACAATGATGTATTAGTTTTAGGTATATGACATAGTGATTCTCCAATTCTATCCATTACCCAGTGCTTACCACGATGTGTAGTCACCATCTGTCACCATACATTATAACAGTATTATTGACTATATTCCCTATGCTGTAGTTTTTATCCCATGATTTATTTTATAACGAGAAATTTTTACCTCTTAATCCCCTTCACCTCTTTTGCCCATCCCCCAAACCCCTTTCCACAGCCGCGAGTGACGGTCTTTAAAAAGTTTCATTAGTCACGTGATAAGACCAAACAAGTATCTGTATAATTATTTAAAAAAACTAACTTCAGGAGCATAGTTATAAACAGATTAGGAGGAAGGTCACAAAAGATCTCCTGCTAAATTACAAGTGAAATTGAAGCCCACATAGTAAAGAAAATGATGGAACTGATAAAATGGAGCTTGAGGAGGGACCTGATATACCTGCTGTTCTCTGCACAAACTACACTAGCTAATTAATTAAGCTCTAAATTTCTAAAGAAGGAAAGGTCATATTTCTTACTGAAATATGTAACCAAAATTGACAGCTGGGGGAGGGACTGAGGTAGCAATGTTTATTTTTTCAAAAATTTTTTTAAAGATGTATTTATTTATTTTAGAGAGAGAGAGGGAGAGTGGGGCCAGGAGGGGCAGAGGGAGAGGGAGAGAGAGAGAATCTTAAGCAGACTCCCCACTGAGGGCAGAGCCTATCGAGGTGCTCAGTCTCACGACCCTGAGATCATGACCTGAGCCAAAATCAAGAGTGAGACCCTTAACCCACTGAGCCATTCAGGCATCTTAGGGTAGCAATGTTTAGAAGAAGCAGCATAAGACTAAAGATGAGCAGTCCAAGATTCCTGTCCTGTTTCTACCAGTGAATGTCGAAAATCCACTTACCTTTTCTAGACTGTACATTCTACATTTATAAAATGAGGAGCAAATTGAGCCAGGTGATGTGAAAAGAGCCAGATATAATTTTAATATTAAGCAACTCTAACTTGATTAGGAAAATAATTTATATATTCTTGAACTGATAAATGTAAATATAAATTTGCTTTTATAAGAAACAGGAAAAAATATTCCCCCAAAGTAATTAACTCACCATTATGTAATTATAGCCCTGTGTTAGCCATTTTTGCTGAAATATTTTCTGCTACAAGTTTGTGAAGCTCTTTGGAGCTATGTGTGTGAGTTGGGATGTGTGCATGTGTCTGTGCATGGATGTGTATGCATGTGGGTATATGAGTATATGTGGGGTTGTGTGTGTGTGTGTGTGTGTGTGTGTGTGTTGGGAGGGGTACTGAGCTGTATTTAACTGTGTTTAATTTTTCTTTAGGTTTTGTCATTGTTTTCTCAATCTCTTCAGTTAAAACACAATTTAGAAGCATAAACTTCTTAAGTTTTTTAGTGGCCCTTTGTACTCAAATATTTTAAAGAAAAAACTGACACGTTTTTCATAAAAATGTATATCGTATCATCTTTCATACCATAATTTTGTTGAACAGTGATTCTCTCATTTGAGACCTCTGTATAAGAAGTGGGTTTTTTTTTTCTTCATTTCTGTATATTCTCAGGAAACCCAGGGGCAAGGGAATGATTTTCTCATCTCTCTTCCACCGGTAGCTACAGAGCAGTCCCATATTCTTTATTTATATTTTTGGCACCTATTTTGTCAAAAATACATTTCATCCTTCTCCCATACCTTTTGTTGTGTGAACAAAAAGCTGCGTGGCAGACACCAAAAACAAAAATGCAAGCAAATGAAAAGCAAAAGACTCTTAAAATGATGTGGAGTCTGTAAGTAGCTTTGGGAAACAGATTACAATTGGTGACATTATTATTCTTTATTTCTTTTGCTTCTTATAATCCAGGCCTGAATAAAGTAGCAGTTTAATTTTTCTTGAAAAAGTGTTATTTATCTCAGATATTTGAAAGACAAATAAAATATTTATTTCTTTGTTTTTCCCCCTACAATTATGGATGCCCAGCTAAACCATCTGATATTGAGTTGGCAGGATTTCCTTAAAGCATAATGGTCAGTGTGTAGATTTTCACAGCTTTCCTGTCAATGTGCTCAATCAGTGAAATTGTGTTAAAGTGCAGAAGTTGTATTACCCACCACAACTGATACAGCTAAGGAGGAGTCATAACTTCAGTTATCAGAACTGAAGGGATGGTGAGATTAGGGAGCAGGTCCAAATATGTCCAACCACTTCATTACTGAATATGAGTGCACCGTTCCTTTATCTGAAAACTTTAATATAAGCTGTCAGTGTGGGATCAACTTGGATCAACATTAAATATGAATAACAACCAAAAATGAAGAAATTGGGAAATGAGAAAAAAATAAGGAATATAAATATAAATAAGGAATATAAAATAAAAGTACAACCTCCAAAAATATAATGGGTTACAGTAATAACTATCCTATTATTCTTAGCTATCAGTGATGAGAATAAGAAAGAAGCTTAGAAGTCCTAGAGGGAAGGAGACCACAGAGCCTAATCATACTGGAATCTGGCATGGAATTTTTAGGGACAGACAGAACACTGTACCATATGAATAAAGGTCAAAGTACCTTATGCACAGGTAGGATTGTATGCACATATTGACAAAGAGACCCCATATTGATGTTAAATATATTAGTAAAGTCTTTTTAAAATGTTCCTCATGCAAGGAACCCAGCAAGGAACTCTGAACTAGTGACTTCACCAAAAGGTCAGGATCCCCTCCCCAAAAGCCATATATAGTATTTTACTTCTTAGAACAATGTTTCAGTCTTCAAATAATATATGTCATGTGGCATCTAGAGGAGGTTAAGATAAAAAAATAATAAAATTAAAACCCAAGTTAGAAGTCACAATTTTATTCATTTATGAGATATAGAAATTATAAATGAAGAAAAGTCTGTTAGCTATTCTATCTTGTCTCTGACAGGAAAATGATGCCCTTGGTTATCCTTACTTCAAACTGAACCACTTACAAAATATATTATTATTGAAAAAAATAAATTATCCCCATGACCATTAAGATTTTCTTAAAATGGGATTTGGCTTTTACAGAAAATTGTATTACATTTCATCCTTACTAAGCACTTTATTTCTATGCTTGGTATGTATTTGAATTGCCACTTTGGTGGGAAGCCATATTTTAAGATGGTTGGAAAAAACCTTACTATTGTGTCAAGTGACTAATGCTAATCTTTGTGAGAACTTAAACTGAAGTTTTGATGAAAGGAATATTTAAATACTTTCGGGGTGAGTCCTTTATCAGTTTATGGGTAAAAGAACAAAAAGGATTGAAGGACTGTTTAGCTTACTTAGCTTACTTGTTTTTTTACTCTTCTACCCTCTCTCCCTCTCCCTCCTTAATGTCCCCACTCTGTTCTTCTCTGGGGCCTTTCAGTGACATCTTCAGTTCTCATTCATCTTAGGACATCTTGGTCTTCTTTTGTGACTGGGCTAGGAAGAGTTAGATGTGTACATGACATTTTATAGGGCTCTTTCAACCTATGCAACTTCTTTGACAAAAGCAATTTGATGCTAGAAGCTTTCTGACATGCCACTTTGATGTGCAATTTTGATGCAAGGTTGTTTCTGACATGCCTTAAAAAAGGCACTATTAAGCTTTCAGCCTTTATTATTATCAGCCTCATCCTATCCCCAAACTAACCTCATCCCACGATAAGGGTGTGGGATGTGGTGGGCTCTGTGCAGAGAGCAGGTGTTGGGGTTGGACAGAGCTTACACAGAGGGTTAGAGACTCTGGGGTCCAGGCCAAGTCTGGCATAAACTTCCTGCATCTGGGAGTCAATGCTGGTAACCACCTTGCGCAAATGACAACATCCATCGATTGTTATGATAAGCACGTGCTCATTCTCTCAGGACTCATCCATATCCATGATTTCTTTATCTTAAATGATATTTTTTCCATAAACTTGAAGACCCATGGAAAAATGGTATTTAAAACAGTGGGATCACTTATCATCTCCGAATGGCCTAAGACACCCAGTTTTTCATAACATTTCTAACAACTCTCTCTCAGTACACTCATTATATATAATATTATTAACATTCTGGAAACTCAAAATTGGGGAAACAAAACTGATGCTCCCTTAGAAATGAACATATATTGCAATTTGAACATAGATCTGTATTTTGTCTTATTATAAAGGTAACATCTAATCATAGACATTTGTGAATAAGGTATAAAGGAACAGCTCTTGGCAACTCATGAATAAGAAACAAGATCTAAATTTAACGCTTTCACAAGGCCATTCTTTCCTACTATATTAAATTGACTGTTATCAGAAGGGGTGTGTCAAAATGTGTTTCAAAATAATCAAGCAAAAAATGATGGCTTTTAAAGAGTCGAGCATTAGAAGAGGTAAATACTATTGAATTTCTTCACCTATCCCATTTTTCTACAACAGCCTTATTAAATCTTGTGCCTATGTCTTCACTGCAGTGTGGGGCCTGGCTGGCTGCCGCTGGTCTTCACGCATCAGCAGCATCGTGGGTCAGGAGAGGGACTGCAAATGCTATGTGCTCAGCACGGCGGTTCTCTGCATAGCAAAGCACTACCACCTTACCTGAGGAGATCCTTGAGAACAAATACCTCTCAACTGGAGGGAGATGGCTATCTTTCTCAATAATTTCCAGCCCCCATCCCTTGTATCTGGCTGTGGGAAAGAGGTGAAATAAGTAGTTGAAAAGATTTTGTGGAAAGACATGCAGGCTACATAAAATTTAATGAATTTCTATTTCCCTGAGATGAGCTTGAGGCATTGCCTCCTCCAAGGATCCTGGGTGCACCATGCTGTCAGTAAGCGCTACGTAGGGTATAAAACCCAGAATATTCTCTTCCTCCCTGGCTCCTTGTTTACCCCAGGGTGGCTGTAAGTATAAAGAAACAGTGTGTGTCTGTGTGTTGGGGAGAGGGCTGTGGTGGAAAGTCTTGGACGGTAAGAGTTACCTTTTACTTGTAAAATGAGTTGCTGAATAGATTAGTGACTGTGCGTGATACTTCGGGGGTTCTTGATTATAGGTGGCACCTGAACTCATCATTTCTTCTTTGGGGATAGCTAACCTCTTCGTGACTTTCCTTTACTTATTATTTTATTTGATTTTACTTTTCCCTTGTTAGCCAGAGGTTAAAATTTGTGGAAGAAATAGAAAACTATTTTTAACATCCTGGCATTCCGGTATACCTTAATCTGGCAGTATTGTCCCTGAACACGTGAAAACACATCCACACATACAAGCCACACTCGCTCAGACCCGCTCCTGCTTCACCCTAGGAACTTGACTCATTATATATTGAAACACAAACTATAAAGATAAGATAGCTAATTTGTGACCGGTTTATTTGTTTGAAAGTAGTTGTATATGGGTCGGATATAAATTATGATTTTATAAGTAAATAAAGAAGAAGTCCTAAAACAGAATGAAAGTCTCCAATATGAAAAGGTGCCCTTTATATGGCCTGAAACACCAATTTAGCCATCAAAATTGTGTTCAGCTCTGAGGTAAAAATGATACTGAAAAAAAAGAGGTAAAGCTAATCTAGGCTGGTGAGTGTCTCAGTGAAAACAATCTAGATACAATAAACATGGTTGTGTTACTGAATAATTAAGTTGTCTTTTTAGTCTAGAAATCTGATTTTCAAGTCCTTAGCGTTTATATTTATATAAAAGTATAACACCTGTATACAAAGGTCTATTTTGTTTCCTTCCATAGACATAAGGAAGTCGACCTAAAAGGAGGGATAAGTGGAAAATGCAGGACAGGGGGAGACCCCTAGCTGAGGTCAGCTGCTGTGTTTGGCACATACTAAATGAGGCCAAGGGTAGAAGATGCTCTTCTGGGTAAACTAAGAGTCCTGTGGAGCATAGGAAATCTTCTGGTTAGGAGAGAGACAGCACCTCCTTCCTTCAGTTGAAAAAGAGCACACAATGAATCGTGGATCACTACATCAAAAAACTAATGATGTATTGTATGGTGACTAATATAGCATAATAAAATAAAATAAAATTAAAAAAAAAGAAAGTATTAGCACAGCCAGAAACAGATTTTGCTAAAAACTACCCCAAAGATGAAGTATAATCTTTCCCTTTATTTATAAATCTAACTGAGGCTAGCCGTGGTTCTTAAAATTCATAGTGTGTACGCAAGTATTTCATACTCTTCTTTATCCCAACCTAATCTAAGGCAGATATTCAAGATTTGGTCCAACACTTCCGTCTTTATTACCGAACCATTTACAATTCTAGGGCTACTAATTCCACAAACTTATTTACGACTTTGGTGGCTATCTAAGGGGGATTTTATCGTGTCGTTTACAGGAGGTAATATCACCTGAAAGGACATTTTTGAGAATTTTCACTGGCAACATTCTTGTGATGGAGAGTTCCTTTTATTTGTAGATTATTTTATAGTTGCCAAATGTTTCCTTATATGCTTTTTAATTTTCACGAGCACCTTGTGAGGGAGGCAAACTGTAGCAGCTCTGAAAACAGCTGCTGGTCAGATGGTGGCTTTCCCATACCGTGCTTGGAGCAGAGATGATGCAATGCCCCTCTCCTCCCTCCTCAACTCTGGATAAAATCCATGCAATTGCAAAGAATCACACCTGATTTCCTTTTAGGTGTAGGTAGTACTTGTCACTAGTAGAATGGGAGACCTGAAAATGGGCATGAGCATTCCTCCCTGCTCTCATCTCACTGCCATGATCATGTTCCAAGAGGCAGAGCTGGGAGATATTTGGAGGCATTTGGGAATCAGAGTGATAGCTGGAAAAGAAGCCTTAGGGCTGGTGACCTTGGGCTCAAAAGCCCAACACAGTTTTGTTATTGTTCTTAATATTGCTTTTTCTCTCTCCATTTCTCTCTGCACTGCTCCCAGCTTAAGTACCCAAGAAGGAGGCTGTTGTTCCTCTCTCTTTATGAGGATGACAAGAGAATTGAGCCGCCCTTGAATACATGCCTCAACATTTTTATGTGCTATAATTTGAACACTCACTATAAAGCCACTCAAAATAGCTTCGGATGCCACAGGTTACTCATCTCTGCAATGCAATTTGGAAAAGCTTACAGTTCAGTTTCTAAAATATTTATGTCACATAGATATGGTTTACAATGCATGCTCCTTTTATGTGCTTTGAACCTTGTTTATTAGTAATTGTTTAAATTCTTTAAGGAAAATGATTATGTATTTTTATACTTACTGGTTTCGTACTTACTGGTTTTCATAAAGGAAACTGGAGTAAAACACTTGAGATTAATGATTACAAACTACTATTTTTTTGGTAAATATATTTTGCATACTTCAAAGTTTTACCTTACTTTTAAAATATAGTGTCATTGTGTAGAACTCTTACGTTTCATAAATGCTAGCTTGTGTCTTAATTCCGTTTAGATCTCTGTGACCATGTTAATATATCTGACTGTGCCATGATATAGTGGTTATTTCTACAGCTGATTGAAAGCTGTAAGATGCTTAGAACCAGAGCTGTTTTCAGAAGACCCATGGTTGTCATGGCAGCCATGAAATCCTTCAGTGTTTCAGGGTAAGTATTGATCAAACAGGCAAATACAAGCTGTTTCCCAAATTTGGTGACCTTATTGTCACAGATCATTTAAAAAGTCCCTTTTAGGAGGAATAAGTACCTTTAAAAAATTATAGAAGTAAAATAATAGAAATGTGTTACTAAAAAGAATATATTTATTTCTCATATATTATACTTCTATATTCTATTTTTTTCATGATTGGGAAGGGAAGGATATTTGTACCAGTTATGTACATGAACCAAATTGACTACATATTCTTGTAATTTCTAGACTTTCCAAATCAGAACATAATACCTAGAACTAATTCACTGATTTTCAGTTATCACTTTTACATGCTTCCTCCTACCAAAAAAAAAAAAAAAATGTGTAAAAGAACGTAATAGCTGTGCTTTTTGGAGTGCCATTATTCTCATTTTATACATGGAAGAATCAAGGCTAGGAGAGGTTAAGATGGATCTCTAAGTTTCTTTTTAAGCATATATATGTAGAATCACTGAAATCAGGACAAAGACTTCATGTGGCAAGGTACTTTCCCCTATGTGCCTTCTTTCCGTCCTTTAAGCAAACTTACCAATATTATATATTCTAACGTAGCTCACTATGATTTTAAGGGAAATTAAAAGTAGTATTTCACCCAAGGTTATTATACAGATTTGTGATATTGCCCCAATGCATTTTATTTCTATGTATACTTTAAAATATAGCACCATTTTTCTTGTGTGAATGAAAAAAATCTAAAAGAAATATTGATCAATCAATTTAAGATAATATAAAATGGAAAACCTTTTTTTAAAATTATAAACCAAAAGTATATAAAACTTTTCCTTGCTTTGTACCTTAATAAATTTAATGAACATATTTAATAGCCTTCCAAAGGGTTTATAATAGAAATATTAACATAAACCAGACTCTAGTCCAGGTAAATATCATTTCCTATTTAACTTCCTAGGCAGTAGAAAAACCAAAAAATAACATGTTTAGGTATGAGATAGTCAATCTTCAGGGCTTCTCATCACCTCAGTATACTGCCTAGTGATCACATGGCTCCAAATGAATGGCAAAGGCATCCTTAAAGATAAAAAATACAGTAAAGGAAATCATGAAGCCTCAAGGAATAATTGTGGAGATAGGCTATTCTTCAGGCAGTGGAAGCCTGGGGGACAATTGCTTACCCATGAACCTATGGCCTTTTCTACATCCAGCTGGTGAAGCCCTTTCCATCCTTCCCTTTAGGCTCCCTTTTCAAGTCACTGCTGAATTCTGAGGTCTGGCACTATAAAGTAAGAATGGAGGCAGTCAGTTAAGAAGGACAGGGAAGGACAGATGAGGCCTTTCATTCATCTAAGATGATACATTTCCAGTTAAGCCAGATCGTGCATAAAATGTTAATCTTGTTATAGGGGGTTGTGAGAACTAACTGGAAAGAGTAATTAAGACCTATATTCCTTCTCACTGTACTCAGTGTTACAAACTTGTAGCCAGCCCAGTAACAGGGTAAGAGCAATATGGTGACACTCAGAAACTCATCTGCTCTTGGAGACCCAACATAGTTTTACCACCAAAACACGTGTTCTTGAAGTTTTGTTTTGAATACCCAAACCAAGACTTTCAATTTTAACATCCTCAATCACAGCTACTTCTTCCATAATATCTTATATATTTGTATTGCTGGTATTTTCCATATTGTTTCATTCTTCTCCTCTGTGTACCTGGTGTGACAGTTAATGATCTTCCTTGTAGTCCTTCCATCAAGTGCTGCCAGAAAAATATGCCGACCACATCTATCTGCTCATATTTCTGTCCTCTTCAAAATCCTTGGTTAAACGTACATAGTAATACCTAATATCTGTTCAACAAATGATAGTATCCCCAAGGCTATAGCAAAGATTCTTAACTCTGGGAGATGGAGAGAAGTGTCTCATCCCCAAGAAATCAGGGGGAGGAGTTGGCAGTTTATAACATAAAGAAGCATGTTCAGTACATCTATTATTTTCTTCATACAAACTACTGAAAAAAAATAATTTTTTTTGCCTGGTAGGGAAATGTAGAAGGTGGGAAAGCAAAACAAAACAAAACAAAGGAAACTTTTTTTTTTCCTTTTTTTTCTTTTCCTTAATTTTAATTTAATTTTATTGTGATAAAAATATTTAGTGGCATTTACCTTCTTAATACAATTTTAAGTGTGGAGTGCCTGGGTGGCTCAGTCAGTTAAGCATCTGCCTTCACCTCAGGTCATGATCTCAGGGTCCTGGGATCGAGCCCCATGTTGGGCTCTCTGCTCACTGGGGAACCTGCTTTTGCCCCTCCCTCTGCTGCTCCCCCTACTTGTGCTCTCTCTCTCTCTGTCAAATAAATAAATTAAATCTTTAAAAAAATAAATAAAATAAAATTTTCAGTGTACCATATAGTACCTTTGACTATCTATACAGTGTTGTACAGCAGATCTCTAGAATTTAATCATCTTGCTTAACTAAAACCTTATGCTGATGGATTAGTAATTCTCTTTTTCTCCCTTCCCTCCCAACCCTTGGCAACCACCATTCTACTCACTAATTCTATGACTCACTACTTTAGATACCTCATAAGTGGAATTATGTAGTATATTATCTTTGTGTGACTGGCTTATTTCACTTAGCATAATGTCTTCAAGATTCATCCATGATGTTACATAGTGCAGAATTTCCTTGGGATGGCTATGTTAAAAACCAACAAACAGAAGACAACAAGTGTTGGTGAAGATGTGGGAAAATTGGAACCCTGTATACTGTGGGTAGGAATGTAAAATAGTACTACCACTCTTGAAAAGGGTATGGAGGTTCTTCAAAAAATTAAACATAGGACTGCCATATAATCCAGCATCCCCACTTCTGGGTATTTATTCAAAATAATTGAAATCAAGATTTTAAAAAGATACCAGCACTCCCATGTTCATTGCAGCACAATTCACAGTAGCTAACATGTGAAAACCTTCTAAATATCCTTCTACAGATGAATAGATAAAATGTGGTGTATACAATGAAATATTATTCAGCCTTAAAAAATAGAGAACATTGTTTTTAAAAAGTTAAGATATATCAGCCTTATAGGTAAAAAATCAAAATTCTTTTTGCTTTGCATTCAGAGCCTTCAATGTAGCCCCTGTGAATAATACAGGCTCACTCCACCACCCCACCTACATATACTGCTCCTTTTATCCTCTCATAACTGGAAGCACTATGGAGAGAGTCAAGTTTCTTGGAACATACAATGCCTCTAACAATTTCATCATGAAGCGTTTCCTAGCAATTTTAAAAGCACTGTCTTCTAGGGGCACCTGGGTGGCTCAGTTGGTTAAGCGTCAGACTCTTGATTTTGGCTCAGGTCATGATCTCAGGGTCATGAGCGCAGGCAGAGCCTGCTTAAGATTTTCTCTCTCCCTCTCCCTCTGCCCGTCCCCTCTGCAGCTCATGGGTGCACCCATGCACTCTCTCTCTAAAACAAAAAACAAAACAAAACAAAACAGAGCACTGTCTTTTCATCTCTCCACTTAGCATGGACGAGAATAATCAATGAAGTTATATCCAGAGTATGGTGGTCTCAATATTTTTTTTTTTTAGTTTTTTATTATGTTATGTTAATCCCCATACATTACATCATTAGTTTTTTTTTTTTTAATTTTTTTATTGTTATGTTAATCCCCATACATTACATCATTAGTTTTAGATATAGTGTTCCATGATTCATTGTTTGTGCATAACACCCAGTGCTCCATGCAGAACGTGCCCTCTTTAATACCCATCACCAGGCTAACCCATCCTCCTACACCCCTCCCCTCTAGAATCCTCAGTTTGTTTTTCAGAGCCCATAGTCTCTCCTGGTTCATCTCCCCTTCTGATTTCCCCCCCTTCATTCTTCCCCTCCTGCTATCTTCTTCTTCTTTTTTTTTTTTTAACAGATAATGTATTATTTGCTTCAGAGGTACAGATCTGTGATTCAACAGTCTTGCACACTTCACAGTTGGTGAGCTCAATATTAATTAAATTTGGACCACATATCATAATCTTAGTTGTGATAATAATTTAAGCATTTTAACACCCCTTTACTCTACACATCAAAATAAGATGTTAGCATTTTTAAAGAAGTAATGAAAGTGACTTTAAATGGTTTGATTAGCTAGACTTTCCATGCCAAATGTATCAAGTCATGCTTACTTTAATACTATTTATAGGAGATACATAATGAAAATAGATATGTAATTAATAGAATATCCTGAAATATTCATAAGTCATTCCCAGCCAGGTGTTTCAGACATTGACAATTTTTTTTAGTGAAATTTAATTTAGTACTGTTAGGTATTTTGAAAATGTACTGTACTGAAACTGTATGCAGTTTTAAATTAGAATATTACATTAAAATTTTGTCATTCACAGACCTGTACCTCTGAAACAAATAATATGTTAAAAAAAAAAAAAGAGAGAGAAGATAGTAGGAAGGGAAAAATGAAGGGGGAGACGAACCATGAGAGACAATGGACTCTGAGAAACAAACTGAGGGTTCTAGAGGGGAGGGGGGTGGGGGGATGGGTTAACCTGGTGATAAGTATTAAAGAGGGCACGTATTGAATGGAGCACCGGGTGTTATACGCAAACAATGAATCATGGAATACAACATAAAAAACTAATGATGTAATGTATGGTGATTAACATAATAAAATTAAATTTAAAAAACTGAATATATTTTTGAGAACATATTTGAGATAAAATGTTAATAAATTTCACATCTTAAATCTACTATTGAAAATTTTTAAATGTATATATGCTCATCTATCACCTCTGCTTTGAATATTAGTTGACTCTTCTCACTTATTAATTTGTCAAACAATATCTTCCTTGGAAGATTGTTCTAACAGCAGTAAAAAGAGCTTTGTAGGAATTCTTGAAAATACATGAATGATCAGCTTTGTTCTAGTTAAAATTATGATTTTTTTCAGAGTATATAATATGCTCTAAGAGTGAAGTCATCATTTATTTTGTAAATATTGATTTAATCACAAAATATATTGCTGTAATTTATTGCTAAAAATCCCATTTAAATATACAAGGAGAATAAATAGAATATAAAAATTATAGGAAAAGAGCACTGTGTGTATGTGTAAATTTTTGTATGACCAGATCTAGTCAAATTTATGAACTGCATGTATTGATCACTTAAAGATTATAAGTATTTTTGAAAACAGAAATGTTCAATATATAAGCATGGTTTTTAATCATATGACTTTTGTGTTTTTTTCTTAGATTAACCTTCTACTCTGTGATTATAAGCACATTTACCAATGTTCTTCCAGTACACTTGTGATCCTTTTTTTTTTTTTTCTTTTGGATGCATCTGGACTTTATTTGTGGAGATGCCATGTAGTTATGGAATGAACTTTTCCTACTTATTTATTTGCTTGCTTATAAAATGAATGTCAGTTACCCCCAAACTTCTTATGAAAAAAATCGATCTTTTGTTCCCACTGAATTGATATGATACCTTTATTATATACTAATCTTAGAATTTTTATTCTGTCAGCAGAAAAAAAAATGATTTTTAAAAAGCAGTTAAAACATCTATAACAACAAAGAGCTTAATTTTGTGAAATAAAAATGCTCTTATTAATTAAAAAAGTGTGCATTCCCATACAAAACTAAGTGAATGACATGAACAAGAAATTTTTACAAGTATAAACATCTGTTACCAATACACATGAAACAAAATCTCTCTTCACTCTTAATCCAATGAAAATAAATGAAAACAATAGCAAAACAACTTTCTTTTTTTTTTTTTTTTCCTTTAGAACAGAAAAGCTCAATAAGTTTAATGTAACACAGTTTTGGCAAGGGTGTGCAAAAACAAACATTTTTGTACAGTTGTTGGAGAAGTGAGTTGATAGAGACTCTTTGAAAACAACTTTGATAATACCAGCTCCTTAATTGCCAATTTGATAATATATGCCATGGTAAATTATATTTTGTAAATTTATCTTAAAATATACCTCACTCCAGAAAATGCAGACTAATCTGTAGTACCAGAAAGCAGATCACTAGTTGCCTAGGGAAGGGGCTGAGGGACAGGAAGGTAGCATTAAAAAGGAACAGTTTGGAGGGCTGTTGTATATATTCACCGTCTTGATTGTGGTGGTGGTACAAAAAGTGTATACATATATCAAAACTTACCAAATTGTACATTTTATGTGCAACTTACTGCATGTCAGTTATTCCTCAATACATCTGTTAGTAAAGAGAGGCACAAATATGAAAAGGTATTTGCCAGAAAATTTTCCTTGCATGACTACTTGAAATGGGAACAACTTGTATGCAATATTCTACAGGCATTATATCTAAAATAAAAATAACATCAACCAGAAAATACTTATAAATGATCTTTGATGTAAAAGTAATTTTTAGAAATAATAAAATAAGCAAAACTTTTGTACAGAAAAAATAAGACTGGAAGCAAGTGGGTGAGAAATCTTTAGATAATTTTTCCTTTTTTTTTTTGAAATATATATACATTTTCTAATATTGCTTAATAAGTATGCATTTTTATTTAAAAATAAATGAGGAAAAATGAACATTTTAACAGATAAAACGTGAACACTGTGAACTACTATAGTCACAGAGTAAATCATACCAAATAACAGCAGCTTCATTGTCACTGAGTAACTACGATGTTAGCCTTTGCTATTCACCATTAAGAAAGTATTTTTTATTTTTGCAAAGTATACAGCAAAATATGATCCCATATTTGTAGAAAACAAATGCTAACTCAGTTGGCATTTAGTATGACTGTGGTTTCAATGCCAGTTCAGTTAAAGCCTGTGCAGTACTATTCCCTCAGTGCAGGGCTATTCACTCAGTGACCCTTATGGGCCAGGGAGGTTTTCTATTAGTTCAGTTCTCAAAGACTTAGTTTGCTGACTAGGATCGGAATCATGCATGTACAGTTCTGGAAAAGGAGCCCAGGATTTTTATAAGTAACTTTATGGGTTTGCTTTCCTGAGCCCTCTGCAATTTCCCCAGTACTTTCTGGTTCCCTAGGGCTTCCCTTTTCAGACCTTTTGCCAGAAAGGTTGCCCCACTCTGGTACATACTTCTCTGGCTTTGCCAACATCTGAGGCTAAGAAAAAATTGCAAGGAAAAATTGCAAAGATAATTCAGCCCAGGCTTTTGGGACCACGGTTGTACTGATTGGACGGGGAGAATCTACTCTGATAATTTTGGTTCCTACGGGGTCCCAATGCAGATGGTACTGCTGCACCTACAAGATTGTTTGGAATCAGGACTAGAGAACCTCTGCTAGAGCTCTCTGTCTGCATCCAGTGCCCACTTCCAGGTTTAGGGCTACATGACTTTAGGCTGGGCACACTGGAGAAGAAGAAAAGCGATAGACTTACCACTGATTCCTTGATATTTCACATTGCCATCTTCTTCACCAATCTACCTGCTACTACTGAATTTTCAGAGTCCTCAAGTAGCAATTTCATACCTTCTGCCCAGATTTTATAGCTGCATTAAGGGGAAGACATGATGGAGTGTGCTTACTCTGGTACCTGGAACTGAAACTCAAACAAATGCTTTCAGTTAGTAAATTTGCTCAAGTCCTTGGTATTCATCAGTACAAGAGGCTCCCTTAACTGTTCCTTTAAGTAAAGTAAACAACTGAAGTCAATGAAAAATTTACATATTATTAGATTTTCACTTTATGTAAAAATACATACATATTAATATTGCACTTTAAAATTAGCCTTATAAGTATTAATTTTTCTTAAGCTTTTTCTTGCTTAAGCCCAGAAGTGGTACAGAATTAGTTGTCTCTTTAAGTATGTGTGCTTGCTGTTCATTAATCACAATGTGCAGTTCATATCAGTGACATCAACAAACTTTATTTTTTTATTGACATATAATCAACATATAACATATTAGTTTGAGGAGTTTGATTAGTTTGATTTGCATTTCCTTGATGATTAGTGATGTTGGATATCTTTTCATGGGCCTGTTGGCCATCTGTTATGTCTTCAGAAAAATGTCTATTCAAATCTGCCCGTTTTAAAATCAGATTGCTTGTTTTTTTTTGTTTTTTTTTTGCTATTGAGTTTTAGGAGTTTTAGATATATATATATTTAAAGAGGGAGAGAGAGGGGGGAGGGTCAGAGAGAGAATCTTAGGCAGGCCCCACACCCAGCATGGAGCTCATTGCAGGGCTCGATCTCATGACCCTGAGATCATGACCTGAACCAAAACCAAGAGTCAGAGGCTTAACCGACTGAGCCATCCAGGAACCCCTATATATTTTTGATATTAACCTCTTGGCAAGATTTATTTTAAACTTAAAAATTGGTTTTGCATTTTAGAAACATTTAGAACAGACCCTATTCTTCTAGATGTCAGACAGTCTGTCATTTTCTTTACATATTTGAGTTAAATGCATCTGTACTAAATGTGAAACACAGGCAAAAGAGAGTTCTAAGCGTAAAGGATGAACCAGCTGGAAAAGCTTTGAATATACACATGAATGTTTGAGTATCCCTGGATAAGGGAGATGTCTTACTAATTGATATGCACATATCAATTCAGCCAGTGTTAGTCTATGTTTAGGGAGTAAGCTTAACAAATTTAGAGACTGTGGAGCACTGACTAGGACTCAACAATCTGTCTTAAAATTAATTTTTAAATTAAAATTCATTTTAAGGCCCAAATATTCATCTTTATACCTGTATAACTAAAAGAACGTTGCTCACGAATAACTGGGGCTAAGGAGATTTTGTTTTTTCTTTTTTTCTATTATCCAACAGAGATATAGAACTGGACCACTTCTCATCACCTCCACCACTATTTTCCTGGTTTAAGTCAATGGCATCTCTTTATTACCCTATCTTTGCAATAGCCTCCCAGCTAATCTCCCTGCTTTCCACCCCACTCCCCAAAATCCAGTATCTGCAGCAGACAGAATCATCCTTTTAGAACTTAAGTCACATCCAGTCCCTCCTCTGCTCAAAACCCTCTAATGGGATCTCTTTTCCACCAGAATAAAAGCTGAACCCCAAGCTTTACAGTGACCTATAATGTCCTACATGATTTGGAACTAAGATATCTCTAACCCCACCTCCTACTATTTTTTCCTACCCTCCTTTTTTCAGCCATATTGTCGTCTCTGTACTTGTTTGAATGTGGTAGGTCCACTTCTGTCCAGGGGCTTTGTACTGGCTGGTCCCTTTATTGGAACTCCTTTGTGCCCTGCACCCACATAGTTCACTTCCTCCTCTCCTTCAAGTCCTTACTTAAAGGTCATCTTTCATTGAGGCCTTCCCTGGCCACCCTGTTTGAAATAGCGACTTTCCACCTCCCTGACCTACACTATCCCATTTTCCTGCTTTATTTTTTCCATAGTTCTTATCACTATTGGATAGTGATCACTAGTTCTTATCAACATCTAGTATACTATTTTATTTTTATTTGATATATATATACACACACATATATAAATATATATAAATATATTATCTGTTTTGCTCTCCTAGATAATACACTGAATGATGGCACAAAATAATTGTTTTGTTCACTGCTGCTATATCCCCAGGGTCTAGAAAAGTATATTAGTATGTAATAAATAGTTGACAAATATTTATTGAGTTAATAGATATATTATTTAAAAGGTGCTTATATGTATAAAGGTATGATACTTGCTAAACTGGGAAATCAGAGAGCATACCACTGATTTGACAGCTTTCCAATAGTGATATATTTCTAATCAAGAATATTCAACGAAGGTCTTTGGATAAGAAAGTGGAGACCCACCTCTTCTGGAACTTCTTTTGCAATACAAGGGAGTTTGATTGTAATTGCATGGAGTTGTTGCAAAACCACTAGGGTCCATCTTTGGAATATTTCTCATACATATCTTTGCTTTTCTAGTCTTTTAGTAACTGTCCTAGTTTCTCTTAACTGCTTTATTATAGTAACTTCATAATTGGTTTTCCTCTGTGTCTTATCCCCCAGTCTATCATACACATTACTTTTTAAATAATCTTCATAAAGAATGACTGCAATTTTGTCAGCCTCCTGCTGATGTGCTATTTCATAGCATTCATGGCCCTTCCTGATCTATCATTTTTACCTTAGCTAATAGAAATTAGTCCCCATTAAATATCTTTTTCTTTTGTGCAATTAGAATCTTTTTACTCTCCAAATCCACCTGGGATTTTCTGTCTTCCAAGCTTTTGTTCAATGTTCTTGTATTCCTTAGTTTGCAATCCCACCCAAATAGTTCTTGATCAGAAATGTGTGTATGAAATTGAAATCTGTGTTGATGTCATTCTGGTGAAGTAACACATCTAGAGCTGCCCTTACATTACCTGGGATTGTCTAGCAGGAGTGACCTCAAAAATATGCTCATTCTATTTAAACTGTCCACTCTGGATTGTCTTCCATCTTCAGACTCCAAGGCATTTTTAGGTACCTCCATCCCCAATCCATGAGTAGATGTGAGATGAAGGATCGGGTTCTTCCTCTTCACCAGTTTTTGGAATTAGTATATAGCTGGTGCTAATCAGAACCAGCTCAAGATTTCCTCACAGCCAAGATCCTAGAAAAATCTACCCAAACAGATTTACAAACTCACAATTTTGTAAACTTTGTGACTTCCCTGGCTTGGGGTTGGAGGCTATGAGTATTCCTTTAACAAACTTATGGGTAACTCAAGAAAAAAGAGATTATAAAATAAAAATTCTGTTGCAAAGATATTTTAGAAATGTGTTTAGTCCACAGGATGGAGCGACTGACTTCATCTGAGAGATTGAGAGAAGGTTTTGTCAAGAGTTTTACTTCTTTCTTTTTTTCTTCCTTTTTATTTCTCTCTCTTTCTCTTATCCTTTCTTGTGTGTGTTTATCTTACTGAAAAATTGGGAGCAGGGTAGATAAGCAGAGAGTGTGGTCTTAAAAAGTGATAAATCAGCTTGCAAGAAATAATTCATGTGATAAATCAATAGCAAGAAATTCTAGGTCTATGTGTAGAGGGCAAAATGTGAAATGAAGAGAAATGAGTTAAAACAGGTTGTGATTTAATTAGAAAGCAAAGAGTGAGAATTACATTTATCATTGTTATGAAAATGGGAATTTGGAAACAACTTGCAAATCATTACAGGATAAAATAACCTATATAAGGCGCATATGGTCGAATATATATGGCTTGATTATAGGTCATGCTGTGAGTGGCAGGGATAGCCTCTAAAGGCCCGCATGGTTACACTAAGAATGACACAGTTATTTAAAATGATGGAAGTAAGGGAAAAAAAGGAAGTGAGGCAAAGTGTGCTATGATAGAAAAATCTCCAGATTTCGGTTTCTGCTGGGTCTCTGTTTTCTCCCTGTGAAAAGTAAAAAATAGGGTTCCAAGGCTGTTGCCTGGTTCACAAGGCTGCTGTCAAGATGAAATGAGAAAATACTTGTGAAAAGCATTTTGAAAAACTCATACATTTTCTACACATTAAGGTATCAGTAGCAACTTTTTAAAAGACAGGGCACTTGACACATCACAAGGTATTAGAAAGATAAAGTATTCATTCTCAAAATTAAATTTAAGTCCATGTAAAGTTACCCACTTTTTAGTTTGTTAAAACGATTTCTAAACTTGGAAGAATTTGGGGAAAATCCCTGAAAGGCGAAAATGTAGGAATACTCCTTAACCTCAGGTCTCCTAAAGGATGCAAATGTCCTCTGTGCCTGGACCAGTCCCCAGTAGTGAATTCAATGGAGAGAGGTTAGCATGATCATGGAACTTTATAATCCAGCCCTGGGCAAATTATTATTAAGGGATGATGTGAGTGGATTATGTATTGTTGCCAGAGCTCCTTTCCATTTCTGATTTTCGATGCTTTGCCCTCTAGGTTTGTTTGTTTCCCTATTTATCTACTTTATTGGGATAATAATAATATAGACTCAGATATATAAAATAAATCAAATCAAATAAAAACAATAAATATATAAAAAAAGGTAATAAAATAGAACCAAAGAAGCAGCTTTTTTTTTTGCCTTTCTTTTGTTTTTGTATTTGTTTAATTTTAGCTTCTTTATCATTTCTTCTTTCTTACTTTCTTTGATTTCTTTTTGTGTGTACTTAAAAAGCATCTTAAGTTTGAGTAGTTCTTTTCTTTAATATGCCTTTAATGTTGTAGACATTTTTTTGAAGGTGTAGTTTGCTATATGATCAATATTTTGATTGTTTTATCCTCATTGTTTTCTAGATAATGTGTAATTTCAGTTTTTTACTTTATTCTTTGAACCAATATATTTAAGATTATATTTCTTAATTTTTAAAGAGGGTATTTGAGGTTAACATTTATTTTTTATTTCTAAACTTTTGGAGTATGCTTGTGAACTGTGGCTTTACTTTTTAAATTTTTTGGTAGTTATTTGTGTTAAGTACATAGTCTTCTTTAAAAATTTGGCATATTTTCATGGCAAACCAAAATATATATTCTTTATTTTATTGATTTACTAAGTAGAGTTTGGTGATTTTATTTATTCAATTCCTCTATATCTGTGCTTATTTTTAGCCGCTAGTTCTGTCAGATTTTGGAACAGTTATTAAAATGTTCCCACTATTTTATGTTTATCCTGTTCTAACTGCATTTATAATAGTATTTGGATTAATATGTTAATAAGCTGTTGTTTATTTGTTACAATGTTTATATTCTTCATAAATTAAGCATTTTGCCATCATAGAATTTCCCCCTTTGCCATCTTAAATGTTTTTATCTATTCTTGGGCTTTTTTGTTTAAGTCTTATCTCTCTGCCATCACTTGCTTTTTATTTTTGTGAATTTATTTCTCAATTCTGCCTGCAAAATCTTTTCCTTCATGATTTCCACCTCAGATCCTCAGTCTCTCAATTCTATAAATCAGGGCTCAAACATGACCATCTTTTCCTTCAATTCATCTCTAGAATATCTTTTTTATCTCTAGAATATTTTAATTCTAAAACAATGTTTTCAATGTTCAGGAAGTTTTTTTTTTTTTTTTTAATACCAATTGAGCAAATGCCCTTATTTATTTTTTTTTCAAGGCGTTAACTGTCTCATCATATAGTTACATTCTATTTGGAGCAGCCCTTATGGTTTGTCTGCTAGCTCGCTTTCCTACTTTGGCTTCCTCCCTAGGGTTCATGCTTCACTGCTGAGATACTTTAGCAGGAGGGGATCTTTTAAGTAAAGGCAGGACCAGCATCTCTCCCTGGGGGCGGGCTGCCTATAGACATGCAAATTGCCATTTCTCGGTCATGGATTCAGCTGCAAAAGCTGTCACCCTCAAGCCCTCACAATTCAGGTTGAAGCTGCTGACCTTTTCAGCTCTCTGCGGCTCTCTGATAGCCAGATCACCCCCAAAGATACTCTTGGATATTTAGCTTATTTTCCACTAAGGCACAAGATGGCAACTTATAATCAGTTTTGCAAAGAAAAAAAAAATCCAGGCCAAAGTCCAACTCATGTTCTGCTCCCCGACTGCACATGATGACCAGGCTATGTCCACCTGGAAGAAGGGGTATATAGTTTTCTACACAATCGGCACCATCTGGCTACCAAGCTGTCTGCCCAGAGGACATATTTTATTTCTAATCATCCATCTAAAGTAGACCTTTTCCTGGTTTCCCAAAGGCAGAGTGTAGGTGAGTGGAGGCTTTCCCTCTGGGGTCCACAAATTCTCATGTAAAATTCACTCTCATTCATTGATATTCTCTCTCTCTCTCTCTCTCTAAAGCTCACACTAATCCTTACTTCAGAATTCTCAATGGCAAGTCTCTTCCCTCATTTCAAGGTCTGGGAATAGGAAGAATGAAAATCACTTACTAGCTCTTGCCATTCTGGGTTCTGGCAGAGCAAAAATTCTCACTTGAACCCTCTACACCACCACCTTTAGACCCAGAGATGGCTTATCTCTGTAGAAGTAACTAATTATTAAACTGGAGTTGGAGGGGTATGAGCAGCGTGGACTCATTGTGGTGCCATTTTCCCAGAATCCCATGGAATCCCTCTGGACATTAAATTCTTGGAGGCTATCTGTTTAAGTATCAGATATGGCAGTGTAAACTGAATAGCAAGAATTGCCTAAGGGCCAGCCCCCCCCCCCCCCGCCCCCCTTCTCCAGCTCCATCTGGCAGATCTTTTCCACTTGCTTTCTGCCAGTCTGGTCACTTTGACCTTCCTGCAATGCCTCAAATATTCTGTGCTTCCTCAGGTTCTATGGCTCTTCACACATGTGCTCGTTGTTCATGTAAATTCCTACTCATGCTGCACATCTTGGACCAGAGACTCCTTCCAGGCAGACTTTCCTGAAAATGTCAGCCAGATGAGGTCTGATGGAGTAGGCTGTCATCCTCATTGCTCTTATCATAGCACCTATATGAACATATACGCCCTGCACTAGATTGGAAGTTCTATGCAGGTGGGCCTGCTCTAGTTCCCCTCGTGTCTGCAGCACCTGGAACACTGCTTAAATAAGTAGGAGTCAATGGTATTTGTTTTATAAATAACACCAGGAAAGAACCCAGACACTGCGTAAGAGTTTTCCTGAGAAATCACAAATCTCAATCATCTGAAGGTAAAATCTGATGATAAATTTTTAAATAGAGAAATCTCATACTAAATTTTCTCACATTAAAGAGCAGGAGTTCCCAAATTTTTCGCACAAAAATATATAGAAAAATATATAGAAAAGTTATAGGCATTTGATGATGATCATCAACATACTCATCACCTAGATACCATTAACATTTTGCTATGCTTGTTTTGTCACAAATTTGTCTATTCCTTCCTCAATCCATCCATCAATTCACGATATTTTATATACAAAGTAAGTAGCAGACTTAAGTACATTTCCCCTTAAATACTCTCATGTGTATATCAGTATTTAAAGCTTAGTACTTATATGTAGGTAGTTTTCAGTCTTAGGAAGTTAAGTTTTACAGACAAATGCATAAATTTTAACTGTAAATTTACAAAATTTTTCAAGAATGCATACCCATGTGTAACCCAAATCTGTATCAACACATACACATTATCGTCATCTCAGAGAGTCCCTTCACACAGCCCAGACAGGTCATTTGTAAATATGGTATAATATTACATTGTGTTTTTTCTACAAGCTTTTGTGAAATTTAAATGAGATGATGTAAAATACAAAAGCAATAATACGACTAAGCAACACTATCACTGAACTAAACACAAATCTTAAATAAATGGGAAAATAAGCACTTCATAACCTGTATTATGCTTGTTTTTAAAGTTATCTCCTGCTCTGTAAGCATCAAAGTTCCCATTATTTTAAAGATTTCACTTTAACATAAAAAGAAAAGTATCTGTTTGTATTCATTTCCTACATTAATCGGGCTGGTAGTCCCGACTCCATTTCAGAAGGCTTCTGGGTATAATAGAAGAAACAGGTTTGGGTGCCTAATCTATTTTATCTGGTAAATTATCTAACTCTTTGATATTTAATTTTACAATTTGTAAAATGCAGAAGGTAAAAATACCCACTTACAGAATTTGGAGAATGAGGAGAGCAGTAACTGTTGATAGTTAAAATAATATAAAGTCTTGGAATCTAGTTCCCTTTTCCCCTCGCTGTCTTTGAGCTTCTTAGATTTGAGTGATGTATATATTAAAAGGTGATAAAACAAAATTAATTTATAGTAGAGCTATGGCAGAAGGAGATAAAGGAAGATATTTTTAAACTTTTTTCTTTTGTATAAGCGCCAAAACCTGTATTTTTTTCTGCTATATTCTGAAGCCTTCTTAGGAGATAAGACTAAAAATCTGATTTATATAGTTTGAGTCTTTCAAGAGCCCCTTAAGTTATACTACATAAATAGCTCTACCTATAGCTGTATCAAATGTTCCTGAAAATAAGCATTTGAATCTCAGAAAAGTTTAAATTTTCAATTATTTCACAATACTGTGGGAGTAAAAACATGAGTGGCTAGAGAGCAAGACGGGCCAGAGATGATTCTTTAGCCAGACTGCCTATGTTCATATGTTGGCTCTGGCCCTACTAAATGTATAAAGGTGGGCATGTTACTGCCTTCATGTGCCTCCGTTTCCTCATCTGTGAAATAGAAGCAATAATATTTCCTATCTCATTGGATTGTTGTATAGATTTAATGTGTTTATGTATGTAAAATTCTTAGAACGCTACCTAGCGTATAGTAAATTCTCAATAGAACGAGCTCTCATTATTGGAGTTAGGCAGTTGTAGATTCAAATACTACTATACTGTGTAACCTTGGACAACTTACTTATCCTCTCTGAGTTTTAGGTTCTATATCAGTAATATGTGATTAATAAAACATTAAATAATAATATTTAGGGGCACCTGGGTGGCTCAGTTGGTTAAGCATCCAGCTCTTGGTTTCGGCTCAGGTCATGATCTCAGGGTCCTGGGATCGAGCCCCACCTCGGGCTCCACGCTCAGCACAGAGTCTGCTTGTCTCTCATCCTCCCCTCTGCTCCTACCCCCACTCATGCTCTCTCTCTCTCTCAAATAAATAAATAAATAAATAAAATCTTTAAGAAAATAGTAATATTCGTAGGGTAGTACCTCACATACAGTAAGTGCCTAATGGTTGTTCTTATTGTATTTTTCTTCCTAGAGTCCAGCTATAGAAAGGCATGGCAGATTACATGCATTTTTTAATCAAGGAGGAAGATGCAAAAGATATTTCTATTTCAAATAAAAGGAAATTATTTATTAAAAAAAATAGATTCTCCAACATATTGATGCCCGCTGTGATTGACTCACCAGCTGCCAGAGACTAGAATTTTGGGAACCTCTGTCCCAGAGAAGCCATAAACACTGGCAAGAGATAATTGAATCAATGGATCTTTGGGTCACATTCCATTCTGCTGCATTATCACTGATTTCACTATATCTTTGCAGAAAATAGTTGGGGATTAAAACTTTGTTATTCAATTATTATTATTATTGTTTGCCAGGGTCTTGGGAATGCTTTTTATTTCCCTACTTATTTTTCATATAATGAATTGCTTTTGAATTCACCTTACATAGCTGGTATGTTTTTAAAAAATTCTGTATCTCTGCATAGTTTGGCTTAAGTTACTATCTTTTCTAAATCATATAAATTCTCCTCAATATCCTGTATGTATTTAATCTCATCAATTTTGGTAAAACTTCATAAAATTATTGTATTATATCTTTGTCACTAGGGTCTATTAAGCGTAGGTTTTAAAACCGAGATTTTCAAAAAAGGAAGAAGAAAATTGAAAGCATTTTCAATGTTTTCTGTGCACATTTGCACTGTGAAATCACTTGTAACAGACTCACACAACTAATTAGCAGATCTTTATTTTGCTACGTTTCTGGCCAAGTCAATGTGACAGGATATGAGAAGCCATACCAATTAACAGGCCTGAGCAAGCTCCTCATTTGACAAACATTTAATAAGCGATAAAATAGGAACTTGGAAGTTCTGAAACTCACTGATGGAAAAAAGAGAGAGAGGAGCCCGTTGCTTATCTGGAATAAAGGAGGAACTCAATTAAGCTAACAAGATGCAAGCTGTAAAATAAATTTTTTTTTTTCAGGGTTGAGTTGAATTTTAGTTTAGCAAGCAACTTTGGGAGGTCACCTCGTCCTTCTTTTCTTTCCCAGTCTGCATTAAAGCACAGCTGTGGAGCGCACGGTCTGCTTTCTTTCTGAGTAGTCCTCCTTAACGGTGATGGCAGTGGTGGAATATTAGAATTCTGTTTAAAATGCTAATGAAGATCTGGTATTTCAAAAACCAGTTGCAAACTTTTGTAAATTTCTAGTGATCATGTTTTAATAATTGCAAGGGCTGATTTATGGCTGTGCCTCTCCCTGCCTCATGCTGGTAGATCTGTGTGTGTTTGATTCTAATGCTGTTCCAGGCAGCTCACTGAATGTGAAATGCATTCATGCCATTGATGTATTCTCTAGACACTTCTTCAGGAACCAGCCCTTCCCACTGTGCATTATCATCCAGTTAAAAGCTTCCATGTTTCTGAAAGTCAATAATGAAAAAACTAATCAGACCTTATGTCTTGAACATTAATATCTGTATTTATAAGAAAATTTAATGTACATGTTGTCTCTATCTCATTTATAGCTGGTATGCTTTCAAAAACTTTATCACAGAAAATGTGAACTGACAAGATAAATGAAGTAGAAGTTCATTATTCAAATTAAAAATTATTTTCTGTAGGGACGCCTGGGTGGCTCAGTTGGTTAAGCGACTGCCTTCGGCTCAGGTCATGATCCTGGAGTCCCGGGATCGAGTCCCGCATCGGGCTCCCTGCTCGGCGGGGAGTCTGCTTCTCCCTCTGACCCTCCTCCCTCTCATTCTCTCTCTCTCAAATAAATAAATAAAATCTTTAAAAAAAAAAAAAAAAATTATTTTCTGTCAACTGAAGGCACATAGCATTTTTATTATGAGATTTTAGTGCATAATAAATATAATTAAATTTATTTGAAAATAAAATAATCGTTAATATTGATATAACTTAATTCAATTATCTCCATTTTTTTAGTTAACTGAAGTGATATTAATGGCACCGATGAAGCTAAGATTAATCAAAGTGTGACTTTTTAACTAATTCAAAATTCATTTCTTCATTCAAACATTTGTTATTATGTACTACCAATTTCATGCGATTTAATTGAAAAAAATAAATTTATTGAACACAGACTCTAAGTTAGGCTTTTTATTAAGCCCTGGAAGCAGAGGTTAGCAGAAGGATATGGCCACTACTCTCTTAGTGCAAAGAAAGGTGTATAAGAAAATCATTCAGCAGTGAGAACTTTGAGCCCTAAAGTTTAGCCCTGAGTAATGATCTTTGATTTTCTACTGAGTTGGTTTGTGTTCATCTGCTCTCTGAAAGTCCACTTATGATAGGTAAAATATGTATTGTATACACATTCTATAGTGTTCAAAGAAAGATCATAATATTGTAATTGGCAACATTATTAACAACAATAACAAAAGACTATGAATGCTTACTTTATACAGTACAACAAATTAACAGTTGACATGTTTTGATCTTGAGACAGTGGCTCTAGGTACCTTTTATATGCCACAGAATATTCTTGTAGTCTTCTTAGTGAAATGCATTTATGCTTTTTATTGATTTTCCAGGTACAAAACTGATCTCAAATTCATTAATATTGATATGAGACAAACTAGCTTGATGAACATCAAAATGGCATTACATTTTAAAAGTAGGAAATTCCCTTTACAGTGAATTGGGAATATTCCCAAAGTGAAAGACTCACTGCCGATTAAACATTATTCTTTAGTAGAAAATGTCATTCACTTAGATAAACTTATGGTAGTCTTTAAAACTTCAAGAAAGTATCTATTCAGGACAGTGCTAGGAGTTTGCAATTAGAAAGTTTAGAAAAGTGAATACATCTTCCACTACTGGAAAAGACAACACCTGCACTGTGGGTATATAAACTGAGATTCTTTTCACTTATTGTTTCTGTTACTCTGTTTCTACTTGTGATTCTGTTATATGCCAACCTCTAATATGTTTGTTCATATGTTCACTAGTGTTAAATATAAAACAAGTTCCTTGTACATAGGAAGCATTAATAATGTCACAAAGGAAAAAAATAAAGGAAGCAAAAAAAAAGAGAAAGAAAGGAGTTCTAAGATCTTTCTGTTTTTCTGTGATGCGGTATTAGGTAAAATGAAAACAAAGGCATGAACATCCCACAATAATCTAAAGTGTTATGCAGGTGTGGTGATGAGGTTGCCAGTCTACTGTGGCCAGAATTACTAATGCTGTAGGGGCAGCATGGAGAAAGCCCCCAAGCTATCAAGAACTTTTTCTTTTATTTTATTTTATTTTATTATGTTATGTTAATCACCATACATTACATCATTAATTTTTGATGTAGTGTTCCATGATTCATTGTTTGTGTATAACACCCAGTTTTTCATTCAGTACATGCCTTCTTTAATACGCATCACCAGGCTAACCCATGCCCCCAGCCCCCTCCCCTCTAGAACCCTCAGTTTGTTTCTCAGAGTCCATAGTCTTGAGAACTTTTTCTTATGGGATTATTCACTGTAAATCAAATTTGGGTAGTTAGCAGCCATTTTAACAGTAACAACGCTACAAGGTGGCCCCCAACAGCTGCTTTATCACTGGAATAGCTATTTGTAGAGGCCGTCAAGCTTTCACTGGCATCAGTGACTAAGTGCGAACTTCTGCAGAACATGTGATTTATAAACTTTTGGTTGTGGGGAAAAATTACTTTTCACCTGTGTAGAGGGCTATATCTGGGCATTCCAGCGTTTTCCATTTTCATCAGTACATTCACTTATTGCAGGAGGTCATAAATGACATGCTCCGACTGAGATCCGACCTTGGAGAATTGGCTTTTCATTCTAATTGAGATGAAAGAAAATACAAATTCTCATTACTAGAGATGGTTTATGTTATATAAGACACTCCCCAAAATATTATATTCTTACTGTTTATGTGAAGTTTTGCACTTAAGTATTAAATAATACCACTTAAAAGGCATAGATGAGCAATAGCTTCAAATTTTTGAGTAACAAAAATAAATATTTAGGTAATAATTTGACCAGTGCATACTTATTATTAACTATGACAGGTCACCTGCATGGGATTCCCAAATATTTTTCAAAGTTATTAATGACAAAGGAAGAGTAATTGCAAAAACAACAAATTTTTAAAATAAAATTTCTGAAAACACATACTTTAATTCTTCAACTTTATAAGTGGATAGTCATTTATTTTAAACATATTCTAACTCAAGGTTAAGTTACATGCCCTGGATCTGACATTTAAGTTATGAGTAATCACAGTTACAGATGTGTAGGCAAATTTTACTTAACATGGATAAGATATTTAACACACACACACACAGAATGAGTAGTTAAAAAAGAGACAATGTAAAAGGTTAAATAACATTATTGAAGTACTGTATAGCAGAGACAGAAAGGAAGGCAGAAAGTTTTGCTGAGCTTGCGAGACCTTTGAGCAAAGTAAGCAAACATTTTCCAATTGTAGTTAATTTGAAGAGTTTAAAATTTAAACAAAGCTAGAGTTGGAAGACACATATCTCTGCCAAGTCTCATTAAAATACTTTAGGGCAGGGTTTGATTTAAAGTACTAGGGTGATTTATTTTCATATAGTACTTACATGCGATAGCAATATATAATAATAATCACAAAAACAGGAGATTGTATTACGTTTTCCCTTCCTTCAAAACTCGGTCCCGTACACCAGTCTAATATCTAGTTCCTCCAGGTATCAGTCAATTTGACATGT
Source organism: Phoca vitulina (assembly GCF_004348235.1). Classification (NCBI taxonomy): domain Eukaryota; kingdom Metazoa; phylum Chordata; class Mammalia; order Carnivora; family Phocidae; genus Phoca; species Phoca vitulina. The sequence goes on along the minus strand of NW_022589711.1, from coordinate 77,995,866 downwards.
GGTCAAATTTGCAAAAATAATGCCTAAGATATTGCCCCATAGAGTTTTGAAGATTAAAGGACTTATTTTTTAATCATAAAATTCTTTATAAATGTAAGATATAGTTATTTTATATTTATTTTAATTTATGTTTATTTTATGCTTAAAATATTTTTTGCCAGTTTACAAAAGATTCTTATTGTGTATTTGCCTAACAATCTCGTGGTGATTAAAAAAATTAAACTCATGAGCAAGTTAGACTTCCAAAACTAACCAGAGAATTTAAAAAGAGTCCTTGAAATATGTCTTCTCTTTCACGTGTAAATTTGATATATAAGCTATATTCATTGAAAGCTGCAAAATATTATTCTTATTCATGATAGTTCTTGAAAAATTAACTGAAAAACTTTTTAGGGTTTGAAAAACATCTCTTTTAAATATGGAAGAAAACCTAATTTGTAAGTCTTTTTTTTTGATAAGGATAACAGTGTTTTTAAGTAAAATATATTTTCTTATTACACAACATAATAAATATATTTTATAAGTAAATATAATATATAAACAAAAATATATAAATATATAATATTATATAAAACATATATAAGTAAAATATATTTTCTTATTAAACAACATGATATTCATGGCATGCTGTGAATAATTATTGTACTTCGGGCTCCTGGGGGCTCAGTCGATTAGGCATCTGCCTTCAGCTCAGGTCATGATCCCAGGGTCTTGGGATGAAGCCCCACATCAGGCTCCCTGCTCATTGAGGAGCCTCCTTCTCCTTCTCCCTCTGCTCCTCCCCTGCTCCTTCTTGCTCTCTCACTCACTCTCTGTCTCAAATAAATAAAATATTTAAAAAAATGTTTTGAAAAAATAATAATTATTGTATTTCCTGAGAAAGAACCACCAAACAAACCTATGCACATTACTAGTTGGCTAATATTAGTATTAGTTTTTGAGGGCTGCTGTAACAAAGTACCACAAACTGGGTGGCTTAAACAACAGAAATTTATTGTCTTGGTTCCTGAGGCTACAAGTACAAGGTCAAGATGTCAGAGGGTTGGTTCCTTCTAAGGGCTCTGAGGGCAAGTTTGTTCCATGCCTCTCCCCCAGCATCTGGTGGTTTACTGCTAATCCTTGATGTCTCTTGGCTATAAAAACATCACCCTGATCTCTGCTTTCATTTTCACATGGTATTCTCTCTATGTGTGCGTCTGTCCTTTTTAAAAGGACACCAGCCATATTAGATTAAAACGTACCCTAATGACATTTTAACTTGATTGCTTCTGTGAAGACCCTATCTGCAAATAAGGTCACATTCTGAGGTGCAGAGGGTTAAGACTTCAACATGTGAATTCGAGGGGGATGTGATTCAACCCACAACAGCAAATTGCCAATTTAAAGATACTTTGTGATACAGTGTGATACTTTGAAATATAACCAACCATAAAATCACTTAAAAGAAATTGCCAGAATTTATTTTATAAATTTGCAAAAAATAAAAGGTAGGCAAGCACAGAAATTTTAAAAATGCTTTTTGTCATTGTTACTTCTGAAAATAATTACCATTTTATTTATTTAAAGATGTATTTTGAGCACTTATTTTCTATCATGAACTGTTTTGGATACTCATCTTTATCAGTAGCAGATACAAAAAAAAAAAATGTTTATACCCTCATGGTCCTTACAGTAAGGCAGAAAATGTTGTTTTAATTTTGAGATTCTGAAGTTTTGCATGAAATTGAAAAATACGTCATAGTTTTAATAGCTTTAAGATATTGATGCAGGAGACCAATTACCCATGCTGTTTTACTGCTATCACAAAGGGCTTTAGTACACATGCTGTTCACAAAAATTGTATTTAGTAGGATATCAAATAATGAAGAGCTTACTCTAATAATTTAGTTTTAGATTTAGCTATATTCTTTTGCTGCTATATTTGTATGTCCCATGTTTTTTGCTTAACAAATTATAATTAGAAAAATAATATGACTTGCCACATTATATCTAAAGCCATTGCGTGATAATGTTTTGTTGAGACTTAGTATCAGAACAGACTTTCAGGCATTTACTCTTAAACCTAAAAAACAAATATGGAATGTGTTTTTAATTCTCTGGTGACATTTTTATAATATTTCCATTCCTAGCCTCTATGAAGCCTTCAAAGATGTATTTCACCTTTCAGGCAATGATGGAACTCTTAGTATTTCCCTCTAATGTTAACGCTGGGGCGAGAGGAGGTGCAGTAAGCTGGGCTGCCTAGGGAAATAGCATCATAAAACATGGAGGCTCGACTCATGTTCTAGTCCGTTGTATTTTGAAAGACTCTTATTATAGCACAACAGAGTTGTACTTAACAAATATTGAAATTCATAGACACAAAGGCAAGAATGTAGGAACCAGGCAACTGGGGGATAAGGATGCTTTTCACTTTATATCTCAGCTTTACCCATACTTAAGTATCATCTTTTTTTTCTTCCTTAATCTTCACACAAATGTTTTGAATGACAGAACAATTAGAAAGAAACCAGATTGCAGTATCTATATCTGTCACTGTCACTACGCCCTGGCAGACATAAATTCCCTGCTGATTTTGCTGCAGTGTATTATCTGAGAGGTAAACTAAATCTTCACCTAGTTTTTTTCAGTGTAGCGGTGCACTGGAAGAAATGCCTTCTTCATCCTACTTTGAAAGTTGCATTTTTCCCTACTGTATGATAGCTATTTTTTGGATAAAATCTACTTTGTTACAGAAAGTTGCTATTAAAAAACAAAAACAAAAACAAAAACAAGGTGGGATGGCTGACATAGGCATCTATATGCTGCACAGTGGACTGTGTGAAATTGACTAGGAGTATCCAGATAATTTCAGATAAAATGAAGACCAGTTCTACAGGACCATGAAAATACCAGTGCTCTCCCTGGATCACTAGCCTCATTCCAATTTCCAAACGCAGTTGCTCCTTCGGTTGTTGTTGCTTCAATGATGCCAGAGTATATTTTTATCAGCTTACATAATATCCTGACAGCCTTGTATCCTGAGTTAAATAAAATATTTTTGTGCAAATATACATAACTCCAAATTCATTGGAACCAAAATTAAGTCAGCATTTTTGTGTGAACTACATATAATTAGTAGATAAAAATTCAGAGACTTGTGGCTTCAGGAAATAGCACAAGATGACCTTTTTTGTGATTTAGCTGATTTGAATTTGTCACAGGTTTTAAGAAAAAAGTTATCTTTCTCATTTACTAGCAACATGCTCCTTTCCCATTTCTCAACATAATGTAAATTAATGCTGGTTGGCTTTTGTTATTGAAAGTCTAAAGGTGAGTACTTTTAGACATGGCAAGAGCTATGGGTATAAAGACTGTTCATCAGACATCAGTGTACACAGTGAACAATTTCGACCCTAGCAGTTGGATGCCCACAGCTAAAAAGCATTTCCCAATCATCCAGTTAGGAAGGTAGCAACTGTTCATAATTACACATAGCCGATGCACAACGAACCCCTTTATTCTTTAGTTGAAAATATTTGTTGTCTTAATGTCTCTCTATTGCTTTGAATTGAATGAGCTCTTATGTTATAGCCTTGATCAATATTTCCTACCCCTTTCCACAAAATGGCAAATAGAATTTCCAGGCACTTTATCGTGCTGCAGAGGTCTCAACCATCAGCTGCAGCAAGAACATTAGTGTTCAGTTAATTGGTACAGATGGCCACAGCACTGATTCTACCATTTCATTCAACAGATATCTGGATACTGGGGCTGGAACGCAGATGTCAGACCAGGGGCTTTGTTGGAATGTTCTGGTGTTGCTTTCAAATGCCGTGTGCCTCTCTCTCTATCCCTCCCTCTCTCCCTCCCTCCTTTTTCTGTTTCTCATATAACTTTCATAAATTTAAAACAAAAATATAGGGCGCCTGGGTGGCTCAGTCAATTAAGTGTCTGCCTTCGGCTCAGGTCATGATTCCAGGGTCCTGGGATCGAGCCCCATGTTGAGTTCTCTGCTCAGCAGGGAGCCTTCTTCTCCCTCTCTGTCTGCCTGCTGCTCTGCCTGCTTGCGTGTGCGTGCTCGCGCGCTCTCTCTCTCTGTGTCAAATAAATAAATAAATCTTTTAAAAAATTAAAAAAAAATAAAACAAATACATGGTTCATATAATCATTGTTTTTTTAATATGCATTGATTTCTATATCACTGCTTTTGTTTCAGAATATTCTAGATACAATAATAAGAAATCAAGTACTTATAACTTGAAAAACACTGTGAGGAGAGGTTAAAGAATCCAAGTTATAGGAGAAGTAGCCCCTAATTATAGGAGAGAAATGCAGTAATTTGTATATTAGGGGTGGATATTGTAAAAGTGGGGAAATACTCCAAAACATTACTTAACATTTGGAATCCTTAATGCAAAAAAAAAAAAAAAAATGAGACAAGTATGATACATGGCAGGATGTCATCAATGAAAAGTATTAAAAAAAGAAGAGGAGAGATGTACTCTGTCCTTGAGTGAAATACAATGATTCGACAGAAAGGGAAGATTTTGAATCAAGGACAGAGGGCAGAGGGTAGGCTTTCGTTCAGGAGCAGGAATAAGATGACAAACCCTCTAGATTTGTGAAGATGATGAGTATGGAAACAACTTGTCAGGATTTGGTTGTTTATGACATAGGAGATACAACTGGGATAATTTGTTTAGTGCTAGATTTAGGAGTTTTGAAGTTCTGGCCTGGAATTTAAATGTTTTCCTAAAGTCATTAGTGAGTCATTGAAGGCTTAGAAGAAATTCAAACAGAGAGAGAGAGAAAGAGGGAGAGAGAGAGAGAGATAGGTAGAAACAGTAGGGGGACAGAGACTATAATAATTATGATACGTGATATATTTTGTTTGGGATAATTTTTTTTTTTTGGTTCAATCATCTACCCTGGATGTTGGAAAAACTTTCCTATAAAGGGCCAGGCAGTTAATCTTTTGGGCTCTGTAGCCCGTATCATTTCTGTCACAACTACTCAACTCTTGCTGGAGCATGTGAGCAGCCAGAGATATACCATAGAGTGTAGTTGCATTCAGTGAAACTCTTATTTATGGGCACCAAAGTTTGAATTTCCTAAAATGTTCATGTGTTGTAAAATGTTGTCTTCTGTTGATTATTTTAACCATTTTGAAATTTCAAAACTCTTCCATGGGCTCTTATGTAAAAACAGGCAATGGCTATAGATTGCTAATCCCAATCTAAACAATGAAATGCTTCTCTTCTATTATATCTTCCATGATGCTTACTCTTTTTAAGAAAATATAGGCTCTTTCATTTTATGATAAAACATAATTTATCATAAAACATTTTTTTAAAGATGTATTTATTTACTTTAGAGGGAGCGCAAGTATATACAAGTTGGGGGAGGGGCAGAGAGAGAGGGAGAGAAATCCTCAAGCAGATTCCTGGCTGAGTGTGGAGCCTGAGGTGGGGCTCGATCCCAGGACCCTGAGATCATAACCTGAGCCAAAACCAAGAGTCAGATGCTTAACCAACTGAGCCATCCAGGCACCCCAAAAACTTGATTTGTAATAAACATTCGGCAGATTTCTGAGAAATTTTCTTTCAGGTCTTCAATTTCATTTAAATAATTTTGGATAATCTTGATATAATTAATTATTAATTTATTTTATTAAACTTCTGTTTTCTATGCTGCATATAGCCTATATATAAAAATAACTGAATGTGGCTGTATTGAGACACAGGTTATGCTTCCATCACAGCAAGCTTGTTACAGTGGTGACAATGAGGCCTGTAACATTTTCTGCTAGACTTATGGAGTAGAGTGGAAGTAACAAGACTTTTCTTTCTTTCTTTTTTTTTTTTTAAGATTTTATTTATTTATTAGAGAGAGAGAGAGCACGAGTAGGAGGGGCTGACTAAGAGGGAGAAGCAGGCTCCCGCTAAGCATGAAACCTGATGTGGGGCTCAATCTCATGACCCTGAGATCATCACCTGAGCCGAAGGCAGACGCTCAACCAACTGAGCCATCCAGGTGCCCCAAGACTTTTCAATATTAGAGACAATGAAGGAATAATAATTTTAGATCATTTGCCAAAATAACAATCAATGTACTTCCTACAATTTGAATTCTAGTGCCCTAAAGTAAAGAAATTGGATCCCAAAGATTACAGGTGGGGGATTTTGAAGTTTGATATGTCCATATCCAAGTGGAGAAGCCCAACTGAAAGAACTCTGGACTGACAGTGACAACTGTGGATTGAACAAAAGTTCTTTTGAAGATTTTGATTCTGACTTTGAAAGAACTGCGGTGATTGGTAGTGGAAGGAATCAAATGTAAAATTCCTTAAATAAAAATTTGTTGACTTAAAGAAATAACTATAATAGATGCATGATTCACTAAGGAAAAATCATTTGGAATATATGTGCTTTAATGGTGATTCTTTACTTCCAAGAGAGATAATGAAGTCAGCTGTTGCTGGGTTTTTATGCATTAGGAAGAGTCTGGAATTGGTGGTTGCAACCTACCTGCAGCAGTGATTTCCTCATGAGTAGGCAGGGGTAGAGGGGACAATTTAAGATCATTGAAGAATTTAGGTTTCGTTAGGATGTATTGTGTTTCTTTCCATGCTGTCATTTTCCTAGGTCTGTGGGCGGCACAGTCATGTTATTCTAGAAATGTAAGTTTGTATCCTATTATATGTGTGTGATAAGCATTCAAAATAGGTCTCCTAAACTAATCTGTTACAGTGCATTGTTGTAGTGTAATAGGTATCCCTTCAGGATCTCCACCGTTAATTTCCAAATAACACATAGTTCTCATTAAAGAAGTAAGCTTTATTGTGAAAAAGGACTTGGAAATTCATATAGGCTAAAGGTCAACAAGAGAAGAGAAGGTCAGATTCCTTTTGATTCTCCCATTTTCCTGCAGAGAAATATGTTGAAGTTGGGCCTTGTTGGGGTTCCAGTGTGAATCTACATCCCAGTGCAATGCAATGCAAGGATCTTTTTCCCACTGTGGTAGGTAAAAAAAAAAAAAAAAAAAAAAGACAGAAGTAGTCCTTCAAAAGATATCCAGGTTAAATCCTTAGAACTCACAAATGTTACCTTATTTGGGGAAAAAAAAAAAGGATCTTTTCTGATGTGATTAAGTTAAGGATCTTGAGATGCGATAACTCTGGATTATAAGGGTGGACCCTAAATTCAATGTCAAGTATCCTTTATAATAGAAAAAGTAGAGGGAAATTTGAGACAAACGGAAGAGGACACAGAGGCAGACACACAGAGGGGAAAGCAATGTTGGAGACCATGGCAGAGACTGGAGTGATGTGGCCACAAGCCAAAGAAGCCAAGGAATTCCAGCAGCACCAAAAGCTGGAAGAGGAAAGGAAAGATTCTCCCCTGAGAAAGTACAGCTCTGCCAGGACCTTGATTTCACACTTCTGACTTCCATGAACAGTGGGAGAATAAATTTCTTTTATTTCAAGCTACCCAGTCTGTGGTACTTTATTACAGCGGCCTCAGGAACCTAATATATTCCCATCTTTTTTATTCTGACACAGCAAACATGAAAGCAAACTTTTGTGTGTGTTTGTGTGAAGTGGGTAGCGGGATGAATTTAGAACCTTCTTGGTGCCAAGGCAACTAACTGGTTTGGTATGTCAGGTATTTATAGCCTTTGTCTGGGAATGTCTGATGTCCATGCCTAGAGATCATGACTAAGTCCTTCCTGACAGAGGAAACTGAATTTGGATATAGCCTGTCCTCCTGCAAAGGGAGAGCTAAAGGGATATCAAGACAGAAGGGAAGGATCATTACTGTTTTAATCAGTTTTCCTTATTTTGTTCTTCTGAAAACCTATTCATTCTATTGAAGCAAAATTTTGGAGTGGGGAATAGTGTTCATAAGATAATAGATCAAGTACTAGGTAAATTTGTGATGGAGGGCAGGCATTTTATCAGTGTTATTTTGGTAAACATATACCTTTCCTTCTGGAAATCTATTATCATCTGAGAAAAGGCCATCCTAGAGATAAGCTCATACCTGCTGATCATTTGCCTCTCTGCTTACAAATTCATTCCTACCTCCACCCTGATCTTTTTGTCAAAAAACACTGAGTGCTTCACACCATTGTTCCCAGGCTGGTTTTTGGCAAGTGCCAGTGAAGTCCATGGCAGAACGTTGGGAGGTGGGAAGAAGGAAAAAGCCAGCACATTTTTCCCTGTCGTGATTTGGATGAATTTCTCACAGTAGCTCCTTGGTTTCACCTCCCGCCAACAAGTTCTGCTCTCTAATGTCACAGGTACCACCAAAGGTGGTGTTTGATTTCCTTTTCTTCAACTTCCTTTGTGACCAGATGCTCATACTAACTGCCTCTATTAACTGATTGGATCTTAACTAATAGGAAATCGAAGAGAAAATGTCACATTGGCTTACCATCAGTTTGAATTCGAGGACAAATCAATCAGTCCTGACTTGTCATTGAAGTGTTCCTGGTTAAGATACCAATCAATACGGATAATGATTTACATTTTCCAAGTAAATTTCATTTGTGCATTCATTCTCCCAGGAGAGAGAGGTAAAACTCAGAGATACCTGATGATATGGGCAGTCAATAAAGGCCATATCCAGGCACAAATCCAAGACTTCTGTCCCTCAACCCTATGATCTTTGCCTTAATGCATTAGGAAGATATGCCAGCCTTTCTTTTGTCTGGAAGGTATAACAAGATGATGGTATTTTTTTTTTTTTAAAGATTTTATTTATTTATTTGACAGAGAGAGACACAGTGAGAGAGAGGGAACACAAGCAGGGGGAGTGGGAGAGGGAGAAGCAGGCTTCCCGCTGAGCAGGGAGCCCTATGCATGGCTCCATCCCAGGACCCTGGGATCATGACCTGAGCCGAAGGCAGATGCTTAATGACTGAGCCACCCAGGCGCCCCAAGATGATGGTATTTTTATATTTTGAAGGCAGGTGAACTTCACATCAAGTTCCTGATTTCTGATACAGAAGGAATTATTCTCTGATAGTAAATATTCAAATAGGTAGCATTGAATTATTATTAAGACAGATATACAATGTATATTCTTATATGAATTGAAATCCTTGGCTTACTGAGATGAAATGATTCAAAACAAAGAAGCATTCTAGAGTGTGGTAAATCCACAGAAAAGGAATATTTCCAGGGTCTAAGGAGAATACAAAATATGCAATGTCAAGTTAATATTAAGGTTAATATTAAATTGCAAATGTATATTTATTATTACTATTTCCATAAATGTTTTCAATAGAGTTTATATTATTTCCCTCAGGAGGTTTTTATTTCATGTAATTATATTTTGTTATGTACTTCACAAATATTTCATTGTTTAACACAACTTATATTTTATTCAATATGTTTAGAGTTTCTGGGGCAATGCTAATCATTGAAATATTTACATTATGTTTGTTATTTATCCTCAAATAATAACTATACATCCAAGTTGCCATAAAGTACAACTAAAAACTTGATTTATTAGTCACACCCCTATAGTCATATTCAAAAAAATACTATTACTTCAAAATATGATATATAAAAATAATAAATAATAGCTATAAAATTAATAGGCATGTATTTGAAATCTTAAAACAATGAATTTCTAGACAATTAAGAGAGCAAGAATTTACAGAAAAATGCTAATTTCCAATGGTTTAATATCTTTATAGCAGACATTAGGAAGTCAACATTCTTTCTAGAAAATAAAGACTTACTCAGGCATAGAGGATTTTTTAAAACAGTTTTAAAGTACTCAAACATATTGTCTTTAGTTTTTAAAATTTCCTTTACAGTGCCTTTAATTTGAAGAATTTCAAGGAGTAAAAGAATAATTTTCTTTAGATATAGTATTAATAATATAGTATATAAATTGTATTCTTTCATTAATAAGGAATGGAACAGTACATTGAGTTACCACTTTGAAAACATTGTTTGACTTTTACAATTATTGTATAATAATTCTGTTTTTTATTTACATAAACTTCTGAGGATATTAAAGATTATTATATATAAATATTTTATAAACATAAGTGGATAAGTTACTTGCTATGCAACATATTCTCTGTGACTGAGATTTGTATGGATAAATAAATGTGTGAAATAGCAACAGGGGTAAATCAAAGGAATTTGATTTGACATTCCCCGAATGTCTTCTCTCATGTTTCTAGTCCACACAAGTTTAAAACTAGAATAAAAAAGCAATCCACAGATTTGATGCAATCCTTATCAAAATACCAACAACATTTTTCACAGAACTAGAACAAATAAAAATAAAATTTGTGTAGAACCCAGGACTCCAACTAGCCAAAGCAATGTTGAAAGAGAAGAACAAAGCTGGAGGTATCATAATTCCAGATTTCAAGATGTACTACAAAACTATGGCAAATAGAACAGTGTGGTACGGGCATAAAAATGGACACATTGGTAGAACAGAATAGAGAACCCAGAAATAAACCCAGTCAATTAATCTATGACAAATGAGGAAGCATATGTAAAGGAGAAAAGACAGTCTCTTCAACAAATGGTCCCAAGAAAACTGGACAACATACAAAAGAATAAAACTGGATCACTTTCTTATACCATATACAAAAATAAACTCAAAATGGATTAAAGATTTAAATGTGAGACCTGAAACCATGAAACTCCTAGAAGAAAACATAGGCAGTAATTTCTTTGACATTGGCTGCAGAAATGTTTCTCTAGAAATGTCTCCTCAGGCAAGGAAAACAAAAACCAAACTGTTTGGACTATACCAAAATAAAAGGCTTCTGCACAGCAAAGGAAATCATCAACAAAACAAAAAGAAACAACACTTAATAGAAGATATTTTAAATGACATATCAGATAAGGGGCTAATATCCAAATTATATAAAGAACTTATATAACTCAAGAGCAAACAACAACAACAACAAATAATAATAATAATCTAATTAAAAATGGGCAGAGGACCTGAATAGGCATTTTTTGAAATGGCCAACAGACACATAAAAAGTTGCTCAACATCACTAATCATCAGGGAATTGCAAATTAAAACTATAATGAGATATCAGCTTACACCTGTCAGAATGGCTAAGATCAAAAAGACAAGAAATAACAGGTGTTGGTGAGGATGTGGAAAAAAAGGAAACTTCACGCACTGTTGGTGGGAATGCACACTGGTGCATCCGCTCTGGAAACAATATGGAAGTTCCTCAAAAAGTTAAAAATTGAATTACCAGATGATCCAATAATTCTACTACTGGGTATTTACCCAAGAAAAACAAAAACACTATTTTGAAAAGATATATGCACCGCTATGTTTATTGCATCATTATTTACAATAGCCAAGATATGGAAGCAGCCCAAGTGTACATCCATACATCAACGAGTGGTGTATACACACACACAAACACACCACAAACACACCACACACACTGGAATATTAATCATAAAAAGGAGATCTTGCCATTAGCAACAATATGGATGGACCTAGAGGGTATAATGCTAAGAAATAGAGAAAGACAAATACTATATGATTTCACTCATATGGTGAATTTAAGAAACAAATGAATAAACAATAAAAAAGAGGCAAAAAACAGTCTTAAACACAGAGCACAAACGTGGTTGCCAGAGGGGGGGAATGGGTGAAATAAAGGGGATTAAGAGTACACTTATTTTGATGAGCACTGAGAAATGCGTAGAATTGTTGAATCATTATATTGTAAAAGCTTGCACTTGATTTAGAATGTAAGTGATTCAGTTCCATTCATCTTTATGATGGGGGGAAAATCTAAATTGAAATACCTATTGATGATAGATTAACATTTTTATGTCTATGTATGAAAAAAAGCAGTTAAATAAGAGGAATAAACACTCTCTATAGCCCAAGTATAAAGTTACAAATACCAGTACATAAATAACAAAGTATCTATCAATAGAGTGACTGCAAAGAAAGTGTCATAAGTAGAGATTTATGCCATCACTCACCCCAGCACATACAGAAATGGGCAAAAATATACAAAATAGTAGAGATAACATCATATGTTTTGAAACTAAGAAAGGGTTCCAATATGCACCGCAAATAACAAATGCTCACAGAAACACATGGCTTATATCGCATTGAAAGGGAATTTGGCAAGCATATAAAGAAGGTATGGGGTGCCTGGGTGGCTCAGTTGGTTAAGCGGCTGCCTTCGGCTCAGGTCATGATCCCAGGGTCCTGGGATCAAGCCCCGCATCGGGCTCTCTGTTCAGTGGGGAGTCTGTTTCTCTTCTCCCTCTGCCTGCCGCTCCCCCTGCTTGTGCTTTCTCTCTGTCAAATAAATAAAATGTTAAAAAAAAAAAGGTATGAACACATTGCAGTGCAACAAGAAATGAGGTAATTCTGATGGCGCCATTCATTTTTGCCAGCAGAGTGGTGAGAATTGATCATATTTCAAGAAGGACAACAAATACTCTATTTCCATCCCACCACTGATAATTGACAACATTATAGGCTGGAGAAAATGCCGTCTGTCAAGCAGAGGTTGGAGCAAGGCTGATTGGGCACGCAGAACTTTTGTGTTGCCTTTTCTCATAAAACAGACTTCTAGAACAGTTGGAGAGTAGCAACCAAAAAGGCTTGGGAGGACATGACAGCCCTGACTGGATAGTAAGTAGCCCAGCACTTACCAGCAGGCTTCATGTGATGTGGACAACATGCTGAATAAAGGGAAACTGGCTTGTAGGAACACTGGCCCTTCCTTATTGTTCTGAGTCAGAGGTGAGGTTGTACTTGGGGAAATTGAACCAAAATCTACAAAATTGCTGATAACCCCCTACTAGTGACCACATTTACTCTTTCCACACCTTTATCAATATGAGCAAATAATAAATCCCATCCTACCCTTATTTCTATTTCTATTATTATTGTTAGGTATAATGGAAGTCAGTTAGCTGATATTTTCTTTAGGATTTCTACTTTTGTGATTCCAAACAAAGTAGGCCTGTGATTTATTTTCTTTGTACTTTCCCAATCCACTTTGCTAATCAAGGTGGCAATAGTTTTGTAAAATAAATTAGGTAATGTTTGTCCTTTTACTATTTGCTATAACAACTCCTATAAGAAAGAAATTACGTACGCCTTTATACTTTTCAGGAAAATTTTATATCTATAGAATTAAGTCTGGGCCTCTTTGGTGTGTGAGATAGTCTTTGCTTACCATTTCAATTTATTATCTATTAATCTATTTAGCTGTTCTTATTCTTTTTTATACTTATTTTTTTATATTTAAAATTTTTTGCATTTTGTATTTTTTCCATTTAATACTGGTTTTCTAACATTTTAATCTTGATTTTTTATACTAATGCTCAGATATAATTTAAATAAAATAAATGCATCCATTTCAAGTGTATAGTTTGATGAGTTAGCGCGCACGCGCACACACACACACACACGCTGATTAACCTCATCCACAATCAAGATTCACTCAAACCAAATCCATTCTCTCCTGCCGGCCCTAGTTTGCCTTGTCAAACCCTCCCAGCTCCCACCCCAGCCCAGCCCAGGCCCCAGGCCACCACTGAACTGTTACCTGTCACTACCAAATCCATTTGTCTCTTCTAGAATTTCATATTTGTAGCTTACAGTATGTATTGTTTTGTATTTGGCTTCTTCCTCTCAGCATAGTGATTTTGAAATTTATCCACATTGTTATAACGTACCTTCTTTTATTTTATGACTAAGTATTCCACTAAATGGATATAGCACAATTTATTTGTCCTCTCTCTTGATGATGGACATTTAAGGTTCAAATTTGGGGCTATTAGGAATAAAGCTGCTATGTGCATTACTATATAAGGATTTGCATGTGTCTTAAAATAAAATACCATTGACTGGGGGTGCCTTAAACAACAGAAAAGATTTCTCATAGTTGTGTAGGCTGGGAAGCCCAAGATCAAGGTGCTGACAGATTTGGTTCTAGGTGAGGGCCCTCTTCTTGGCTTGTAGAAGCCACTACCTGTGTGCTTACATGTCCTTTCCTTGCTGCAAGTGTGTGGAGTGAGAGGAAGCTCTGGTGTGTCTTCTACTTCTTGTAAGTGCACTCACCGGACCACGGGAATGCCGCCCTCAGCGCCCCATCTAAACTTCATCTAAACTTCATCATCTCCCAAAGGCCTCAACTCCAAATACCAGCACTTAACATATCAATTTTCAGGGGACACATTTGGTTCATGACAGTGTGGCTATACATTTTTTATTTATGTTGGGGTGAATTTCTCAGAGTGGAACTGCTCGGCTGTGTGTTCTAAGTGTGTATTTAACCTCTTAAGAAACTGCCAAATTGTTTTCCAAGTGGATGTACCATTTTATATCCCCCACCCTCAGCAGTGTATGAAAATTTTAGTCTCTTTGCATTATAAGCAATAGTTGCCAGTTTTTAAAGTTTTCAATTCTAATGGTGTGTATTGTTATTTTATTATTATTTGAATTTGCATTTCCCAATGGCTAAAGATGTCAAATATTTTTTATGTGTTTAGTGATCTATCTTCTTTTGTGTAGTGTTTATTCAAATATTTTGCCCCTTTTTGTTAGGTTGCTCATCCTCTAATTATTGAATTGTAAAAATTCCTGATGTATTTTGTATATAAGTCTATGTCAGAAAGATGTAGTACAATTATTTTCTTCAAGGGCTTTGATTACCTTTTCATTTTCTTCTTCAATATACAAAATTAATTGTACTATTTGAAAAGTTTTTAATTTTCATGAATTCCAATTTATCAGCTTTTTCTTTATAATTCATGCATTTTGTATCCTAAGAAATTCTTGCTTATCACAAAGTTTTCAGGATTTTCCCTAGAATACTTTCATCTAGAAGTCTTACAGTTTTGGCTCATATGTTTAATTCTATGATCCATGTTTAGACAATTTTTGTGCATGATGTTATAAAAGACTTGAGATTTATTTTTTTTTACATATGGATATTCAGTTGTTTTGGCACCAGTAGGTGCAAAGAATATTTTTTCTCCATTGAATTACGTAGGCACTTTTGTCAAAAATCAATCTATTGTGTTAGATTATTTTAAGACTCTGTTTTCTGTTTCATTGATCTTCATGTCTATAGATATGCCATATTGTAGCTTTATACTAAGTCCTCCAAATTTGACTTTTTTTAAAAATTATTTTGGTAGTCTAGGTCATTTGCATTATTATATGTTTCAGTTTTTCATCAATTTCTACTAAAAAAAGTTTGCATGAATTTTAATTAGGCTTGCATTGAACATATAGATTATTCTGGGAATAATTGGGTCAGAATAATATTCAGTATTGCAGTCCATAAATATGGCATCTCTTCCTTTACTAACTCTTCAGTTTCTCTCAAAAATATTTTGTGATTTTCATTGTATAGGTATTGCACTTACTTTGTTAAACTTAACTCTAATTATTTCATGTTTTTGATACTCCTTTAAATAATATAAAAATACTTTTATGTATCCAATAATTTATTACAGGGATAAAAGATCACAATTGATTTATATATATTGACTTTGTGCCACTGATTTTGCTAAACACACATATTTATTCTAGTAGATTTTTGATCCTTAGGATTTTCTATGTACGTGATTGTGTCATATAGGAATAAAGACAATTTTATTTCTTCCTTTGCATATGTTTTTAATATATTTTTCTGTTATTACATTGGCTAAGACATCCAGTAAAAGTTTGAAAAGAAGTAGTGAGAGTAGACATCTTTTCCTTGTTCCTCATTAAATATGAAGTGAGCTGTAGTTTTTTGCAGATGTCCTTTATCAGATTGATAGAATTTCCTTCTATTTTTAGTGTGCTGAAAATTTTAATCAGGAATGGATGTTGAATTTTGTCAAATGCCTTTTTCTGAATCATTGGCAATGATTACGGGGTTTTTCTCTCCTCTGTTTTCTTAATATACAGAAATGTATTGATTGATTTCTTAAAATGTTGAAATAACCTCACATTCTTGGAATAAATTCTTCCTTGTCATGATATGTTATTCTTTTTATATATTGCTATATTGGACATGTCAATATTTTTTTAAAGAATGTTGCTTCTGTGTTCATGAGAGGAACTGATATGGGTTTCTTTTGTTTATATAATCTTTGGTTTTGGTACAGGAAAATGCAAGCCTCATAAAATCAGTTGGTGAGTATTCCCTCTTTTTATCTAAAGAATTTGTATAGAATTGGTATTGTTTTCATTCTTAAATGATTGGTAGAATTCACTAATAAAAGTACTTGAGCCTGGAGTGATCTTTCTAGGAAGATTTTTAACTGCAGATTGAGTTTATTTAATAGATATATGGCCATTCAGCATATCTATTTGTTCTTAAGCAAACTAGGTATTTTGTTTCTTTCAAAGAATTTGTCCATTTGATCTAAGTTGTCAATTTATTTGCCATAAACTGGTTTATAATATTACTTTTTATGCTTATCATGTTTCTAAGATATATAATGGTGTCTATCTTTTTTTTTTTTCCATGATTTTGGTGATTTGTGTATTTCTTTTTCTTGATCACACTGAGTAGAGATTTACCAATGTTACTGATCTTTTCAATGCTCTTTTGATTTCTTTGATTTATTGTTGTTTCATTTTCTGTTTAATTGATTTGTGCTCTTTATTATGTTCCTCATTTTCCTTACTTGGCTTTAATTTGATTTATTTTTTAGCTTTTTAAGATGAAAAATTAGATTATTAACTTCAAAATTTTTATTTTTATAATTTAAGCAATAAAATATTCAAACTTCCTTCTAAACACTGTTTTAGCTATAGCCCAACAATTTTTATATACTGTATTTTTATTTTCCCTTATTCCCATATACTAATTTCTATCCAACTCCCCCTCCTCCCACTGGTGAATTCTACCAAACTTTTTTTTTTTCCTATCAAAGCATAGTTGATACACAATGTTACTTAGTTTCAAGTGTACAAGTTCAGGTGACTGGACAACTCTATACATTATATTGTGCTTGCCACATATGTAGCTATCGTCTGTCACCATACAACACTATCATAATACCCTTGACTACATGCATAGTATCTGTAGATTATTTGAAAATTGTTGCGGAATTTCCAACTGCATGGGGTATTTCTAGATATTTTTTACTTTACTTTTTGGTTTCTAATTTAATTCCAGTATGTTCAGAGTACATACTCTGTATGATGTGAACTTTTAAAATTTTATTAGGCTTGTGTTATGGCCCAGCATATAATCTATCTTGCTGAATATTTTATGTGTATTCTGCCATTATTAGGTAGAGTGTTCCATAAATATCAATTAGGCCAAGTAGGTTGATAGTGTTATTCAAGTCCTCTATATCCTTACAAATTTAATGCTTGCTTGTTCCTTTAATTACTAACAGAGGAGTGTTAAGCTTTTCAACTATTATGGTGATTGGTACATTGTTGAATATTGGGATTTTGTTGTCCTTTTTTTCAATAGATTGTTCGGTTTTATTTTGTCAAATGGCCAAGTTATGGAATCAGTTTGATCCCTTCAGGGGTCATTGACCTCTGATGAGACCCTATTTTAAAGATTTATTAGGGTGGACTTGAGTAGCCTTCACTCCAGGGTTAATTCAAATACAGTCTTATTACTAAGATATCACTTCTCACGGGTCTCTAATGAATGTCTCGGGTGATTGCTGAGCATTCCTAATTCTGACTGGTAACTCAAAGTTCTACCAACATGTTTGAACCCTTGAAATTACTAAACTGAGAGCATGATCACTGTCTTTTGCCTGGCCTCACAGAGTTTTTACCTTGTAGGTAGGTGGCCTCATACTCAGTAAAGTTTCAAGGAGCCTTCTAGGCAGATATCAGAGACTCTTTTTCTTCAAGGCCCCCTCTGTCTCTGAAACTCTGCAACTCCCATCCACTGCAGCCTCCAGAACTCCAATCTTCAGCTCTTTAATTCATTAATATCACTGAGTTCACACTCTCTGTCTTTTTTAACCAACCCTGCACTAGCAGTCTAGAAATTGCTGAAAAGTCAGAGTGATGATATGGGTCACTCACTTGCTTTCCACCTTCCCATTTTCATAGTTTTGCATGCCTGTTTTCAAGTGCTTGAGAGAAATATTTTATTTATTTTGTCTAGAGTTTTCTTTGGTCATAGTGGAACAATGGGTCTGGAGTAATTCTTACTCCATCATGGCTGGAAGCAGAAATTCATACTTTTAACACAATTTTAGTAGTTTTAAATCTTATTTTTATCTGTAGATATTTCTCCTTTTTATTTCAGAATAAATTTATTTACATTTGTCTTTTCTTTTTCTTATCAGTGCTCTAGATGTTTGATTATCTTTTTAAGTAACTAGTTTTTAATTTTTTAGATTTTCACTATCATGAGTATGTGTTATTTTACTATCATCTCTCTCTCTCTCTTTTTTCTTTTTTAGCTAGGTACAGTGTACTTTATTAATGGTACATGACAAGGTAGTGCTCCACAAGCCCCTTCCCTTCTGTAGGGGGTCTGGGATGGAAACTGTGTAGATGTTGGGAGATTCTCAGTGTGTTGGGGGATGAGTTGGGGCAAGGACTCTCCAGCAGCTGAGGGCCTCTCTTTTCCTTTTGCTCTCACTGGGAATGATGGTCCATGGGGCTCTTACTCCTTGAGGGCCAGGTGGACCATTAGGTCCACCACCTGTTTGCTGTAGCCAAATTCATTGTCATACCAGAAATGAGCTTGACAAAGTGGTCATTGAGAACAATGCCAACCCCAGCAATGAAGGTGGAAGAGTGGGTGTCACTGTTAAAGTCACAGGAGACAACCTGGTCAGTGTAGCCCAGGTTGCCCTTGAGGGGGCCCTCCAATGCCTGCTTAATCACCTTCTTGATGTCATCATATTTGGCAGCTTTCTCCAGGGAGCAGTTTGGTTCCATGACTGACACATTGGGGGTGGGGACACAGAAGGCCATGCCAGTGAGCTTCCCATTCAGCTCAGGGATGACTTTGCCTGCAGCCTTGGCAGCACCTATAGAAGCAGGGATGATGTTCTGGGCAGCCCCTCAGCCATCACGCCACAGCTTCCCAGAGGTGCTGTCCATGGTTTTCTGGATGGCAGTGATGGCATGGACTGTGGTCATGGGTCCCTTCATGATGCCAAAGTTGTTGTGGATGACCTTGGCCAGAGGGGCCAAGCAGTTGGTGGTGCAGGAGGCATTGCTGATAATCTTGAGGGAGTTGTCATACTTCTCCTGGTTCATGCCCATCACAAACATGGGGCCATCAGCAGAAGAGGCAGAGATGATGACACCTTGGTCCCACCCTTCAAGTGAGCCTCAGCCCCTTCATGGTAGTGAAGACCCCATGGACTCCATAACATACTCAGCACCAGCATCACCCCATTTAATGTTGGTGGGATCTCACCCCTGGAAGATGGAGATGGGCTTTCCATAGATGACAAGTCTCCCATTCTCAGCCTTGACTGTTCTGTTGCATTTTCCCTGGGTGGAATCATACTGGAACATGTAGACCATGTAGTTGAGGTCAATGAAGGGGTTATAGTCATTGATGGCAACAATATTCACTTTGCCAGAGTTAAAAGGAGCCCTGGTGACCAGGTGCCCAATAGGGCCAAATCTGTGTACTCTAACCTTTATAATTATGTCTCAGAGATGCAACTGGCCCGGTACCAGAAGATGAGGTTGTCTGTCGAACTGAGAGGAGCAGAAAGCCTCTTCTTACATTCATAATTTGTGAACTTCTTTCTTTGAATTTACTGTTGCACTCTACTTATAATTATGTCAAAAGCCACATTTTTTAGTTTCTGATCTTGCTTATTCTTGATAAATATATTAAGGGCTATAACATTTCCCAAGAGTAGAATTTTAGCAATTTTAGCAATGCCTTGCAAATTTTGACATGTAGAGGTTTTTTTTAATTAATATTGATTTTTAATTGGTATTTTTAAATTTCATTGGTATTAATGTTCTATCCAGATGCTGTAGGGGAAAATTGGCTCCTTGGCTTTTCCAGTTTCTGGTGGCAGCTAACATTCTTTGGCTTGTGGCCTGATTACTCCATCTTTGCCTTTCCTCTTCACTGTTTCAAGTCTCCCTCTGCCTCCATTTACAGGGACACTTTTACTGGACTTAGGGCTCAGCTAGATAATTCATAACTCAAGATCCTTAACCAAATCACATCTTCAGTCTTTTTTTGTTTTTATTTTTTTCCATAGAAGGTAATGTCTCCAGGCATGGGAATGTGGAATTAGGGACTCAGACACAGATATCTTTGGGGGGACATTTCAGTCTACCTCAAGCTTCTCTCTGGCTTCCAAAGATTCATATCCATCCCATGTACAAAATACATTATTCCATCCCAGTGTCTTCTAGAGTATCAACCTGTTACAGTATCAACACAAGTCCAAAATGTATCTAAATATCACCAACTCAAAAATTTTTAAATCTCATTATTTAAATCAGCAAGATCAGCATAATTTAGATTCTGCCTGTGTTCCATCCTGGGGAAAGTTTCATCTTCATTTGTATTCCAAAGGGATAACATATGAGGAAAAAAATCAGTGTTCTCAAATAAATGAAATCTAACAGGTAAAATCCCATTATGTTTTATGGGTTAGAAATAATTCCATGTGTTTGTAGGTTCTGCCCTCTGGGCCCATGGCTCTGCTCTGTTTCCTAGGCTTGGGCCCTACACAGCTCCATTCTTTGGGACCGTGGCTCTGCCGTCAACATATCATCATTTCTTCTTGAAGGGTACTACATGTTTCAGATGAGTAGTTTTATCAGTATATTTTCTACTTATAGAATTTTGGAACTCTGACAGTCTTCCTTCATTTTGTCCTGTCTCTGTCTCTTTCATTCTAAGCTGGGAGTGTTTCTGTAGGTATAACATTTTCAAAAACCTATTGGGTCCTCTGCTTATCTCATGAGGATTCAGAACTTTAGCAAGAGAGTCCTCCACAGATCTTTCCCTAGATAATTCCATTTCCACTCCTGGCTTGTGCTGAGATGATTGAGTGAATCCATGAGTCACAAAACTAGTATTTTCAGCAAAATTTTTCTAGCCACACATTTGGCCTTGTCTCCATAGCACAACTTCCTAACAGCTAGTCTCTGAATTTTCACATCTTTTGCTATCTGAACAGGCTTAGAATTTCCCAAATCATTAAGTGCTGGTTCCCTTTTTCTTAACAATTCTTTCCTCAATTTCTCTCTTTCCCCATGTGTTTTTCTATAAGCAGCAAGAAGAAACAAGGTTGCACCTTCAACATTTTGCTTAGAAATCTCCTCACTCAAAAATCCAAATTCCTTGCTTATAAGTCCTGCTTTTCACACAGCTATAGGACACATTCAGGCAAATTTTCTGCCAGTAAATAACAAGAATTACCTATCACCAACTTCTAAGAACACATTTCTCATTTTCTTCTGAGCTTTCATCAAAGTCACCTTTCACATTCATACTTCTGTTCATATTCTGGTCAAGGCAGTCGAGGCTTTTTCTATCCTCTACCTCAAATTTTTTCCAAGTCTCTGCCCACTGTCCGATTACAAAGCTACTCCACATTTTTAGGTATTTGTTACAGCAGCGTCTCACTTTCCCCTACCAAAATCTGTCTTAATTCCCTAAGGCTGCCATTACAAATTACCACAGACTGGTTGACTTAAGAGAATAGAAATTTTTTCCTTCATAGTTCTGGAGGCCAGAAGTTCAACATCAATTTCATTGAGCTGAAATCAAGATATTAACAGGGCCACATTTCCTCCAGAGACTCTAGGACAGATGGATTCCCTGTCTTGCTTCCAGCTTCTGGTGACATTCCTTTGCTTACGGGTAAATCACTCCAAGCTTTGACTACATGTCCATATTGCCTTCTCCATTATGTACATATAATGTCCCTCAGCCTCTTATGAAGACACTATGATTGGATTTGGGACCCACCTGGATAATCCAGTATCATCTCCCCATATCAAGATTCTTAAAAGGAAGATGCTTCTTCCTTATAAGCTAACAGGGCTAAATAGGACCTGGTATCTTTTGATGGCCATTTTCCCTTTTACTAGAGATAGCTAATTCCATTGGGGCCAAGTAACTGGATGTGTGGGGTTCTCTTTAATTAAATGCAGACTATCACAGAAGGGGCAGGTTTGTTCTCAGAATTTTTGGAATGTACATCCTTAACATTGTGCTTAGCATATAGTAAATTCTCAAAAATTATAGCTCATTTTTAATTGATGTTATATTTACCATTAGGCATCTCTTAATAAAATCTATAAACGTCCCCTAAAATACATTTAACTCCTCAGATTGTTATGGATATATTTATATCAATCCTTCTGTGAATACTGCTTTTAATTTGTATGTAGTATTGTTTTATGATTCTTAAGACTTAGGCAGTAGAAATTCATATTTCTCTAAAACTTCAGAGGCTTTTTGAAAGACAGTGTGATAATTGTGGTTTATTTAATTGTCAAAAATACGAACAATTGCTTTTTAAAAAAGACAGAAAACACCCTTAGATAATTTCCAGCAGTTTAAGGTTGAGATTTATTTCACTTAACATTTGCTTTATAGTAATGTGGAAGGAAGCATAAAATTTTGTCCCAGAAATCTCTAAAATAGTTTAACATCAATGCTTTTGAGTGTTTTAACTCTCCATTATAACTGTGACCAGACATAATATGTTTATCTCATTTTTTTCAAATCCTGTCACTGTCACCTAACAATGAAGTGCTAAAAGGATTAAGAGGCTGCATGTCTACAGTGCAATCATGTTTAATTAATTAATTTATTTAGCTTTTGCTCCTTGGAATATTGGCTATAAATACTGTATAAAATACATTCTTATTTTTTAGACCATCAAAATAAATATAATCAGATAAATAAAAAATATATGATATTTGTGGTATTCATTTTCTATCATGTTATTTTAAATATATATGTTAGTCAAAAATTTACATTTATCAGTTTGACAAACTGCATTGTAGAACTGTTTTAGCTAATGGGGATATAGTAGCAAATCAAACAGAATATAACCGCTACCCTCCTGGAGTTTATATTTTAGAGAAGAAACAACAACAAACAATGAAGGGGGGAAATCAGAAGGGGAGACGAACCATGAGAGACTATGGACTCTGAAAAACAAACTGAGGGTTCTGGAGGGGAGGGGGTTAGGGGGATGGGTTAGCCTGGTGATGGGTATTAAAGAGGGCACGTTCTGCATGGAGCACTGAGTGTTATATGCAAACAATGAATCATGGAACACTACATCAAAAACTAATGATGTAATGTATGGGGATTAAAAAAAACAAAATCAATACTATAAAAATAGACTATTTTAGATGGTGATAAGTGTCTGAAGAAGAGTAAAATAGAGAACAGGGATGAGTGGTGACCAGAGATGATGTAATGTTACCAGATTAGATGCTACTGAGAAGTGGACATTGAAGAAAAGACTTAAAGGAGCTGAGGGCAGAGTCATGTGCAGATCTGTGGAAACACATTTAACCAGAGGAAGCATTAAGTGCTGTGTCTGAGAAGGGGTGATAATGCTGGTGTGTCTGGATGGAGTTGAAAAGAGGTCAAGGGAATGGTAGAAGATAAGGTTAAAGAACAGGTCAGCTCTGTGGGTCATGTAGGCCACTGTCAAGATTTTGGATTTAACTGTGAATGAGCAAGATTTCTTCCAAGGGTTTTGAACAAAAGAGTAACCTTATCTGACAATATTTTAAAAGGATTACTCCCTGTAGAGATTGAACTAGTTGGGGTGGGGGGTGGTGGGAGGGGGTGGACTGATAGGGTAGATGTGCAGGAAGTTATTTAAGTTATTTAGAAAAAAAATTAATCAAATCAGGCTGCTGAAGATGCCTATGATGATGAGTAAAATCTATGATGAGTAAAATTAATTTCAAAACAAATACCCCAGAGAATACAGAATTACAATTTATATTTTTATGAAACAATACTGACAAACTTTCTAGGTAATTACTAAATGAGACAACTGTGAAATTTTTTATAGGCTTTTGGGCCTGATTCAAGAGAAGTTCACTTAAGCTTTAAAGAACAATAAGTAGAAGTAGCTTCATTAGGAGATGCTTGATTTTTACCTCGTAAGGTTGTATGTTTTACCCCATCCAAAGTTATTTCCCCCAAAGAAGTCCTGGAGGCATGCCACTCTGATCCCGAAAAGCTCTTAAAGGCTACTGTTATATGACTCTTTATAATACCTGTCAGAAAGATGGTATTCTGTCAAGACTTTTATTACTGTGTTTTCCTTTGCATTTCCTTGTCTATATCTGTACTGTCGAATGTAGTAGCCACTAACCACATATAGTTGTTGAACAGTTGAACTGTGGCTGATCTGAATTAAGATCTGCTTTAAGTGTAAGCTACATGCTAGATCTCAAATATTTAATAAGAAAAAATAACATATGATGTCTCATTAGCTATCATTTTCATATTTGATTATATGTTTCAATGTAATTGCCTGTGAAAAAGCTTTAGATATATTGAGTTAAATAAAATATATAAATAAAATTAATGTCCCTAGCTTCTTTTTACCTTTTATTTATTTTTTTAAATTATTTTTATTATTTTTTATTTTATTTTTTAAAGATTTTATTTATTTATTTGAGAGAGAGAGAATGAGAGACAGAAAGCATGAGAGGGAGGAGGGTCAGAGGGAGAAGCAGACTCCCCGCCGAGCAGGGAGTCCGATGTGGGACTCGATCCCGGAACTCCAGGATCATGACCCGAGCCAAAGGCAGTTGCTTAACCAACTGAGCCACCCAAGCGTCCTACCTTTTATTTTTTAAATAAGGCTATTAGAAAATGTAAGGTTATAGATGTGGCTCACATTATATTTCTATTAGACAGTACTGATGTACATGGTAGATGAACTCTAAAGCAGTTTTCAAAAGTATAATACTAAAGTAAGAAGAGTAAGTGGAATAAGCTACGATAAAAAATAGACATTATATTTGGGGATGATGTATATGGTAATGATAGCAGAATAAATAATTGGAAAAATATATAAATTGCTCAATTAGTGTTATGGTGACAATTGGATAGCTATGTGTAAAAAAAATCTGGATCTCTTATCTATGAGAATCAGAGTTAATGGTATATCAATGTTTAGAGGAAAAAGAATTTAAGAATGAAATGTCCCAAGGAAAGGACCTTGATAGCCTGGCAGATTTTGAACCAAGAAAAATGTCAGTATAACCTATGACTGCAACAAGTTGTTCCAGTCATTTTATCATGATTTCTTTGGCATAAAGCTCTGTTTTTATTTGTAATGCTTCACCATTTTTAGAAGTTACATCAATTCTTTCAAAAAGGTACTATCCTATTTGAGAATTTATTTTTAAATAAATTCAACATTATGGCCTGAATGGATCAAAATGTTCTATTGTTTTACTTCTGTTTCATTTAACAAAATGTTCCTTAAACAAATAACCTTGAATGATATTTTAAAACCTAGGACTCTATTTTCTATTTGTGCACACAGCCCACTTTGGGGTACAGTTATGGGAGAGGTAGAATCGAAAAAAAGTAGTAAACAAATACCATGAGCACAGTATTTTGTTTTAATACCAACATACTACAAATTAGCTTTAAGACTTTTTTACCCTGTCCCTTTAACCCTGCTTCTCCTGGTCTCTTCACATCTGTCATTGGTTTGAACTGACAGAGGCATAAATCCATATGACAGATTAATAGGGAAAATTGATACTGGCTCAAAAAGGTTATACTTCTTTCTAAATGGACAAATCAGTGGTAGACCTGCATTTACTGTGTAAGAATATTGGAGAAACTGAGTTGGGACATGAATACCAAATTCTGTCCAGAACATTTTCTTGTCTTACATCAAACTTGTCAAATTGTTCTCACCATTTCACTATCCCTGCTGCAAGTACCCAACAAAGATTTCCTCCTGCTGGACACTCGGCTCTTAGAAAATCCTGAGGCCCTGTCTCCTGAAAACTTTCTATTGATTTTTTTTCTGTGCTTCTGGAGGCTCTGATTTTGGCCTTTCCTGCTTGATAAGAACTGGCCGCTCTTCTAGTGTCTGTCCTTGCAGATGTCATGGTGTCTTTGTGCTTTACCGCTGGATGCCAGTTTCATTGGCTTCAAAGTCCAGCCTCAGTTCTTGAGAATTCATTCTGTGAAGTGGGGCCTCTGGAAATGTAATTCCTTCCAGGAGAGATGTGATTAGGAAGGCTTGGATGAGGAGAGCTCAGATTAGCATTCAGTAGTAGGGATTCATTGTGTTTAGATAGTATTTTATCACAAAATTCTGTCACGTATTTTGTCTTACTTACACATATGTTTTCCACAAGTGTGTGGTCTGAGCAGTAAATGTTTTAATCTTCTCATCATGGAGAATAGGACAGTGCAGTCTCAGAGTGGTTAAGCCCCAGGTCAGAACGGTATTTAGTGATGTTCCCTGAACTTGAAGCATCCTCTACAGGCCCTTAGTTTAGTACTGTTTTCACCATCTATGTCTTTACCAGAGACTGGATTTCAAAATTTTGTTGTTACAAAATATTTGAAAGTTACTGTATACAATATAGTCCTTCAGTTGATTATCCACTTATAGAGTCTCACATATCTGTTATTAATACCCATATATTAATTGAAAAGAAGAATTTTTAGTTAAGTAGAATAGCATGGGGGGGGGGGGAGTTTTTCCTTACCTAGACACAGCTGTTAGCCAGATCATTTGTAGCCAAGATAAAGTGAAGAAAAACGTTTTCAAAGAGGGTGAAGGGTAGTATAATACTAATAGTCAAATAATACTTTCCCTCACAAAATGAGGAAAAATAACTTTCAAGTGAAAGATTCAAGGAAGTCACATCATTTTTTTCTACAGTATTTTTTGTTCAGATACAAATCTCCTTTGGGTTATGTTACCTGTTTGAATACAATAGAGCTAAGTGGGGAACAAGTTTTTATACAGAAATGACTGACAAAGGGATATTAGTCACAACTAAAGCATCAAAAGTAAGTACTAAAAAAGTGGAAATGTGGGCTACAGGTTGGTCACCTGTGGAGTTTTATAATACTACTGGTAAGCTTTTTGAATACTGCCTATGTGGATCATTCAATCCAAGGGTGCCATCAAAGATGACAGCACTAGGAGTATGCTACGTGTTCTATTTCCAACCAGAGAACAAATCCAGTGATTAACAATGAGGAAATCATATCAATTTTTACAATATTCCATCTCATTGTAGATGTGGCTCCTGCATGAGTAAAAGGACAAATCCTGTCCTAGAGGGTTTCTTTAGTGTGTATGAGCCAGATAGATGAGATAATTGTGAACACTTATTCTAAGCACTTTATGTCCACAGGTCTAGGCTACAGGATTGATATTAAGTGAGAGATAGGAAAACGCTGCTAGTACAGGAAGCCTTACTTAAAACCATTCAGAATATTTCATATTCTTCAAATACAATCTGTAAGATTATTGAACTTTTGAACTTTTAACAGTTTTATCACTTTTGTATAGAAAATAAATTGATCAAAATACAGGTGCCAAATGAATTGAATTTTTTCATTCCAAATTTGATGTAATACATTAAGATGACTCCACAGAAAATGAAGGACATATTTTATAACAAAAACCCATATATATGATGTTTGTTCCCAAGCTGTGTTTAAAAATCACACACACAAACACATTTCCTGTGTTTTTGAAATTTGTAATAATAAACACTTGTTGCCTTATAACTGGATAAAGCTCATTACATTTACCTAAATATTTGAATGTCAGCAATTATTTGAAAAAAGCAATTAGAACATATGGGTCCCTGGAACCATATTCCAACAGGGCTGCAGTAGGCCGGAACTAAGTTGTGGCAGCCCCTTTTGACAGGACCCGTGCCCCCTTCTCATCATAGTCCCTCTCCATCTTTATTGTTCTTACTTGTGTTTACGGTAGTATTTCATTTTCCTACTTGTCCCGTAACTATTTATGTTTTTATTGCCTCATCCAGGAATTCTGTAAGGATTTTCTCATCTTTCAGTATGTTTGATTCATGAAACTTCTGGTTAAGACACTGAAAGCTACAATTTTATGCCTTTTTTTTTTCCTGATAGCTAAAATGTTTTGAAATTAAAAACAAATTAACCCCATGAAATACTTGTAGTATTGAATGCATGATTTTAGAAGCTAACTATTAGCTCTTAAAACGAATTAAAAAAAGGAGAAAAAATAAGGACATAATGGTTATTAATTTAGATACTGCTTTTTTTTTTTATAAAGATTTTATTTATATTTTGATAGAGAGAGAGAGACAGCAAGAGAGGGAACACAAGCAGGCGGATTGGGAGAGGGAGAAGCTCCATGCGGGGCTCGATGCGGGGCTCGATCCCAGGACTCTGGGATCATGACCTGAGCGGAAGGCAGAACCTTGACGACTGAACCACTCAGGTGCCCCTAATTTAGATACTGTTAATGTGATGCATTTTATTTCAAAGACTTAAAAGACTAGGAGATTAAGTTTACCTAGTAAGTACATTTTGTCAAGCAAGTATCAGTTTTATCTATGTATAAAAATAGTCTGCCATTTATAAAAAAAATAGAAGGAAAAAATATAACTATCTTTAATTGAACTCAGTTTATTTGCTTGACACTATTAAACATACATTCTATATTATTACCATGGCCTTGTCTCCTGGCCCTCAGATGTATTACCTCTGCCTTTCTTTTCCTGTCCTGTGCTCAGGAGACTAACACCTGAAATACGTTGTAAGTTGGCTCTCCAGTTATTTTACTATTATTTTTTTATGGAGTTATTAAAGATAAGTAGAGCATCATATTAAATGTTGTCATTTTCCCCATATCAACCCTACCTAGGGCAGGCAAATTAATCTTGAAATCTGAGAGATTAGTTATAACAGGAATTTATTTTGGTTATTATTTTGCAATGTCCCAAAATAAAAGCAAGCAGTTGGAATGACAAATTATTTAACAATGCTTATGAATTAAATAAATGATTACAAATGGCTTTTAACTAAGGAAGTCAAATCTAGATCATAAATTTCATCAGAAATATGCAACGCTGTGTACACTTGAGTCCATAAAAGATTATTGTTATTACCAAATATTTGGATTCAATGATGATCTCAAAGAATGGATATTTAGTGAAAAATTATTTGGAGTCAATTTTATGTCTTGATTTTTGTCTTGGAATTTCATCATACATTTCTATACATTATTATTAAACTTTGGTTCAATACGTTATTTTTATTGATTTATTAGTTGAAAAAACTCATGATTTTGTTTTTTAGTTTTGTTTTTAAATGTAAAATGATAAAATATTTTGAGTATTTATAAAGAAAATAATATATCACTTGTAAATGTATTCTTCTGAAGATTTGACTAATACCGGCACACTCCCCTATTTGTTTGATGTATTTTAAGAAAAAGTTTACAGATACAAATAAAAGTCTACCCTACTCCATAGCCCATCTACTTTCCTTTCCTTTAACTACTCAGCAAATGATATATATGCTTCTTGTGAAAATTTTTCATACTATTTATAATATATGTGTATTTTGTTTAGGGAGTGCTTACAATTTACATAAAGAATGTCATATGATTTGTAGTGTTTGTAATTACCTTTTTCCCTTACTGTCATAGGTTTAAAAATATTCATCCATATTGATACATACAGTGATATACTTAGATTTATTTCTAGCATTTTTGTTTGTTTTCCCTATTTTTTTTTTTTAAAGATTTTATTTATTTATTTGACAGAGAGAGACACATCAAGAGAGGGAACACAAGCAGGGGGAGTGGGAGAGGGAGAAGCAGGCTTCCTGCTGAGCAGGGAGCCCAATGTGGGGCTCGAACCCAGGACCCCGGGATCATGACCTGAGCTGAAGGCAGATGCTTAATGACTGAGCCACCCAGGCGCCCCTTGTTTTCCCTATTTAGTATGCATTTGTTGGATGTTTCCTTCTTTTCTTTTTCTCATATGGTTCAAGTTTTATTAACTTTTGTTTCTATTTTGCTTGCAGAAGTTATATATTCTGTACTTTTAGTGGTTACTCTTAAATTTCTGACATGAAAACTTCACAATGAGAAGGTTAAAATTTATTACTCTATCTTCCACCTGAACAATAAAAAAGCGCTGGAAGAATTTAACAACTTTTGCTACTTTCTATCTACATGTTATTGTTACCTAGTAATTATATTCCATTATGATTATTGTTTAATTCCTAGAATTAGCCATTGCTATGCTGCTATTATTGCTGTTGTTTTATATTTTATTTGGTCAATACTTATTTGGAACTCTTTGACAGTTATATTATTTAGAACAGAATCCATATGAAGGTTGAAGTCAGGGAAAATGATTCCCTTAAAAACAAGAGGTTTTGTTTCTGTATTTGTTAGAACATTTTCATTACTATTCCTTGGAAAATCTTGTTTTTGTACACCCAGTATTTCTATTTCCTGGTTTAAAGGATTTGGTTAAACTTGTCTGTGACTTTATAGGACATTAATCTGTAGCATTGTGTTTTTTTTCTTATAACAATTGCTGAACATCCCAAGCATAGGTACAAAATACTGAATGATGAAATGATGCAGAACTAGATTCTCTTGGGTAGCTGGGTCAGAAAGATACCAAAGAGCAGTGGTTGACATTAAAAAGGAATGGATTGACATAACATACCATGAGACTGATGAGGCTAGAGTGGAGGCAGGAAGGTTCTGAGAGATTGAGATGGTACAGGGAAAATAAAATCTGGGGTCCCTGTGAGGTTGAAGAAGAAGTCTTTTGGGTGACTATAAGAGAGACCCAAAGGGAGATAGGAGACAGTTTTCAGAAAGTGGTATTTTTTATTCTTCTTTAAATTTCAGAAATGGAGCAATTTAGAGTTAGCAAAAGTGCTTTAGTGTGGCCATGAGATTAAGTGGCTAAAGGGGAATAGAGGAAGTAATAGGAACAGAAAATGAGAAATTTAAGAAGTAAAAACTATTGCTCAGGTTATCTCTGATTGAATAGTAGAACTGTGGTAGAGAGGAGCACCAAGAGCCAGGGCTAAAATTTTTTTCTCTGAAAGAGATGGAATAATCAGGAGGTTGGTAGTGACAGTAACAAGGTGAAGTTCAGGCTGTCCTCAGTGTCACTGGAGGAAGATTTTAATATGAGCATTATATGGAAAGAGCCTGGCAGAAGCACTCAGGAAGAGTAGGAAACTACCTTTCCTTTGATACTTGAGTCATGTGACATGAAAATCTTCCACTCTGGGAAGCTCTGGGAAAATCAGTGGTGGCTCTAGGTAGGGACCGAGATCCAGTTATGTCAAGAAGGTGGAGGGGGATTCTCAGTAAAGTAGTCAATGAAGGGTTTTTGTTTTGCTTTTTTTTTTTAATCAATTTTTGTTGATGTGTTTGTTTTTAATGTTTCCTATAATGGAAGGAATGGTTTAGGGAGCATGGTAAAAGGTTTAGAAGGAATGAGATTGAGTTAGGGAGAAGAAAGTACAGATTACTTTCAGGAAAAGACAAGTAACTAGGGAAGTTTATTTTTTGGATCATAAACAAAACCTGATAGATTTAGTAACTGGGCAAATGACTAATTAAGGGTTAATCTCAAAAATACTCTGATGGGTAGTATGTGGTAGTAGCCTTGTCTCTAGGTGCTCAGGGCACAAAGGGTGAGGTCACTCTTGTTGCTGACTGTTCTCTGTGATCTGGGGATACCTCCTGGGACCCTCTTGGTCTTGGCTTCAGTAGTAGAATTATAGGAAGCCTGGTTCAGCTTCCTATTATAGACGTTGAGATGGACCAAGCAGAGTCCAGAGGGTACAGCTTCTCCTTTGTCAGTAAAGAAATATGTTTGTCAATGAATGTCATGGGTCTCTAGACTGGCTGTAAGCATTGCTGGAGATACTTCTAGAAAAATGAACATCAAAGGCTTCTCATCTGAAGAACACCTAAAGTGCTCATCCTCTTCATGAGGAGGTCTTATAAAAGCCAAGACACAGGTACTTTAAAGAGTAATTTATTCTCACATGTTTGTGCCCAGAACTAAACAAAACAAAACAAAAAACTAATATTCGAATGAAATTATATATACAATGAAATTAAATGTAAAAAATAATTGAGAAGAGTTATAAATAAACTAATAAAATTCTTTATGAAAATAAAAACCGAAAAGCTAAAGTGTAAAATTTTTGTTTTTCTCTGTAATTTAAAATGTATGCAATACTTTATACTAAGTATTCAGAGCTTGATGGTCAGAGAGTGAGAAACATGAAAACATTTACTTGGCTTACCTTCCTCACAGAGGTTAAGCCCTCAGTGTACTGACCTATATAAGTTGAGTGTACATAGTCACATATATCTAAGGCTTACTCTGGCTCTAAAATGGATGATTCTCTTGTGGAAGAAAGTCAAACACAGAACTATTAGCATAAATCTTTATTTGAAAATACCAGGCATGAGAAAGCTCCAGAGGAGCCAGGAGTCTAACTTGGCATGGCTGACTCTTTCAGGCTTGTTTTGACACTAGTTGGTCAGGGATTACACTCAGAAGAGGAAGGAATTATTTTTGCAGATTAGCAACTACTGTTTGGGCTATTTGGGTTTTATCAAAGGTGAGAGAGAGGGAGAGTTCAAGGCTAAGGTCGTGTGTGCTGGTGAGGCAGGGGAGGTAAGCAAGAGCTATAGGGGACAAGGATGTGCAAGGACCACAGTGGATATTTCTCAGTCCTCAGTGGATATCTCTCATTCTCTTCAACTCATATTTTAATAAATTTAATAAATAATAAATAATAAATAAATAATAAATAATCCAGCTTATAGTCACAGGAATATTATGAGCCAAATGTGAAATTTTGGGTTGGAGGCCAAGTCAGAGTTCTGCCTTCTTCATATTCTGGAAATAACCTTTTTCCCTTTTGGCTAAATTATCAGGTTGGTTTTGAATCTATGTGTAGTATAGGTTTAATGCCTGAGTCAATCATTCTTTTATTTATTCTTTCATCCCCAAAAATATTTATTGGAGACCTTCTATGTGTCAGGCTGTTCCAGGCACGCAATAAACAACAGAATATGAGAGTATGACAGAGAGAGAGAGAGAGGGAGGGGAGCCTTCCCGTAAAGAACTTGTGTTTTTAAGCTATTAGTTATATTATCTTGTCAAGCACGGTGACCTGATAGTAAATTAATATCTCAAGCTATAATAAGTAGCCAAGCTTAACAATTGCTGAATTTAAATATGTAATTTTTAAGTTACTTTCTTGATAAATTAAATGGAAAGCAAAAGGGGACCTTCAAATATGTATATCTGCCTCATGCAGCTTCTATTTGTGGAGTCCCTCCTTACTCTAAGAAGAGATTTCAAAATTACCGAGAGAATGAGGTCACTCCATATACTTAGCACCAAAAAATTACTTAGTTGCCACATGAGTACTTGAAACATAAAATTTGTAACAAATAAGTTTGTTGTTTAGCTTGAGGTGTCCTTAGTTTTCCAAATGATCCAGAGTGTTTTAAAATTTTCTTTAATAACAGTTTTGGTAGAAATGCACGTAACAGAAGCTAGAAAGCTGAATGAGACATTCTAATGGACTCCAAAACCCTCTGTAAAGGTCTTTCTTAGCTTCCTAAGTCCTTCAAAGTTTCTTCTAGCTGGTCTAAGAATTAAATTGGCAAAAGACAGATTAACAGGAGAAAATCAAATTTAATTTTATATGTATGAGAACTCCACATATGTAAGAGATTCAAAGACTGAAAGATAAAATGAGATATATATGCTATTCCGAGCTAAGGAATGGGATCGTGGTCTGGGGCTTCAAAGGTGAGGAGGGCAATTCACAAGCAATTCTTTCTTCAATAAGAAAAGGGGCAGATGTTTAGGAATTAGATGTTTACCCTGTCATGCAGACAGGTCACTTGGAAAAAATTTATCTCTGGTAATAACTCATTCTGGGAAAGACACCCACTTGAGATTCTTTGAGGGAGTTAAGGGAGGGAGCGAAGATTTCCCTTGAGCCTGCCAGTTCTTATAATAACATTTTATAAACCAAACCTTATTAACTGGCATTTAAAAGGCTACAAAGATTGATAAAAGATAGACTGGGTTTTTGTTTATTTCAGCTTATATTCACCTCTTTTTTCTTGATCTTTTTTAAAGTTAATTTCTTTATAGTGAGTTTACCAGTTCTGTTATTATATTGACGGTATGAAACTGAAGTGATTTTCCTCTAAAACTAAGATAAAACTTAAATGCACACTTCTTTAAGAATATGTGATTTATGGTACCTCAATTTTCATTTCTGGTGTCTTGATTACTATCCTACAAACAGTTTTACTTAACACACATCCATTCTTCTATTCCTCTAAACTAGCATGAGAATGACAGAGATGAAGAAGGAAGTAGAGATGAAATGAGTGGTGACTTGTTTTTCAACATCTTAGAATTAAAGAACTATTGACTTCTCTTGTTTATACTGCCATTTTTAACATTGCATTTCACTATTATATTCTACTAACTTGTTAGTTGACAGTCATAAACGTTTATTGAACATACACTAAATGCCCAGTTACTGTGTCATGAGGAACAGCAAGTTCAGAAGTTCAAGATCTATCCAATAATACTCAAAAGTATTCCAGTCCAGAGGATTAAGTATATGGTCAATCTAGTTAGAATACTTCTCCTTGGGAGGCTATTCGTGATTTCTTTACATTTACCTGTGGATCATTTATTTTTAAAGTGCCTGTAGCTAGTTTTCTATATAATACCATGCAAGTTGGGATCTATATGAATAGACAGATTTCTGAAGTTCTTGCTGTTAGTTTGGTTCCAACTCATTTGATGCACTTACTGAAAATGCTTGATTTCAAAGCACATATTGGCTCCTAGGCAGTTTCTCAGCATAATAATTAGTCAAATCTGGACAATAAATGGCCTCATTAGTTACTCCTTTAAGCATTTGCAATACAAATACCTATTTGTAGAGTAGATTTCTCTCTGCTGCTAATAAATTTGTAGTTGATAAAAGAGAAAGCTGTATTTTTGTTAACAATTAGCATTTGCTGCCCTTAGATAAATAAACTGAAGTGTTGGTGGCCTGAGGCTGAATGGCAACAGCCGTCAATATCATATGAATTACAAAGAACGTAGTACATGCAGTCACCTCTCCCACCATGCAACTTCCTAGGGTAGGCGGAGGAATTCTTTTGTTATGCAAATGTCCTATTTAAAGATAACATGTGTACAAAGGAAAGTAATGGAAGGTCATTTCTAAGACTGGACAGATGGATGAAAAATTCCACAGAGTACTTTGCCAAGCACCTGGCATTATATGAATGACAGCTGATGATTAGAATCACAAAGAAGAATTTGTATTATCACAGGTGACAGTGTGACTAATTGAAGAGGTTGCTTATTATGGAATTGGTCAGTTTCCGTTCAGCTACACTCAGGATCCAAGGGCTGCAGAAAATGAATACACAGCACACAGTTTTCTTAGGGGAACCAAATGAAGGTGGGAGGAAGAGGGGAGGAAGTCTTGCTGAGGGTGTAAAGACTCACAGCGGGCTTGAGTTCTGTGCTGCTGAGAAGATGCTCTCAGCACAGTCTCAAAGTTGCAGAGGAAATAAGAGATAACAGACCTTTAAGATTAGATTTTTATGTCATTTTCTAACAACACTAGACCACAGCTTCTTTTGGAAGTGTAAAAATCCGATAGATTTGGGCCTCATCATGATATGTATCACTGTTTTCTAGATAATAGCATGCCATTAGGCATGTTGGCTGAATATTTTAAGAAGACAACAGTGCAGATTGTAACTATCTGTGCCTTGATCAGAATATTCCGCCAAGATCTCACATCTTTCAAAGGGGGTTTGCCAAAGGCTTTCCCATGCTGCATGCACTACTGCTTTGCCTCTCCTTTATGCCTTGAATCTATTAGAAGACGAGCACATCTCTCAGTCATCAGACTTCTTGCTGACAACACCTGTCAGTCTGTCATTCCACTTCAGAGAGAGATATTGTAGGGTGTCATTTGGCAGAATTAAAAAGAAAATGGGAGGAAACAAATCCGAGATAATAATTCTCATAAAAGGAATGATACAACTATTATGATATGAAAATAAGTATCAAGGAACTACTTAGGAAATAAAGATTAGAATGATTTTTGCCATAAATACCTATCAATGGTATTAGAAATCATGTTAAAATTTCAAATACAGTCAAGAAACCTAAAAAACTTCAAGAGTTTGGATCGATAGCTGAATATATACCCTTTTTCAAAATCCATCTATATTGAAAGGCAAACATTCTCACATAATTTTTTTTTTGTAGGGCTAGAATGTTAAATATTCGAGTGTGAAACAAGTTTTGGAAAACTAATTGACTTCAGGAAAGCTTTGAGAATTAATCTTACATAGCAATGTAAAGCTTACTAAGTAATAGATATATCTAAGAGTGATGATTTTTAACATACTGGTTTTAGAGATTCCTATTATTGGTTCTTTTTGTATTGTTTTATCTTTTATTCATTCAGTAAGCAGTAACATCAATCTTGATATATCTTATTTTATAATATTGCCTATAAGTAAGAAAGAAATTACTTTCTGTATGCTGTGGAGTTTCTCTTTATTGTTTTTTCAGTTACTTCCCTTAAAACCAAACTATCACGTAATCAGACAGTTTTAATGCCAAGAAACACACACACTCTCACACAGGTATTTCAAGTTATTGTGTTTAATTCTTTTTTGTTTGTTTGTTTGTTTTATTGGTATAATTCATTTACTTTACATGAATCTGTTTTACATAGGAGAAATCGATTAGGGAATATTAATTTTTTTCATACATGACAAAGCAGTTCCTCCTCTGTGAGTCATGGAAGAGTGAGTCAAGTACAGTGGGATTCTCCCCTTCAACCTGTGATGAAGATTTTTTTTTTTTAATTTTCTAGTTTATTTGTCCTGTTTTTCTTAAGGATAAAAGGTCAACCATGACCTCCACAAGGAAACATTTAAATTAGTGAAAATGAAACCCAAACAACGTGTGAAATGCATTTTTTAAATGACTGTGTCTTTCTCATAGAACTATTTCTATTAGCTATAGTTTTATTATTAATCTTACACTTCAAAATGGATGATATATCTCTGTTAGATATGTAGTTGTCCTGAAAAAATCATTCCCATAGTTTTTATTATTTACAACAGCAGAAAATAATGCCTGGGTGTATTAAATTATTTATGCCTTGTTGACCACAAATGACTGTTAATTTTATCTAAGTTTACAGAAGGCTATGTTTCTGCAGTTTGGTATGCCTTTCTTTATGTGTATGTCTATGGGTCTGTGTCTATAGCTCTTTTCAATCTGTTTATTTTTGTGGTTGAGGAACATTTTACAAGGTGATAATTATAATAATGACAATAAGTAGTTTTTAAATTCATGTAAGGCATGAGGTTTCCTAATGCTGCTCTATGTTTTATGTCCATTAAAACAGTACTTGTCGAAATAAACGATTTCACTTATTTTCTGGGGAAACGTTTCTAAATCCAAAGTTGCCCACTTATGCTCAAAGTAAAGCTTTGATGTTATTCTTAAAAATCAAACCTACTATCACATTACCTTATTTAAAATAGCTTTTAATAAGGAATGATTTTAATTGAAGAAGAAAAATAAAATTCCTCCTCAAAAACTTCTTAATCGGTAAATCAGAAATGAGAATCATGGGAAAAGAGACTCAAGAGTTTGCCTTTAAAAAATGCTCTAGCTAATTTTAATGTACACTAGTATTTGGCAATCACTGGTTTAAAGAAACTTGCTATTTATTTTTTCTGTAAACCTCACATCAAACATGTTTTTTTTTTATTATTATGTTATGTTAATCACCATACATTACATCATTATCTTTTGATATAGTGTTCCATGATTCATTGTTTGCGTATAACACCCAGTGCTCCATGCAGAACGTGCCCTCTTTAATACCCCTCACCAGGCTAACCCATCCCTCCACCCCTGTCCCCTCTAGAACCCTGTTTGTTTCTCGGAGCCCATAGTCTCTCATGGTTCGTCTCCCCCTCTGATTTCCCCCCCCTTC